>NC_134881.1:4507580-4552580 GCF_041734735.1 Babylonia areolata
GCCAAGGATATCAGAGACGAGCTGACAGTATGTGGAGGTATGTTGATGAACGCTCTGTGTGTGTGTGTGTGTGTGTATCCTGTACACCTCTGATGGCAAGGAGTACCTCACACCTGAACACCTGGCCAAGGAGATCAGAGACGAGCTGACAGTATGTGGAGGTATGTTGATGAACGCTCTGTGTGTGTGTGTGTGTGTGTGTGTGTGTATCCTGTACACCTCTGATGGCAAGGAGTACCTCACACCTGAACACCTGGCCAAGGAGATCAGAGACGAGCTGACAGTATGTGGAGGTATGTTGATGAACGCTCTGTGTGTGTGTGTGTGTGTGTGTGTCCTGTACACCTCTGATGGCAAGGAGTACCTCACACCTCAACACCTGGCCAAGGAGATCAGAGACGAGCTGACAGTATGTGGAGGTATGTTGATGAACGCTCTGTGTGTGTGTGTGTGTGTGTGTGTGTGTCCTGTACACCTCTGATGGCAAGGAGTACCTCACACCTGAACACCTGGCCAAGGAGATCAGAGACGAGCTGACAGTATGTGGAGGTATGTTGATGAACGCTCTGTGTGTGTGTGTGTGTATCCTGTACACCTCTGATGGCAAGGAGTACCTCACACCTGAACACCTGGCCAAGGAGGTCAGAGACGAGCTGACAGAATGTGGAGGTCCGTTGATGAATGTTTGTGTGTTGTGTGGTGCTGTGTGTGTGTGGTGTTGTGTATATATATGTGTGTTGCGTGTGTGAGTGGAGTGGGAAGAGGGGGGTGTCACTGTGTGTGTAGGGAAGACTTGATATTTACTTGATAACAGCTCTGTCAGCACAAATCAAGGAGTCACATTCACATTGTAAGGCATAATGAGAGGGAATGACAGTGTTTGTGTCTTTTCTTCTTCTTCTGCATTCATGGGCTGCAACTCCATGTGCACTCATATAAGAAGTGGGCTTTTACATACATGTATGACCATTTTTACCCCCACCATGTAGGCAGACATACTCCATTTTCGGGCTTTGTTGTTGGGTTTTTTTTTGTCTTTTACTTCTCCATTCCCATCACATAACATTAACAACCCCACACCACACCTCCCCCTGTCCTCCAGCTCCCTCCACCCCCTCCCTCCTCCTTCCCCTCCCCCTCCCCCCTCCCCACCCCCCGCAGCACCCACTCTACTTTCCCCTCACCCTTGAGTTGAAGGGGTCATTCTGACCCTTTAAAAAAAAATCTACAGGAAGCATAGACACAGCACCTTTCCCAAGGGAATGCCATGATTGACGAATGCTGATACTGGATAATGCGTGGCAGGGAGGATCAACTTGGTGGATCTGCAGCAGGCCTTGAATGTGGACCTCAGCCATGTGGAAGCCAAGGTCAACGACATGGTGAAACACGACCACAACCTCACTCTCATTCTCGGACAGCTTATTGACAGGTAAGGGCCAAGGTAGACGACGATACATACAAGATACAAGAATATATCATTTCTCAAGACGGCGATACATACAAGATGCAAGAATATTTTATTATTTCTCAAGACGACAGTACATACAGGAATAAGGATATTTTATTATTTCTCAAGACGATGATATGTACATGATACAAGAATATTTTGTTATTTCTGAAGACAACAATACATACAGGATACATGAATATTTTATTACTTCTCAAGACGACAATACATAAAAGATACAAGAATGTTGTATCATTTCTCAAGACATCAATTTATACAAGATACAAGAATATATCATTTCTCAAGACTACGATACATGCAAGATACAAGAATTAGAATTTTCAATTTAACACCCGTGGTGTTTCTTAGGATTGACTGATAAATGATGTGACGTGTGACATGCAACTGTTTCCTGAAACCAATGTGTCATGATGTAATTGGGTCTAAGTACTTAAGTATGTGAGCAGAGCGTACAAGAAAAAACATATGTACTTTTTTTTTTTTTTTTTGGACAGGCATTTACAAAAGATTAGTCTTTAAGTACTGAAATTTGTGCATTCGTGTAAAAGAGCCCTTCGTTCTTCAGAAAATAATGATTAACATTGTTTGTAGTTGTTACAGACTTGTCCTGAAAGTTTATGTTATCAAACTCCCTCTTTGTTTCAGCCAGCCTTTAACTCCCTCTGTCTGTCTGTCTCTCTGTCTTTCATCCTTCTTCTCTTTCTTCCTCCTTTCTTTCTCTCTGTATCTCTTGTGCATGGAGCGTCAGGGAGGCATCCATTGTATGCATAATTTTACATTGGTTCGTATCGTTCCGTATGGATGTTGTCAAAACACTACCATACAAAGCTTTGATAATGGAACTTGGAACTGGACAGTTCTGGTAAAATCTGTTCGGTTAAGAAAATGAACCTTTTATTAACATTTTGTTCTCTGTGACTGGCATCAAGAACAGACTGGTGGTCAGTTCTGAAATGTCCCCTTCATGGGTCGTCTGGGCTAAAAAACAACTTGATTTGATTTGATTTGATATGTGACCCCCTTCAGTATGGGGCTTTAGCCTTCTTGTGAATAAAGATCATTATCGTTAACAGAATGGTTATCTAAGGGGCTTTAGCCTTCTTGTGAATAAAGATCATATCGTTATCATAATGGTTATCTAAGGGGCTTCAGCCTTCATATGAATAAAGATCATATCATTTTCATAATGGTTATCTAAGGGGCTTTAGCCTTCTAGTGAATAAAGATCATTATCGTTATCATAAATGTCATCTCTCTCTCACCTGTTGTGTTTGTGTCCAGCTCATACCGTGACAAACTGGCGGATGAGATCAATGACCTGTTGAAGGAGCAAGGCCACGTGACGGTGGCGGAACTGGCCAAGTCGTACGACCTGCCGCCGGAGTTTGTGCGGGAGGTTGTCGAGGGGAACCTGGGTGGAGTCATCCAGGGTCACATGGACAGCCAGGACAAGGACATGATCTTCACCGACAGCTTCGTCCAGCGGATGAGGGCCAGGATCCGTGGGGCCTTCAGCGCGCTGACTGTGTGAGTTGATCGTGTGAGCTGACTGTGTGAGTTGATCGTGTGAGTTGACTGTGTGAGTTGATCGTGTGAGCTGACTGTGTGAGTTGAGTTAATCGAACTGAAGAATCAGGAATATTGAACCCTTTGACCCCTGTTGGAGCATAGAGGATATAATGTGACAACACTGGTATTATACACCAAAAACTGAAATCCTTTTGAAGAAAGTTTCCGGACTCCAAATCAAAAGCTGAACTTACCTGTATAGCGTACAGGGGTGGCCCATTGGTAACGTGTACTCTTAGGAAGCGAGAGAATCTAAGTGCACAGGACCAAATCTTAAACTCGTCAGGATTTTCTTCCCCTTGGCCTTGAGTGTTTGTCTGGATGGTAGTCATTCAGATGAGACAATAAAACAAAATCCTGTATGTAGCATGCACTTAGCGCATGTAAAAAAAACATGGCAACAATAGGGTTGTCTCTTGCTAGAGGTATTAGTGTGTGTGTGTGTGTGTGTGTGTGTGTGTGTGTGCGTGCTTGTGAATATATTTGCATGTATGTGTAGATAGAGGAAGAGGCCAGGGATTGTATGTGTGGATAGAGGGCATCTGTGAGACTGCAGATTGGTGAATAAGTTTGCTGGATGTGGCTCATTTTGATTCTTATTTTCATTTCTTACTTCCCCCCCTGAAAACGGAGTATGGCTGCCTACATGGCGGGGTAAAAACCGTCATACACGTAAAAGCCCTCTTGTGTACATACGAGTGAACGTGGGAATTTCAGCCCACGAACGAAGAAGAAGAAATACTTTCTATGTATGTTTTTTTTCTGTTTTTATTTCTGTGTAATTACTTATTTGCTTGTATTTATTTATATCATTTTTGTTTATTGTTTTTTTGTTTTTTTAAAATATTTTATGTCATTTTGCAGTGTTTTCAAACAGGCATGCATGTATGTACGCACACATACACGAGTCAGTGTTAATGGAGTGCAGTCTTTCTTTCACTCTCTTTCTCTTTGACATCACAGGAAAGGATAACTCAAAAGGCTAGAAAAAGCTAGTGCGTTTTGAGATGCTATGGTGGCTGATTCAAAGCTTAAAAAAAAATTGCCACTTCAACAGTGTTTTTTTTTTTTTATATGTGTGTCTACTTGCATCACCCCCCCAAAAACTTCTTCTGTTGAATTACGTCTCTCTTTCTTTGATTTCCTAGTGTCTTCCTCATTTTTCAAATGAAGGATACGCCCAGTTTCTCTTCCAGTAGTTTCCTGAAGCCTGCTGACCTCTTTGTTCTTTGTTTTTTGAGGACCTGTTGTGTTTGTTTGGAGAATAGTGTTGTCTTTGTTGTTTGGTTTTTGAGGACCTGTTGTGTTTGTTTGGAGAATAGTGTTGTCTTTGTTGTTTGGTTTTTGAGGACCTGTTGTGTTTGTTTGGAGAATAGTGTTGTCTTTGTTGTTTGGTTTTTGAGGACCTGTTGTGTTTGTTTGGAGAACAGTGTTGTCTTTACTGTTTCAGTCCAACCCCTGTTGGAGGAATCCGCGTGAAGGCCGGCTGCCAGGAGAGATTATTTCACTGTAAGTATTGATGCATTGTTTGTAAAGTGTTGAGTGATTTACAGCCTGTGACAGTAACTAACAGAGAAGTGAGTGTGTGATGAAGCATGTAGCGCTGCAATGCACTTACCAGCACACAAGCATGGGCACACGTACATGCGTGTACACGCATGTGCACATGTTTCTGGACATGTTCCCACACCACAACAGTTCACCACACATTAACGCAACATCAGACCATGAAACAACACGGCATGAGAGCCTTTTGGGTCTTCAGCTGTACGAACTTGGAATTCACTGACATCTCAGCCCCTTGCAGTCCTTCACTCATATCCTTTGAAATAAATCTAAAAGCATTCCTTTTCAAGCAGTCTCTTCGTGATTAAGGCACTCCAGTTAATATAAGAATTTTGTGGATTGACTGTATTTCCTCTGTCATATTTCTGTTTGTGTGCTTTGATACATGTGCCAGCTCTGTATGTATGACGGATGAGAGGGAGAGGGTTGAAGGGGAATGGAGAAAGAGTGGTCATGAATGGTTCTTGTAATTTTTTCACTTTTTTTTTTGCATGTAAAGTGCCCTGAGCTCTTAGAGAGAAAACGGTCCTATATTAATGGACATTGTTATTATTCTGTATGTATTTGTGTATGAGGGTGTGTTTTTGTGTGCTTTGTGTCTGACATTGTACAAGCACTCCATGCCATTCTAAATTCCTACAATTGTCTTTCTATAAGATTTCCAGTTTACGTTTTTATTTGCGATTGCCCACAATAAACATGGTAATAAAAACATATTCTAATCTGTTCCATCCGTTCTGTTCTATTTTATTTTATTCCATTCTATTCAAATGCCTGTCTGCAGCATTGCTAGATGAACTGTTGAAGCAAGGACGAGTGCTGGGCAGCGTTTCAGGCGCTCGGCAAGATAAATCCATATTCTACCCTGAAATCTACACCCGGGCCCAGAACCAGTGGCTGGACAGTTTCTATGCCCAGAACGGGTATTTAGGTGAGTGGTACATGAATATGGGTAGATATCTCTTGAGAGGCTAATGTGTCTGTTTTTTTCTGTTTGCTTTTTTCTATTTTTTTAATTCTCACACTTGTAGAAGGCTTTTGATTCATGTCAGTGTCTTTGTCATGCATTTTGGTGTCAAATACTGTACCATGTCAAACTGATGCAAACTAGGCCTATTGGTTTGCTCTGTTTGGCCAGAATTTGCGACTAACTCAGTAAGAACACATCCCACTCTTAGCTTGCCATCTGCTTGCCAGCCAAATGCCATATTCAGCCAGAACTGTTGAATCATTCCCATGACCATCACTCACTGAGATAAATAGATTAACAAGTTGTTCTGCCATAGCTGGCCTTTAATGCTATTGAAATGTTATTTTCTTCCATGCTTGTTGTTTTGTGTGACATTCTGGAGCATTTTTCGTCTCAGAATTGAAGTCATATTCATTGCTTGCGTCAGTTCTGGACATTTGGTTTGATGTTATGTTTTTTGCTCAGTCTCTGTCTTGTTTTACTTTCTCTGTCGGTCTTGAAGTTTTGGGAATGACCTATTTTGATCCATAGGCTTTGCATGCCACCCGGCAATGGCTGAATCCATGAGGCTTGGATAGTGCTGTCTCAAGAGACTATCTCTGGTCCCATAGCCCATAGGTTTTCCCATATGTAGTTGGGCCAATGCGTCTTTGGAGACAGTGAAAATTTTGACCAAACAGAGCGAAAAAGTGGGTCTAGTTTGCATCAGTTTGAAATGGTAAGTACATTTAACCAAGCAGGCAGTACACTACAAACTCCCATTTTTATAATGAACTGGGTATTTGCATTTTATCCTTGTTTCTGGCTTTTTCTTTTCTATCTGTGATCTCTTTCTTTACGATTTTTTTTTCTGCCTTGCTGATCCATTCACCTGTATTTTCTCATACAAAGCCTTGACTAGTTTTTGTATTATGTGTGCCTTGATAATGGGATGCTGTGGATATGTTGTGTTTTTTCTTTGTTACCCAGACAGGTGAGGTGCCTTTTGGCAAGTTTTGTATGCTTCATTGTGTATGATTTTGTGTGTCATATATAATTATGTTTGTGCTCAGGTTAGTTGTTTTTTTGTTTTTGTGTGTGTGTTTTTCCTGACAGAAAATTGAAAGAATGGTCAATGTCAGAAGCCTGTTGTAGTCTATGTGCATGAATTTGACTGTACTTGTGCCGGATTTTCTAATCTGTTGTTTCTGTTTTGTTTTGTTTTTTGTTTTTAACTCTGCAAAAACATTTTCTGACATGTCTGGGTCTGGACAAGGTGAAGGCTGGGCTATAATGATGTGATGTGATGTGTACGACAGAGTACGACTCTCTGACGTGTCTGGGTCTGGACAAGGTGAAGGCTGGGCTATAATGATGTGATGTGATGTGTACGACAGAGTATGACTCTCTGACATGTCTAGGTCTGGACAAGGTGAAGGCTGGGCTATAATGATGTGATGTGTACGACAGAGTACGACTCTCTGACATGTCTAGGTCTGGACAAGGTGAAGGCTGGGCTATAATGATGTGATGTGATGTGTATGACAGAGTATGACTCTCTGACGCGTCTGCGTCTGGACAAGGTGAAGGCTGGGCTATAATGTGATGTGATGTGTACGACAGAGTACGACTCTCTGACATGTCTAGGTCTGGACAAGGTGAAGGCTGGGCTATAATGATGTGATGTGTACAACAGAGTACGACTCTCTGATGCGTCTGGGTCTGGACAAGGTGAAGGCTGGGCTATAATGATGTGATGTGATATGTACGACAGAGTACGACTCTCTGACATGTCTAATTCTGGACAAGGTGAAGGCTGGGCTATAATGATGTGATGTGATGTGTACGACAGAGTACGACTCTCTGACATGTCTAGGTCTGGACAAGGCGAAGGCTGGGCTATAATGATATGATGTGATGTGTACGACAGAGTACGACTCTCTGACATGTCTAGGTCTGGACAAGGTGAAGGCTGGGCTATAATGATGTGATGTGATGTGTACGACAGAGTACGACTCTCTGACGCGTCTAGTTCTGGACAAGGTGAAGGCTGGGCTATAATGATGTGATGTGATGTGTACGACAGAGTACGACTCTCTGACATGTCTAGGTCTGGACAAGGTGAAGGCTGGGCTATAAGGATGTCGTGTGATGTGAAGGCTGGGCTATAATGATGTCGTGTGATGTGTACGACAGAGTACGACTCTCTGACATGTCTAGGTCTGGACAAGGTGAAGGCTGGGCTATAATGATGTCGTGTGATGTGTACGACAGAGTACGACTCTCTGACATGTCTAGGTCTGGACAAGGTGAAGGCTGGGCTATAATGATGTCGTGTGATGTGTACGACAGAGTACGACTCTCTGACATGTCTAGGTCTGGACAAGGTGAAGGCTGGGCTATAATGATGTCGTGTGATGTGTACGACAGAGTACGACTCTCTGACATGTCTAGGTCTGGACAAGGTGAAGGCTGGGCTATAATGATGTCGTGTGATGTGTACAACAGAGTACGACTCTCTGACGCGTCTGGGTCTGGACAAGGTGAAGGCTGGGCTATAATGATGTGATGTGATGTGTACGACAGAGTACGACTCTCTGACGCGTCTGGGTCTGAGCGACGTGAAGAACACAATCAGGAAGCGGCTGAAGGGGGAGCGACTCCTGATGCTGGGCTCCTGCTGTGTGGGCCCCGCCCTGCAGGACCAGGTGTCGGCCAGCGTGGAGGACGCTCTCACCAATGACACCTGGGTGGATGTCAAGGTGTGTGTGGGGGTGGGAGGGTGTGTGTGTGTCTGTATGTCTGCGTGTGTGTGTGTGTGTGTGTGAACAGCTCGGATACAGACTAAACAATGTTAGAATAAAAAAAATAAGTTAATAACACTTTGTATCAGTACTGATTTGTTTCTGTTGATGATAACAAACATTTTTGATACCTTTCCCAGTTTGTATGTACGAGAGAGAGCGACACAGAATTTACTGTTCAAACGGAATACCGCACAGAATGAAATAGATGAACTGGAATTTTGCTGCTTTTCTTCAGACTATGTTACCCTCGTCACTCAGTCGCAAGGACATCAGCGAACTTGTGTCGCACATTCTGCGAGACCACCAAGGGGCTTTTGTATGTGGGGATTCCATTGTGGCCAGTCAGAAGTTGGTGACCAACAGCGGCAGATTGTTCACTGACCTCATCAGACAAAAGGCGGAAAAGGTGGGTGAAATAGTTGAGTGTGGGAATTTTTTATTTTACCTGAAAAATTTAGGGTTTAGTTTTTTGTGTTGTTTATCTGACGAATGAGAAGTTTTTTGTGTCACACAACGAATTGTTAACGTGTAAGTGTGACTTGTGAAATAGTTTTTCATTATATGGACACAGAAAGAGATGTGTGCACTTAAGAAAAAAAAGTATAAGGGAACAAGTTTTGAGGATAAACTCCGCTTATGAGGACTTGGAAGCGTAACGGTTTAGCACTCAGTTTGCTTGTCTCACAACCCAGTCTCAAATTTCTTGCTGATGATTTGAAGCACCCTTGGGTTTTCAGTGACCTTGAAATATGCTGTACTGGTTCTGAGTGCGCACACCTGTAATTTCTCATCAAGGATAATGTCTGAGATTTTATATTTGCTCTTTTTCTTCATTGATCATTGTGCAGATCTTTACACATACAGATTTTTATTTGGATTTTAATTGATTGTTATCTTTGTTTAGGTATGGAATCACCTTGTTTATTTTGTTGTTGTTGTTCATGAAATTTCTGCAGAGTTAAGTTCACAAAACTTGATGATATTGTAACACTACAGTGAATTTGTTAAATCAGTTCACAAACCTTATTTTTTTAACATTGGATTGATTTTTGTCAGATCAGTTCACAAAACCTGATTTTGTAACACTGCATTGAATTGTTAGATTTGTTCACTAACTTGATTTTTTTAACACTGCGTTGATTTGTTAGATTTATGCACAAAACTTGATTTTGTAATACTGCATCGTTTGTTTCTGAAGACCTTTTCTTTCAGAGGCAAAGAATAAAGAAACCGGTTTGAAACTTGAAACTGATGATTATCCAAAGAGACTGAGGCCACTGCCAGCAGAACACAATGTTAATTGTGCACGCTGGGAAAGTATCATTTGATCGTGGTCACACATGGCCTCAAAGCTCTGCTTATTTCAGTGATTGATGCAAGCTTACAGTTGGACCATCAGCAGAGTGAGAGCTTTATGATCAGTGGTTTCTCCACTGCAGTGGAAATTCATAGACAGCTTTTTTTTCTTCTCTTTTCTTTTCTTTTTTGTGAAGGATGACCACTTTCAAACTAGGAGGCAAGATTGCACTGGCTTTCATTGCAGCAGCCTTTGGTTTAGTTGTCCTTTGGGGACCATCCCATCGCTGACTGTCCTAAAGCCCTCTTGGCCGAGAGAGTGGGGATGCATTTTGGGCAAGACGCTTTCCACTGTCACTAAATTCTAGTCTAGATTATTGGGACAGCAGTTGCATTCTCTGCTGTTCTCATGGTCATAGTTGGACGCGTCTGACTTTGATACATGTAGACATACCCACACAGGATGTTCAGGAAAACCCAGCCCTGTCTGACTTTGATACATGTAGACATACCCACACAGGATGTTCAGGAAAACCCAGCCCTGTCTGACTTTGATACATGTAGACATGCCCACACAGGATGTTCAGGAAAACCCAGCCCTGTCTGACTTTGATACATGTAGACATGCCCACACAGGATGTTCAGGAAAACCCAGCCCTGCTGAAAGGAGACGGAGACAGAACCTCAGCTGCCAAGATGGCCGGACTTGAGGATGCTGGGAAGGAGGACAAGAAGGACCAGCGAAGAAAAAAGGCTGCAGGTACAGGTTTTGGTAGTTTCTGCTTTAGTTCCTCAAGGTGGCGTCACTGCATGTGGACAAATCCATATGCACTCGACCATATCTGCCGAGCAGGTGATGGACTGCAGCATAACCCAGCACGCTTGTCAGGCCTGGAGTGATGCAGATATGTTTGTGTACCTGTCAGAGTGAATTTCTTCAACAGAAGACAACACTTTAGTTGCCTTTGGTTATTTTTCAGTGCGCCAAGTGTGTGCTGCACACGGGAATTTGTTTTATCGTCTCATCCGAATGACTAGATGCTCAGTTTGATTTTGCAGTCAAATTAGGGAAAAAGGGCGTGATTGGAAATCAATCCCAGGCCCTCACCTACACTGCTTCCATCTTCCTTCAGCACCAACAAACACCCCTCTGTCCAAATCCTCTTTCAGCACCAACAAACACCCCTCTGTCCAAATCCTCTTTCAGCACCAGCAAACACTCCTCTGTCCCAACAAACACTCCTCTGTCCCAACAAACACTCCTCTGTCCAAATCTTCCTTCAGCACCAACAAACACTCCTCTGTCCCAACAAACACTCCTCAACAAACACTCCTCTGTCCCAACAAACACTCTGTCCCAACAAACACTCCTCTGTCCCAACAAACACTCCTCTGTCCAAATCTTCCTTCAGCACCAACAAACACTCCTCTGTCCCAACAAACACTCTGTCCCAACAAACACTCCTCTGTCCCAACAAACACTCCTCTGTCCCAACAAACACTCCTCAACAAACACTCCTCTGTCCCAACAAACACCCCTCTGTCCAAATCCTCTTTCAGCACCAACAAACACTCCTCTGTCCTAACAAACACTCCTCTGTCCCAACAAACACTCCTCTGTCCAAATCCTCCTTCAGCACCAACAAACACCCCTCTGTCCAAATCCTCTTTCAGCACCAACAAACACTCCTCTGTCCTAACAAACACTCCTCTGTCCCAACAAACACTCCTCTGTCCAAATCCTCCTTCAGCGCCAACAAACACCCCTCTGTCCCAACAAACACTCCTCTGTCCAAATCCTCTTTCAGCACCAACAAACACTCCTCTGTCCCAACAAACACTCCTCTGTCCCAACAAACACTCCTCTGTCCAAATCCTCTTTCAGCACCAACACTGTGTGGTTTTGTGTGTTAAGGAGATGATGTGTTTTGCTGGGCAGCGGGCAGCAAAAAGGAGGGCACAGGCGGGCGAGAGGTGAAGACCAAATCAGCAAAGAAGAAGGGCAGGGGTGCCCGGGAGGTGGAAGAGGACTCCGATGACGACGGGAGAGGGGGGGCAGCAGGGGGGAGCAGTCGAGGGCAGCAGGAGTCTGCGGCTTTCATGGAGGTGAAGGAGATACAGGGGGTGTTGCAGTCGCAGGGTTCCCTGGCCGACTGCCCCAACACCCTGCTGAGGGACATCGCCACCCAGCTCCACAGGTGGTGTTGCATTTCCTTCATTCCTCTCAGCATTCCTTTTATCCACACACCCCCCACACACACACACCCACCCCCAACACCCTCCCTCAGCATTCCTTTTATCCGCCCCCCCCCCCCCTCCACCTCTCTGTCAGCATTCCTTTTCTCCCCTCCCCCCCACTTCCTCACTCTCTCCCCCTTTGTCAGCATTTGGTTTCTCACCCCTCAGCCCATATGTCAGCATTCCCTTTCTCACCCCTGCCCCCCATTGTCAGCATTCCCTTTCTCACCCCCGCCCCCCCCCCACCCCCCATTGTCAGCATTCCCTTTCTCACCCCAGCCCCCCCCTCCCCCCGCCCCCCATTGTCATCATTCCCTTTCTCACCCCCGCCCCCCATTGTCAGCATTCCCTTTCTCACCCCCGCCCCCCATTGTCATCATTCCCTTTCTCACACACCCCCCTCCTGCCCCCCATTGTCAGCATTCCCTTTCTCCCCCCCCCCCCCCTGCCCCCCATTGTCATCATTCCCTTTCTCACCCCCGCCCCCCATTGTCAGCATTCCCTTTCTCACCCCCGCCCCCCATTGTCAGAATTCCCTTTCTCACACCCCCCCCTCCTGCCCCCCATTGTCAGCATTCCCTTTCTCACCCCTGCCCCCCATTGTCAGCATTCCCTTTCTCACCCCTGCCCCCCATTGTCAGCATTCCCTTTCTCTTCCCCCCCTCCTCCACCTCTCTGTGAGCATTCGTTTTCTCCCCTCCCCACCCTCCCCCACCCCCCTCTCTGTCTGCATTCCTTTTCTCACCCTCCTACCTCTATGTCAGGATTCCTTTTCTCACCCTCCTACCTCTATGTCAGCATTCCTTTTCTCACCCCCACCCCCCCACCCTCTCACTCTCTCCCCCTTTGTCAGCATTTGGTTTCTCACCCCTCAGCCCATATGTCAGCATTGCTTTTCTCACCCCTCAGCCCATATGTCAGCATTGCTTTTCTCACCCCTCAGCCCATATGTCAGCATTCCTTTTTTCACCCCCGCCCCCTTTGCCTACATAGTGGGGTAGAAACTGTCATACACGTTACAGCATACAAGTGATCCTTAAGCTCACAAACACATAAGAAAAAGAATATGACGCCAAATCATTTTCTTTCATATGACTGATTGATTTTTTATCTTTCTCCCCACTTTCAGGCCTCTCACCCGTCAGTATCAAGAGGTGGCCAAGTCCATCTTTCTGCAGACTTCAGGCACAGGCACGAGCGCCGACAGAAAGAAGGCATTTGGAGAGCTGCAGGACAAGATCTCAGGCTTGTGGACAAACGTCCATCTCTTTGAGAAGGGCCTTAAACTCTTCAAAGGTGACTGAGCACTGTTCTCCTTCATAGTTGTGAAGACTGGGATAATAGTAATGCCTGGTTTGTAATGTAAAAAAAAAAAAAAAAAAAAAAGATAAATAAATGCTGCTGCTTATTGTATTTTGGTTACTAGTGTTTGGCTGGTGTTAGATTATTTTTGAATTTGTAATGGACCCATCCAGTCTAGTATGTATACATGTGCTTTTAGGTATTACTTTGGTATTATGTACTCCAAATCTGTATCACTGATGCAAATAACATTTTCCCCCTGAATTCAAAATGTAAATAGATCTGATATTTCAAGTGACAAGTCATTTCTTATCATGAAACGAATGCACACACACACACACACACATCTTTTCTTTTAATTCAGGGTTCCAGTTATGAGGTAGAGAGAGTGAGAGTGAGTGGTCATGAGTGGTTTATGTCATTTGTAATTAAAAAAAAAACTAAGTTTTTTCTTTCACGTAAAGAGCCCTGAGTTCTTATCCTCAAGGCTGAAAAGAACATTATTGTTGTTGATGTGTATCATTTCTTTCTTTCCTTCTGTATTTGTGGGCTGCAGTTTTACAGGCCCATTCGTATCTAGTATAGTATGTATGGCCATCTTTACCCAGCTGTGTGCAGGCAGCATGCAGATGTGTTCTTGTTTCCATTACCCACCAAAAACTGACATTGATTAGGGGATCCTTTACCGAAATATGTGCATAGTTGATCTTCGAAATGTGTGTCCACAGAGAGGGAGTTAAGGCACTAGCAGGATGGCACATACATTGGCCTGGGAGATCGGCAAAATCTCCACCCTTAGACCACCAGGGGCTGATATCAGGATCGAACCCAGGACCGTCAGATTGAATGTTCAGTGCAGTGACCACTTGGCTGTTGTGCCCGTCAGGTGTGTCATTAGCTGAGTGATTGTTTTACTCTGTGTGTGTATGTGTTTTCAGGTTTGTGTGTTTGTGTGCGTTTTATTTTCAGACGTTAATCAGACAAACCTGTGTCGCCATCTGCTGAAGACTCTGTGTACAGACATCACCAACCTGTTGCTGAACGCCATGGCAACAGAGCACATGCTGACCACCTCAGAGGACACGAACTTCACACCAGAGGTAACACATGACACACCATCTTTGTTTCTCTTTCACAAGGGAAGAGTATGAGCTTCACAGTGATGGGGGCGTCTGTAAATGGCTGACCAGTCCAGTCGGGGCTCTGAAGTATTGGTGGCACTGCCGACAGAGGTGCAGCTGGTGCTGTGGAGGTGTGGCTGGGTGAAGTGCCATCTTGCATTGCTGCCATTTCAGAATGGTGTTGCTGATCCTCTGCTCCTCACAGACAGCGACACTAGACTGGACCCGGCTGTGCCATGCTGAGTGACTGGAGGCTAGAGTTTCCCATGTGTTTGGTCAATGCCATGCGCTTGAGGGAGGCCCTTTGTGAATCTTTGTCGTACTTCTTCTGGTCACTGCTATGCATGCATGATATATCACAGTGATGGCTGATGTCAAATAGTTTCCTTCTGTTATGAAAACTCAGTCATCAAATGTAGAATGGAGAAATGTGGTTTATCTCTATGTGGTCACTGATCTTTTCTTTTTTTCTTTTTTTTTTTTTGGTCAAAATTTAAAATGTTTCTTTTTGTTGTTGTTGAGTTTTTATGTGTGTGTTTCAAAGTATCTGTTGCTATTTGTGCACAATTTTGCTTTGCTTTTGAAGAATCCATTTCTGTGCGAGTGTATGTGTTTTTTCCTTGTTTTGTCAGATATGTTGCGAAAACTTAATCAATAATTGTAGGATGGAGAAATATGGTTCATTGCTGGTCATTGCCTGTTATCCTTTTTCTCTGTAATGATCCTTTTTTCTGCAAGATTTAAAATGTTTCTCCTTGTTTTCAAAATTTGTTTATTTTAAAGTGTCTCTTGCTATTTGAGCATGTTTTAGCTTTGTTTTCAAAGAATCCGTTTCTGTGTGAGTGTCTATGTTTTTGCTTCTTTTTTGAGATTTTTATGTAGATAATTTTATGTATATATTCATGGATACAGTTGGAGATGACATGGAAGGTTTAATCCACTAGTTTTAGTTGTAATTTTTTAACTATTAGTTATGAATGTGACTTTTCAACAATTAGTTCTGGATGTGATTTTTCAGCCATTAGTTCTGGATGTTTTTTTGTGTGTTTTTTTTTTCAGGCCCGACTGAAGTTGATCAGCAATTTGCCAAAGGATGTTCAGGCTCCACTGTCCAGAATGCACATCGCCTTGAACGGTCAGGTAAGAGCTGACCCTCTTGTTACAGGTGTGAAGAACTCTCAAAGGTGACTCCTAATGTTAAGCTGTGACACTGACCTACTCCTGTTGTCACAATTTTAGACATCTTACATATGGACATTTATTTTGGTGATTTTGCAGAACTGTGTTTGATATGGAGACACTGTAGCAGAATTGGTCAGGAGTGGAGTTCTGATCCAGTTCACCTGCGATGAAGGTTGAAGGCCCTGTTTCAGCATGGTGCTGTTTTTCTTAGGACTGATTTTCCTCTCTCTGCATGCGTACCTGACTTTTGTTGGGGAAGGTTAAAGTGGTGGAAGGTGAGAACTGGGCCCTACCTTCCTATGCTGAGCCCTGGACACAGTGGCTGTGATTTCACTGCCCTGATGGCACTAACATTCTATGGGGACCCTCCATCTTTTTTTTTAACTGTATTTCACATGATACATAACGTGTGTCTGTTCCATGATAATATTGTGAGTACTGGTCATGTACATATGCAGGTGATCCACATAGTGTGTGCATGTGCATGCATGATTATGCTTTCAATTTTTATAGAATGTCAACACATAGAATGATGTACACACAGAATGATTAAATGATCTACACGGTAGAATGACCAACACAGAGAATGATGCACACACTTTTCCAGAGCCTTGAGGATTTCCTGACTCCCATGGAGCAGTTTTGCAGCAGCAGCCATGTGAGCATCATGCTCAAGAAACCAGACAAACGCAAGGAAAGGTGAGCTGGAATTGCAGCTTTTTCTTCTCACAATGCAAGGCTTTTGTGTTCAGGGATGTGGGAGTGGTCATCTTGAAGTTGAAAATTTATTTTGCTGGAAGTTGGATGGTTTTTGACTCACTTGTGTAAACAAAGCGAGTCCATGTTTTAACCCGGTGTTCGGTTGTTTGTGTGTGTGTCTGTGTGTCCGTGGTAAACTTTAACATTGACATTTTCTCTGCAAATAGTTTGTCAGTTGACACCAAATTAGGGATAAAAATAGTTTAAAAAATTCAGTTCTTTCCAGTCATCTTGTTTAAAACAATATTGCACCTCTGGAATGGGCACAAAAAAATAAAAAATGAAGCCTGATTATATGCAAACTGCATTTACTGTTATATTTTTTTGTATTCTCTAAACTTGGCATTTTGATCTGATATTCTGACACAACAACAAGAGCAGTCATTAGTATCATTTTTTGTTCAAACAGGAACTTCTTTTGCTAAGCATGGAAGTTTTATTTATTTTGCAAACGTTTTGGTGCAGATAGTAAAAAAAGGGAAATTACTCTGTAATTAATGTTAGGGGACTTAATTTGCCACAAGTGAGCCTTGAGGGCCTTGCCTCTCTTGTTTTTTTCTGTGAGAAAGCTTGTGCTCATTGTTAATCAGTGGGTCTGTTTTTGTTTGTGTGGGGAGCAGGGAGGGGTGCATGCATTGTTTTTCCAGTTTTTGGAGCTTTTCTTTGAGAATGGGAGAGTGTCTGTTTACCCCATGATTTTAGTATTTGGGTTTGAATATCATGTGTTTCTGTTTTCACCATGATTTTTATTGTCGGGGCTTGCGTTTGTGTGTGTGCCCGTTTTCACTATGATTTTTATTGTAGGGGCTTGCGTTTGCGTGTGTGCCGGTTTTCACTATGATTTTTATTGTAGGGGCTTGCGTTTGCGTGTGTGCTGGTTTTCACCATGATTTTTATTGTAGGGGCTTGTGTTTGCGTGTGTGCCTGTTTTCACTATGATTTTTAGTTTGGGGCACTCCTACCAGGCAGTTTCAATACAGCGCAGCAACCTTTTTCTTTTCTTCCCCCCCCCCCCTTCCCATCCCCCAGAATGTTTATCTGTTTACCTATAAAAATGAAAGTCTCTTCAGAATGTAGTTATTGCCATGTGATCTCTAATGTGGAATGAATGCATAATTCATCTAGGATGAGAAATATATTGTGTATTTTATGTGTGTTTGTGATTCCCATTTCTTACTGTTGCCAGTCTGCAGAATGGGTTCAAATAAATGACCTTTCAGCATCAATCCCTCTTGTTACCAGCTTCAAGTTTAAAAATGATACTGAAAGAAGAATTCCCTTTCCAGGCAGCTGGTGTTTGCTCACCGCCAGTCGTTAGCAGAACAGCTGCGAGGGGAGAGTGAGGCGGCCATGGCTCTGCACCTGGCAGTGGTGATCCTGTTCCAGACCCTGACCCAGGCCATGGTGCACGCACCTGGCCGCCTGGTGCCTGCTGTCCTCGCTCACCTGCACGAGCTGATGGAGGAACAGGTGTACACGCAACTCACACATTTTCAAGGTATGTTCACGTGGATTGGAGGTACCCTCAGCTTTTTAAGAAGCTTTCTGAATTCAGTGAATGTACAGTTCAGACTGGGAGGAGAGTTGCCATGGCAGAACTGGTCAGACATTGGACTTTGGATCCAGCGTTCCCCAGTGATCAGGGTTTGAGGTCCCGCTTTGGCATGGTGTTGTGTCCTTGGGAAAGCCACTTTACTCTGATTTTCCTCACTCCATCCAGGTTTGAACAGGTACCCAACTTCAGCTGGGGAGGGTGAAAACAGCGGAATGAGAGGATTGGGCCCAGCCTCCCTTTCCTGAACCCAAGACACTGAATATGAAATCACTGCTCTGATGACCATAAAAGGCTATGGGACCTTCAGCCTGTAACTGTAACAGCTCACACACCCTGTAACAAGTTATATCATGCTCCCACTGAGGGGGAAAAAAAATCCCTAAAATTATTTTACTTTTCCACTGACATTCAGATATTCGAAAAGTGGGAGCTTACTTTCACAGCTCATGTGTTGGGTTGGAGTGTAGTCAGCTGTTGTACTTTAGAAGTCTGAGACTGGATCTTCTGAAGTAAGAACTCAACAGTTAGTGTAGATACAACGCCCAGAGGAATATTGAAACTCGCAGAGCCTGACTGAAGAGATGAAGACAGGATTCTGAAAGAACAGATGGTGAGGGAATTACTTCCTCAAGCAATGGTGAAGGAATTAAGTAATGTTTTGAACATGAGCCAAGGGTTGTCAGATTTTTGGCAGGGGAGGTTCATGTAAAGTTTGACATTTACTTGTCACACATTTTAGTGAACAGCGAGCATGCCTCAAGATGCATCTATTGTCATAAATGTGCATACAGCTAAACTTACACTTTCAGTGCATGTTCAAGAAAAAAACAAGTATTCTTTCCATCTGCTAAAGGTGTTTGTTCCCAAGCTTTCTGCAACATTCCAGAGAGTCTGTGAGAGCACTGTATGCTGCTCATTGATGTGTCTATGTTTATGTCTATCTGGGGAAAAATGTTCGCTGTTCATCTCATTGTCAGTGACATGGTTTTTCTGGCCTAGTCAACATCAGTTTTATTACTTACTGCATAGTTTAGTGAATGTTCATGTTCAAAGTTGTATCTCATATCATGCCTGACACAAGACCTTAATTTAACACCTCATCCCAGTGAACGTGCTTTGTTGTCTGTAACCAGATCTGGTGGTGCAGAGACTGCAGGCAGAAGGCAGCAATGACCACAGCACAGTGGAAACATTGACCAAAGAACTGGACAGTCTGCTGTCACAGGTCAAGGACATCGCTCTCACTACCAAACGCAAAACACACACACATGATGATCAGTGAGCAGCAGGATTATAAAATATACAGTCATGTTATTTATTGTGTATGAAATGAATAGTATATTAACGACCAAACCAAGAAAGAGAAAATTATCAACTTGATGGGTTTTGATGTACTGGCTTTGCTATGATGTGAAAATGAAGCTTCAGCTTGTTCAAAAACAAGTGTTTGAACCTGAACGTTCAAGCAAGTAAAACGTAGAGGATTTTTTTTTTTCAACATAAACAAAGCAAAACCAAGTTTGTGAGAGTAAAAGAATTAGATTAGCTCTGAATACTCATTTGCCACCAAGTTATTCTTTTGACACAGGGTAATTGCATCAACTTGCTTTGTAAGTTTATAAAACAGTGCTTGCACTTGACAAGAAACAGGGAAATGAGATCCTCATTATTTTGGGAAACATGGCGGACTGTTTTGCTGTTACGTAATACTGCACTACACAGGAGTTCAGCTACCAATCAAAAATTATGACGTACTTGGTAATGGGAACGGAAATGTTGTGTATCAGGTAATGAAGCCCACCAAAGGTTTCACACGCTCACTAAATGTGTATTAGAGATGAGGTGAAAGTTTTCTTCCCGATACGCTCTTTTATGGATTAAAGAAATGTTTGGCGTGTCTGAGATCTTCATGTACCGTGTGAATGGATATTGTCCGTCTCCCACTTGTTCATTACAGTACTGGTACTCTATGCTTACCACCTTGTTTTCTCAACCTTGAAAGTTATTTTCGTTTTTGTTGAACATTTGTGTTTACATTGCCCATGGAAGCTAATGTTGATATGATCACCATCAATGGTGGAGAGCTGGAGGATCTGTTTCAATGTGCTTGAAAAAACATTTATAAAACGCCAAGCAAATCTAGGGAAAAAAAAGTCACCATGATATATAATCGTGGTCATCAGTTTTATTCAAGACATGTTTGAGGCTTGCTTGATCCATACATACATCTGCTGTTTGAAAGTGAGAAAAACAAAGGGAAAAAAGGGTCCAACTACCTGACCTTCGTTTAAACCCAAAGTGCTGATCAGGCCCTGACATGTTGGAGAGGAATAACTTTAACCCCAAAGTGCTGATCAGGCCCTGACATGTTGGAGAGGAATAACTTTAACCCCAAAGTGCTGATCAGGCCCTGACATGTTTGAGAGGAATAACCTTAACCCCAAAGTGCTGATCAGGCCCTGACATGTTTGAGAGGAATAACCTTAACCCCAAAGTGCTGATCAGGCCCTGACATGTTGGAGAGGAATAACCTTAACCCCAAAGTGCTGATCAGGCCTTGACATGTTTGAGAGGAATAACCTTAACCCCAAAGTGCTGATCAGGCCCTGACATGTTTGAGAGGAATAACCTTAACCCCAAAGTGCTGATCAGGCCTTGACATGTTGGAGAGGAATAACCTTAACCCCCTCCACCCCACCCCAAGCCCTTTTCCATCCTGCACCCAGACCTGCCAACCCCTAGATCTGACAGTAGCATTTTCATTATTGAGACAAGCAAGTGTGTGAGAGAAACGGCAACACTTGCCATGCCAAAATTATGTCAAAACTCGTTTCTCAATATCATGACTGGCAATCACAATATTGCAATAAAAAGCCTAATCATTTCGTTGTTTTTAAAGTGAAGTCAGCTGTAAAAATCAAAACCTTTCCTGGCTTTTAATAATGGTTTTACAGCTTGGATATTTCATTAAAAAAAGAAAAACTCCAAGCATTTGTGACTTTTGTCAAACAAAAAAAATTCTGACATTCAAACAAAATGACAAAGAGTTAGAGGTTGTTTCGTTTTCTAGTTGACACGCAGCACAGAATACATGGCTTGAGCTAACGGACAAACATTCATTCTTGAAAGCTGCACATTGTCACTTTGTGGATGGTCTTTTTATTATCAATGCCACTTCATTGCTGTCAGTTTTTTTGGTATCCCCCAACAGGAAGATGTTGAATTAGAGAATCAGTCTCAATAATGGTATTCTCAAGAACAGAAGGTGATTGGCTTTGGCCCATCATGAGTCATAAAAGCAAAAAAAACTTGCTGGATGACATTTACGGCCTCACAAATTCTACAGGCTTGCCATCTCCCTTTCAAGACGGTTTACTTTCAGTATCAGTCTTCTAAATTATTCATATTATTTTTATCACTGCTTTATTTTTCCTACTTCAACATATCCTGTATAGTATTGGTGAGCATAACAACATACAATTCTGAAGCTCAAAGGAGCATGCTAAGCTCAAAACACAGCAGTTGGCAGGTCTGTTAGCATAGTGACTGTGCTAAAAATTGGCAGTTGGTAGACTTGCAGCCTTGATTATACCAAATGAACCCCTCAAAAAAGCAACATTCATGACAGTGACATAGAGTGGGTTATTACAAAACAATTAATTTATGATCTGTAAAAAAAAAAATTGCAATGTCATCAAATACACCAACTGTACAAACTCATGCAGTGATAATAAACATAACATGCACACTTCAATTTCACACACCTTAACGTATAAAAAGTCTACACATTCAGACACCACATATAAAAATTATATGTACACGATCAGTTTTAATGTGTATCCTGTCAGCCTACAACGAAACTCTTCCGCCAGCAGTCATGTTTTCTCAACCAGTCTGTGGCTGGCGTTGACAATGTTCAGTTTCAATAAATCAAGTCTCCTGGAAATGGCTGCTCATGAGGAATGCTGCACCAGCCAGTAGAGATCGCATGTTTCCACCACTGCTCTCTTTGTCCATAATCGTCGTCTGCATTCCTACACCACCACCAACATTACTTGTTTCAGAGAATGATCAGTTTTTGTACAAACATCAACATTTCTAAAAAAAAAAAAAAAAAAATGAAAAACTGTATTCATTGTGAATTCAAACTTTTCCTTGGTTTTGTTACACATGTACCTATCAAAAATGGTACATAATGGTAATGGGGAGTTAATATTCTACCCCCCTCCCCCCCCACCCCACCCACCCCAAAAAAGGGGGCAGGTCAACAGCCATAGAGATGGTGGGACTTGTCAACATCATTCTGATTTCCAGGTGTGGAATAAAATGGCAGTGTAGTAGCCTTTTTTTTTTCTCTTTCATTATTAGCATTTGTGCCAGGTCCTGACAAAAAAAAAGAAAAAAAAAAGATTTTTTGGCACAGCACTGGTTACACCTCAACCAGGGCTCTTGCTCATGCTCTTCATCATCATCCACCATCACCCAAAAACCAAATCTTGAAACTGAAAACAACCAATGTCAAAAATGTGGAAGAACACTTGCCACTTCATTTGTTCTGTTGTACAACGGTCAATGCCATTGTGAATCTGAACTGAAGGAGTAACCAAAAGATGGTCAAGTGCAGAGATAGCGCTGGAAATGACTGACTTTGTAAAAACACAACCATGACCCAGTTTCACAGGTGACCCATTTAGGTGGAGGTTGGCTTAGCGGTGGGCTGCAGAGTGTAGGGAGCACCAAGGAATGTGTCTGCAATGCGGCCTGCCTCTCTGAACCCACTCAGCAGAGCCCCGTGCACTGTTGCCGGGTAGTTGCGAATGGTGTGTTCACCAGCAAAGTACAGTCGAGGTTTGATGTTCGGGCCCATGCTGATTGGAGTGGCAAGCAGATCATAGTCATTGCCTGAAAGCAGAATCAGTGAACATGTTACAACCTTGTCATACAAACAGAAAATAAAGCAAAGTCCTAGATCAATGCACTAAAGAACATCTAGTATAATATCACTAACCAAAACAAAGCAACAACAAAAAATCTTGAATGAAATTTATATTAGGAAGAAAATCCACAAAAAATTGCTAATTCTTTTTTAAATCAATTGGATATTTTATTCTATTTAAGACTATTCAATACTATTACTAAGCATTTCCCCTGCCCACATCACCCCACACCTACACCCATATCAGGCAAGCTGTGCTCTTTGCAGTTAATGAAAAGGGCCTGACTTGGGTCTTGAAATACAATGTTCATCTGTGAACCCTCCTCGCCCACATAAAATGGAACAAAACAAACAGAAATCCTGGTTCCAAGCCTTACAAATGGTGACAAATTTTACCCACATAAAATGGGACAAAGAGAACAAACAGAACCAGCAGTGAGGCAGGCCCTTCCTTACAATCCACACAGTGTTTGTGCACACACCTCTCCATCCAGTCTCAGCTCTCCATCCAGTCTCTCACTTTCTACTGTGAAATGGAAAGCCAGGGCCTTCCAGTTTTACATTACTCAGTTTCAATTTATGGTAAAATGTGTGAGTACACTGGCTTATCAATCATGTCATGTGCAACAGCCACACATTTTAAGCATCTTCGAAGAAAAGAAGAAAAACCAAATCCACATATCTCTTTCATTCTTTTCCACACACTCACATTCTCACCCTCATTCAGGCTTTCTCTCTCCCCCTCTCTCTTGCACAAACACACACTCACCCTCTCTCATCACACATAAACACACACATACAAACAGGCACATCTGACAAATGAGAACCTACCAGTAGATCCTGAGGCCACAAAGGAGTAGCTGCCTCTGGCATAGGGATCAGATCTCCACCGTGTCACAAGTGTTTCCTTGGGCTGAAATGTAACATTGTACCTGCATCAACCACTTCATATCTACATCAAGAACTGAACATGTGATTCCTGCTGATTTGATAATAAATGATCCATTACTCAGCCATTAAATCTGCACTGGAACAACATTAGAAACCAGGTACTGTTTTCAAAAAACAGATGCAAACAGACTGCCCTGTATCCTATATATCTTGAATTCCACTGAAAATATTTTCCAATTTCTTTTTTTTTTCCCCATGTTCTTTCTCCAGTGCTTTCTGAGGGGCATTATTGATATACTCTTGCATCGCTTGTTTTGCATCTCCATACAAAGCCCAGGGAAATTCTCCTGTGTGAACTCAGAACCCCCGCTTCCTGGTTAGCCATTCTGCCCACCGGACACCACACCACTTGTTCTTACACACACATTTTGTTCTCATAAAATTGTTGGGGTTTTCCTCTAATGATGTTCTTTTTTCTGTTGTGTATTTTTTTTAAAGATTTGTGTGTGTGTGTGTGTGTTAAACCAGCCAGTGTAGTTCCAAGCCAGCCTGATAACAGGACATGTGCACACAGGTGTAAGGCCAATTTTGGCACTGGCAAAACCAATGCATGTGTTGCAGGCCCTGCACACACTACAAACGTTACAGAATCTCCCTTCTTTTTCTTTTTTGGGGTGGTTTTGTTTTCTATCTCTGCATTTAGCAGAAAAAAATTGTTTCATCACTGCAACTGTTATGGAAGTGAGACTGCAAGACTTTTTTGTTCACAGTCTTGTTTTACTAAACAGATCCATTTTAATTATTCAGTTTATAACTGGTATATGTCACTGACTTACATTCTATCAGCATTCTTTTTTTTTTTCTTTATACATTAAAACTTAAAAAAAAAATAACACACTATAGTCTCACATAAAACACACCAACTGCACTGTCTTTTAAAAAGATCCATCTATACCTATTTACTAAGTGACTTACATTTCATCTGCATTCTTTTTAAAAAAACAACAACACTTATTTAAACATTTTCTTCTAAACTTTCATGACACACTTTTACCTTTCATAATAAAACATGTACAACTGCAGTCTTTTTTTGTCTTTTTTTTTTGGGGGGATGGGGTTACATTCCTTTAAAGTGATATTACTATTGCATTTCACAACAAGAAAAACACACACAGCTGACACTTCCAATCAGTCAAAGACTAACCCACCTGAGGTAAATAATAATAACCAAAATAATAATAATGACCGATCAAAAAATCCCATTACCATCTCAAAAACTTGCTACTGCATTACATAACAAGAAAAACACATACAGCTGATGCTTCCGATCAGTCACAGATTAACCCACCTGTAGTAAACTGCTACATATACCATTGTTACATAACAAGAAAAAATACAAGTGATCCTTCAAGACAACACAGACCCACTTGCTATTAGATACCACCATGTAATACAATGAGAAAACACACACAACTGACCCACTCAGTCACAGACTAACCCACCTGAGGAAACTACTGTATTCTCTAAAAAGATACATACAGCTGATGCTTCTGGTCAGCCACAGACTTATCACCTTCGGCAAAGTGTTATTAGATACCACTGTGTTACACAAGAAAAACATGTATACAACTAACGCTTCCACTCCGTCACAGACTAACCCATCTATAGTCAAGTGTAATTTAACACCATCACGATATACAACAAGAAAAACAAAAACAAAGCTGACACTTCCACTCAGTCACAAACCAGCCCACCCACCTGTGGCACAGCGTTGTTGCCAAAGATTCCCTTCAGCACAGCAATGCAGCGCCCCACGATCACGTCATCGCTGACATTCTCCATAATGGCGGCCGCCTCTCCGGCCACCAGGGCCAGCAGCACAGGGGCCTTGTAGAGGTTCCAGAAGAGGAACAGCTCTCCACGACTGGCTGTGGTGCTGCCCACGTGGCCAAACAGGTTGGCGCTCGGGTCCCAAAATACGCGGTCAAAGCACAGCACCACCTGGTGAAAGATGGATGGCGGGTCATGTCTAACCATTCTGTGCACCAATTATGCTGTAATTGCTTTTAATACAACACTTCCCATGACCAAACGGTGCAGACTCCTGCAGGGGTCGGATTCCTATCCTGTGCAAGCTAATAGTCCAACTGAGTGGAGACTTCCCACTTCAAAGACTAAAATAATAACAAAAACCAAAATAATAATGATAATAATAATAACCAATCAAAAAATCCCATTACCATCTCAAAAACATGCAGACACCTTTCTAACCAAAACTGAGAAAAAAACAAAACACGAAACAGAAACTCCAACAACTACATCCCGACCAGATATACAATTCACTGAAAGTGAAATATAAAAAGAAACATGCCCCAGTAGATCAACAGCTATTATTATCTTCAAATGAAACAGGGTAACACTGCCCAACACCAGCCTAAACAACCTGGTGGTCTTTTATGTATGCATACTGAACAGGTAAGATTCTCGCATACTTTGAAACGAATTTCTCTTATCGAGATTATACAGTATTCTGTATTCTGAGAGGAGCAGCTGCAAATGTTATCTTCTTACCGATGGTTGAACTGACCCAACTTTGGGGTGACTGCTCTTTTCTTTTTTTTAATCTTTCTTTTATTTTTGACAGTTCTATTCAATTTCAACAAAACAGGCCAACATTTTACATAGCAATGAACTCACAAAGCAAAGGGAAATCTACAAAAATCAAACCTTACTTGGGTTGAGTTTGATTCTAAAATGTTCCAGAAGTTCCAATGAGAAGCAAACACAATATTGGGAAAGGGTGGGGTGAAGGGGGTGCAGGGTGGGGTGGGTGGGGGTGTGGGAGGGGATGGGGAGAGAAGGAAAGGAAACAGAAAACAGATGTTTGTACTCTTCAACTTGGGAGCTAATTTCCATTCAAATCTCACTCTACTATGTCAGAGGCATACTGATGAAATTTACTCTTGCTTGAAAAACATACCTATTTCTTTAAATTCTTGATATCTCAAAAGGGAACAGTTTTCCATAATAGTACATTGAACTGAACAAACTCACTGTGATCCACTGTTACAGACTCTGGCAGACGTCTAACTCCTGTCCTGTGCAAAATGCTAATAAACCGAAGCAGAGAAATCCAAAGTAGCTACAGCTAGTAGTCTCACTTAGTATATTACTTTCCCTCTGTTCACATATGCAGAGTCCTCTTTGACAGCAGCATTTTTATGGATTAAAAATTCCACATGTACCCCAACACACACACAAAAAAAACCCAACCCAAAATGCCACAACACATTCTAAGTCACCAGAAATGTGAGTATACCTTGTTGAGGTTGCCAAAGCCCAAGCGTTTAACAGCATCCACTTTCCAGTCAGGCAGTGGAGGGATGAACTGTGGAGCATTGATCCCAGCCCCCCGAACCGTTTCCTTCAGCACGCCAAGGGGCAACGTACAAAGTACTGCGTCACCCTTCCATGTCTGGGGATTTGCTGACGACCGTGCCTGGGTGGTTACCACCTCCACACCTGTGACCAGATTTGCTCGTTTAATGAGGTACTCAAGACTGCACTGAAGTTTAGTGGAAAAGATAGGCTGGAGTATTCATTTCATTATTATAATTTGCAATGATATTATTTTGTGGAACAGATTTGTGAATTCATCCAAGGATTAAAATTTGCTGTACTGAAGTGAATAGCCCAATGCATTGTGCATGACACTTCTGGACTAAATGCAGGACTTATATTCCATGATTTAAACACAGCTTTTAACAGGTTTTTTTTTTTTTAATGAATTAATTCAAATATAACATGTATCTTACACAGCAAATATCACACATAACAAACTATTAACCCTTTTGCCACCAAAGGTAACTTAAGCAACTAAGCAGTTCATAGCCAAAGGCGACTTTAGATGACAGTGAGAGGTCATGTTAAAATGACAAAGCTCGACAGCTGCAGCCAAGTTTCCTGCACGATAGGAAATTGACAAACCTTCCCACCTTGACAGAGTTTGAAGTGAACAAGCACACTGTGTTGTTTTGACACAAACTAAATCATGTGACTGAGAGCATTGAGTTTCATGTTTTTACAACAGTGTCTTCGTGACCGATCAGAGTCTGGGGTGACAATGTTCAGGCTTTGCTCCAGATTGTATTTCAAGAATCTGACAGTCAAAGGCCTGAAGAGAGTCACTGCTGGAGAATATATTTCATGATTCTGACAGTGAAGGGCAAATAGAAAGTATTTTAGATGATTCTTCTGAACAATACAGTGTGAAAATTCAAGCAACTGATTGCGTGTGTATGACTGGGCATGCAAGCAAGCAACACTTGTTTGTTATTCTTTCTTTTTTTCTCCCTTTTTTTTTTTTTTTGGTAATCTCTTTTTATTTTTCTATTTTGCTGGACCCGAGTTCATAAAAGATGGTTTCATTTATTTCACTAACAAAATCAATGGCCTCATCACACACAAACAGGTTCAGTGGCCAAATGGTTAGAGTACTGGACCTGTCATCCAGGTTTCCTGGGTTTAATTCTCAGTTCTGGTGCATTAGTGGATGAAAAGTGGAGATTCTTCTGATTTCCCTGGTCAAATCGTGTGCTGACCTGCTAGTTTATAAGCATGCAGAATATCAACACGCACATTAAAAATCCTATAATTCATGTCAGTAGTCAGTGGGTTATGGAAATACGAAAATACCCAAAATGTGTCAACCACAACGGAATCATCAGTGAGTTACTGTTAGTTGTGTAATGGAAAGAAGATGATTTGAAGCTGATATCTTGTATAGTTTAGGGTGTTTATCACACAGAAACTTAGCAGCAAAAGGGTTAATTAATCAGAATCACTTTCACTTTTTGAACACAACTGTAAAAGGTAAACTTCTTTTTGTTTAGCATATCGAAAATTGTGCTGAAAAAAAACTGAAGACACACTGAGGATGAGATACCTGTTGGGGAGTACTTGACAGTCCGCACCACTGTGTTCAGTTTGATATCCATGCCCTCTGCCAGGGCCACGGGAACACAGGAATAGCCATTGCGAACTGAAACATATACAAGGAAAAAGAAAATAATTTTTTTTAAAAGGTCATTGCCTTTTACAGCCATCAGGGCAGTGAATTCATATCCATCATGTCCAGTGCTTCCTCAACTGAAGTCTGATACCCATTCATACCCAGGTGGAGTGAGGAAAATCCTCAGTGAGTTAAAACCCTTCCCCAAGGACACAACACCATGCTGGAACAGGGCCTCAAACCCAAACTACTGCTGACCACTTGGTCACAAGTCTAGAGCCTCACTGATCTGGCTTCAAGTTTCTACCAACTACTGCTGACCACTTGGTCACAAGTCAAGAGCCTAACTGATCTGGCTTCACTGCTGACCACTTGGTCACAAGTCAAGAGCCTAATTGATCTGGCTTCACTGCTGACCACTTGGTCACAAGTCAAGAGCCTAATTGATCTGGCTTCAAGTTTCTACCAACTACTGCTGACCACTTGGTCACAAGTCAAGAGCCTAATTGATCTGGCTTCAAGTTTCTACCAACTACTGCTGACCACTTGGTCACAAGTCAAGAGCCTAATTGATCTGGCTTCAAGTTTCTACCAACTACTGCTGACCACTTGGTCACAAGTCAAGAGCCTAATTGATCTGGCTTCAAGTTTCTACCAACTACTGCTGACCACTTGGTCACAAGTCAAGAGCCTAATTGATCTGGCTTCAAGTTTCTACCAACTAGCTGACCACTTGGTCACAAGTCAAGAGCCTAACTGACCTGTCTTCAAGTTTCTAAGTGTCAGTGGTCTTCAAATAAAAATCTGCTGCACTTTTTTCCAGTTCTCTTTCCCTCAACAACTGCTTTAGCTTTTAGACATGAATAAAAATAGATAAGCTCTAACTTGTTCTCTCCTGCCTCTCTCTCTCTCTCTCTCTTAACAGTTGCTCAAAAGTCTAGACACTAAATATCAGCAACAGATCAACATACTGACAGAAATACTAGACAATGAACTGAGCAGCCACTGTCCTTTCCACATCAGCAATGATCGTAACTCAAAGAAACGGCATGCAATAAATATGAAAGAGCCGCAATGCTCCATTAAGTCACTACAAAAAAGGGATCTTTCACTGCAAGGTAATGATGTTTTCCCATCTCCTCCACATACCTGTCAGATGGCTTCCAGAGAACTCAAAGTCATCATCCTGGTCCCAGTGCTTCAGTGACAGACTGCTCAACGGTGTGGCATTGGCAAATTCAAGGTTAGCAAAATGCCAGTCCAGAATCTGCCGATCTCGTGAGGACAGATACACATCACTTGGTGGGTTCGACTCCAGCTCATGGAGTTTGTCCTCAATTTCTTTCTGCTGTGTTTGTAGAGCGTCGTATTGCTATCATCAGAAAGTACAACGAATGAACGACTTGCATACACATCAACCACGTTCATATTGAATGTCATGTTTCGAAGATTAGCTGATCTTTCTCACAATTCAAGAAAGCACCAATTCATTTACCTGATTCCACATACCTGCTTTGAATGCCACATTCCAAATCTTTATATCTATGGCAGTAACCATGTACGCCTGCAGTTCAAGGCATAAATGTACTACGTCAACAGTAAAACATTCATTTTCATTCCACATTCTTAAGATTCAAAATAAATAAGCAAAAAAGAAAAAAAAAATCTACAAAAGAAGAGAAGAGAAGCCAATTCAAGTAGCAGGACAGCAATTAACATCTGTTAAAGTTTAGTTCTTATACCAAGAGACGATGTGAGTGCATGTGTCAAGTGTATACATGACCTTCAAGGTAATGCTCCAAAGGTGATTTACAGTCATTCAAATTAAACTTATGAAATACGTCATTCAAAGAATACAGTCTTGACACATGTCACACTCTTTTTCAAGGAAAATCACTAAACCATGTTACAGAAAAAACGCAGGCTTGCTTTCTCTCTCACCCACCCACAACCCCCACCCCCCGCACACACACATAAGAAATAAACAGCACACAGAAAAATCAATCTTTACCTTACAAGCTGCTCGCAGATCCCTCATCTTGCTCTTGACCAAGAACTCCGCCGTGATGTCTCGTGGGGGCTTCACCTCTGCTGCCTCATTGCTCTGCTTGTGAAGCTCTTCCACCCGGTCTTTCAGGGTTAACATCTGCCAACAATCAAATGCACAGTTAATCAATTCAAGATGCTTTATTGTCTGCTTTAATATAGTTCAAAGAATTAAAACAGAAAATCTTCTTTAGGGTCATTCAAATGCTTGTTAACAAATATAAACGAGATGTAAAATTAAATGAATAATCTGCACACCCTCCCCTGATCATCATGCACACTCCAATCATCACAAGAAAATCATTCAGGTAAGAAAAATACAACATTCTATGACACAAGTGAACACCCCCCCCCCCCCCCCCACCCACCCCACCCCACCCCCCATAACATTCTATTGTTGCATTTCTTTATCAGTCATCAAATGAAAGAAATCCGTTCTGAGGTGAATAATTATGTCAAAACACACTTCATGAATGGATGCTACAAATATCCAAATGCCAGCAACGGGATATATGTCCATATACTTCAAACACAACATGAAATAACCCAAAATCCTACAAATAAATGTTTCAGACACAACTCCAAGTTCTTTCTTTCTTTTGTTTTCTTTTTGATTTGTACGCTTTGCAAAAATCTCCCATTTTCCTGGGTTCCACACATTGGGCACTAGGCCTAATTGTAACTGATCCAGTCAAAGTGACCAGCTCAATGTTTGCATTGTACAGGTAACACATCGTATGATCATCAAATGTAGCTTTTCTGTTTCTGAACGCTTTCTCCAATTAGTTTGCACCAGGAAGTTCGTCTACTACTCATTTGATCATTTTTTAATGGCTGAAATAGCAGGATTGCCTGATGGTACATGCAAATGAGCAAGTCTAACTGAAACAATGAGTTTGGGTACATGTGGACAATTAAAACAGATGCAGGTCTTGAACTCAGACATATTATTGGAACATCGCACCAGACTGTTGTTGGTTCTGATCACACATGTACACACACACAAACACACATTTAAGCACATACACCCCACACCACACACAAACACTCTCTTTTGAGAGCGCTCAGTAATTGTGCAGCATAGTTGACAAATACTCACATCAAAATATCCTCTGATCTGATTGCAAATGACACAATTTTTTTAGATTCCTGTCAAAACTGACATTCTGATTTGTCACCAACATGCTTTCTAATTCTCTAAGCACCGGTAATGCACAATTCATTCAACATATCAAATCAAATCAGCGATTTTAAACTGTCTCAAAAGTTCAAGTCCTACTACTTGCTTCCCTTGATTTTAGGATTTTGAGAGCACGTTTGTGAAATCGGTCAGCAATGGTGCACAAAGAAAAGAAAGAGTGCAGAAAAAGCCGGTATCAGAATGAGGTCAAAACAGACATTAAACAATGAAATCAGTGTGGTGAGAACAGTTCGAAGTGGGGCGGTACACGAACTGTTCGCAATTACATGCTGTTCGCCTACCTACCCTATTTACTTTAATATTCCAGAGCAACTGTTTACTTCAAGAATGAATTCAATTATACAACTGTTTGCAAATTGAATAAACTGTATTTATACACTGTCATGTTCACTGAGGCTTGACAACAGCAAATCCATGGCAGATAATTCTGGTAAGACAGATGATGTGACTAGGAGGCAGGGGATACAGACCTGTGCCTGTGTCTTTCTGAGTTTCTCCTGCAGCTCAATCAAGCGTTTCTGGTGCTCAATCTGTTTCTCCTTCACATGCTTCTCCTGTAACCTGCACACAGAAAGCAAACAAATCAGGTGATACTTCTTCGACCAGCAGCTGACTGCCTGTCTACTGTTTATCAACGATTTTCTTTGTTGTTTTTTTGTTTCGGTTGAAATATGGTTGTGTGTACTTTGAGGAGGAGAGAACTCAGTAGCATGCCCACCGTTTTTTTTCTTCTTCTTGTGTTTTTTTTAATACAATTTTGCATGGGAACAGCAGCATCTATACAATTATGCTACCCAAATAACAGACGAGAAAGAGATAAGACACTCTCTACATGTGTAGTACCTAGTCATCCTCATGCTAGCACATACCTATGAACAAAGCAGTGCCCCTCTTTCAATGCACTGTGCTGTTATGTGGGACACTCATCTGCTTTCCTATGCTGTTATGAAGTTGCACTTAATTAGTGTTTCTCAAGTTAGTAGTGGCAGTGCTGAACTGGGAAATGGACATACATCACATGTGCGTGCAAATATCTGCACACCAAGCTTGCTCTCTGAACAAACAAAAACAAAACAAAAACTATTTTATTCAAACCACTATACTATCATCCATCCAAACAAACATCTTGCAGTACACCTACTTGATTACAGCCTCCAATGCCTGCCCTAGAGACATGGGCCGCCCGTTCACCTCGTTGAAGTTCATCTGGTGTGAAATATAGGACGTGGTTTCCAGCAGACGATTGAACTCACGCTCCACCATCTCGTCTTTCTCCTTCAGGACCTGAAATGATTTTTCTTTTAAAAAGTTCTTAGTTTATATTCTATAACTCAAAATCAAACTTCCTGCAGCCATACAATTTACCAATATATATTGCTTCTAAAATACAACATACATGTATAGTGCATATATATAAACACACACACAAATTCTTTCTCTCACACACAAACACAAAAATGAACAACAGTAATGTTCAAGATTTGCTCTCTTGCAACAAAATTCATATAACATAAGCATTAGGAAACATACACAATAAATGTTAAAATGCAGAAGAAATTTTCTTGTCATGTGTTCATTCATATGCTTAAATCTAAACATGCTAAATCATTAAAATCTTTTAAAATAGTTTATAATACATGTTCATATATATCATTAAATTTTCTTTTAAATTAAACAATTTTTTTTTTTTTTTTTTTACTGTTTCTAGCACTGCGCTGTCATCTATGACAGGATAGCACAGTTATATTTCTACAAGGTCATTTTAAACAAATTTTTTTTACTGTTTCTAGCACTGCACTGTCATCTAAGACAGGATAGCACAGCTATATTTCTACAAGGTCATTTTAAACAAATTTTTTTTACTGTTTCTAGCACTGCACTGTCATCTAAGACAGGATAGCACAGCTATATTTCTACAAGGTCATTTTAAACAAAATTTAACTCATGCATGACTCCAATGCTACCAGGGTGACTTACTGTGCTGCCATTACTCTCATACAATGGACATTTCTGTTTAATCTTGTGAAGCTCCATGTTGATCTGTCGACTGAGGATGGTGACCGGGTTCCCCCCTGAAACCATTGAAAGGCTGTAGTGTTAACTGTTCTGGATTAGAGTAAAACTGGAATTCAAGTCAGCTACTTTGGATTTGATATCTGGGGCAACTGTCTTGAATCAGTGACAACTATTTTAGATTCAATATCTGAAGCAACTATTTTGGATCAGTGGCAATTATTCTAGATTCAATATTTGGGGCAACTGTTTTGGATCAGAGTCTACTACTCTGGATTTGGTATCAGGGGCAACTGTTTTGGATCAGTGGCAACTATTTTAGATTCTATATCAGGGGCAACTGTTTTGGATCAGTGGCAACTATTTTAGATTCTATATCAGGGGCAACTGTTTTGGATCAGTGGCAACTATTTTACATTCTATATCTGGGGCAACTGTTTTGGATCAGTGGCAACTATTTAAGATTCTATATCTGGGGCAACTGTTTTGGATCAGTGGCAACTATTTTACATTCTATATCTGGGGCAACTGTTTTGGATCAGTGGCAACTATTTTAGATTCTATATCTGGGGCAACTGTTTTGGATCAGTGGCAACTATTTTAGATTCTATATCTGGGGCAACTGTTTTGGATCAGTGGCAACTATTTTACATTCTATATCTGGGGCAACTGTTTTGAGAGTAGTGTCAAGTGTTCTGGATTTGTTATCAGGGGAAAATGTTCTGGATTTGTGTCAACTATTGTGCATTTGATATTCAAAGCTGGAGTGTCTTCACCTCCACATTATTTTATATACATTGTCTTTCCTTTCTCTCTGCCTAACCAAAAAACAAACAAACAAACAAACAAAAAGCCCACAATTTACCTTTTCTTGGCTGTAAACGGTTGAACTTTATCTGAAACTTAAGTGTTAGCTAGCTTTCTAAATTACGTGAAGGACTCTTTCGGCCGTGTATTCAAAATCATATATCAATCTTTCAAGTCATGTGCTTTACTTTACTGTCACCTTCATTTAACCATAAACTGAGCTTGTGAGTTAAAAAAAAAAAAATCTTTATTTTATTTTATTTTTTTATTTTTTATTTTTAGTATTGAATAATATTAGAATGCTCATACAAAAAGTTCATTCAAAACTGATTATCTGATTCTTAGAACATTTTACTAAGTGATCACACAAAAAGTTCAAATATCTGCTTCTAACAATATGCCATTTGTCTTTGGAAAGCAAACAAAACAGCGAACAGAAAAATAAAATCACATGCACATCCAATTTTCATTTCCCTACCCAAAACCATCTGACATTCAAACAGCACAACAGAGAAGAGAGCAGCTGTCCAGTTAATTATTTATGCTGTTACACCACTGTCCCATTATGACAATAATTCACACCACTGTCCCATTATGACAATAATTCAAACACCAAACAGTCTACATTTTCATGAGCATGGAAAACACATTCTTAAAAAAAAAAATAAAAAAATTCAAAAAAATTCATAAATTAGGAAACCAGATGTACTCCAATTAGAAAGACTATGTACTGATTAGTCTCAGTAAGTCTTTTAGTCACTGAAAACTACAAGAAGGCAGCACTTAAATTCATGCAGATGTAAACAATTTCTGTCTCAGTTATTTTAACACTGAGCTCAGCTGAAGCCAGACCAGAGTGAAAAAGAATTTGATGGCCACAGTTCTATCAATAGTTATAAGCCACATCATGTACAACTGAACAGAATAATGTGACAATGAATGCTGTTTTTACAAGTCACTCTATTAGCATCATTATCACAAATATGACAACACTGAAACTACAAAGCCACCACTGACCTGTCAATTTCTCACTTGCAATAACATGCTGCTTTCTTTTTAATCTGAAAATATTAATCTCCATACAAAGCAGTGTGCACAAATGAACAGCATGAATTACGGTCTATTAACTCACTTCTGAATTTCATGAAACATAAAAATGACAATAAGATGACAATGAAGAGACCTTACCAAGTCCGGTCACCACCATAGCTCCCAAATCAGCGACATAGTTCCCTTTTCTGAAAGTAGCAACACGGCCCCCTACACGATCCTGGAATAAGGGAAACAATTGGTTTTTGTAATAAGAATATGAAAAACAAATCATCAGACCGAGTGATTGATAAAGAAAAAATAAATCATGCCCTTCTCCCCCCATCCCCAACCCATCCACTCAATGTTTGCTCTTTGGAATACCAAAAATCAGAGATACATAACAGCATTCTTGTTCTTGTTCCAGAAACAATGCTTTATTATTGTGTTCTGCATGCTTATTCTTGTTATGGCAGTATAAATCAGTTAATGACACACAACAATGGGTTTTTTTTTCAAATCAATGTGTTCCTTTTCTGTACTGCATTACTGGTGTGGCAGAATGAATTACCACAATCATCACACAACATGGCCAACACATGCATGTTGCTTTGTTTTTTTGTTTGTTTCTAAGTGGTGTGATCCTCTTGAATTCTTCTGTTCTGAACTCTTGATGGATCACTATAAGTCAGCTTCTCAACCAGAATTTTTCTCCAGAGGCAAATTTCATAAAACATAAATGCCTCCTTTTTTTTTAAATTATTTTTTTAATTTAAAGTTTTGTCCATGATTTCTACACATATTTCTCTATTCCATATTTATCTATTAATACATGTCTGCATTTGTTTCTTTTTTATTAGGCAGTGACTATGTCATCTTTTTCAAACTCAAAATGTGTGTGTGTGTGTGTGTGTGTTTGTGTGTGTGGATGCGTGTGTGTATATGTGTGTGTGAAAGAGAGATAACGTGCATGCGTGCGCACGTGTATGTTTATGTCTGTGTGTATGTGTGTGTGTGTGTGTGTGTGTGCAAGTGTCAACTAATACAGGGACATTAGGCTTTTTTACAAAATGCAGCCTTACCCGTGATTCCAATAAAATGACATCCATACCAAACGACATCAACTGTCTGGCAGCTCCAAGTCCAGCTATACCAGCCCCGATGATAATAACTCGACCATGGCGTTTCACTGTAAAATTTTCAGCTCAGCGTTCAAGACTGTACATGCACTTCATCAGAAAAATCAATATGATTATAAGAAACAGTTCAGATTTTTTTTGCTAATCAAAACATAAAATGCTGCATGTCCATCGATTTAACTCACTGATGAGTTACAACACTGACCTTCCCTCCACCTCTATCAGAATTAACTGGTCCTGGCTCCATGGCATTAGTCCCATAGTTTGATAGGAAAATGCTGTCCACAAACAGTCTCATCGTTTATAAACACACACACACGACTGGCCTTCCCATACCAAACATCTCCAAAAGTAAAATTACCAAACACTTAACTCCACATGCCATAAAATCTTTCTTTGCCATTCAAAAAGCCAGTTGCCAACCCACTACGCATAATTCATGCAACGGGGTACAAACACATATTAAAGCTCACCTGGCAACTGTTTAAGGCGCTTGAAGACTCCAAAGTTGATGTACCCGTAGCGCTCCAGGTACGCATGTACTCGCATTACCAGAGGCCCATCAGCTGTCACATAAGTCTGATCACCTGAAGCACTAGTGGCAACTATTACAGATTTCCTGTAATTTCAACTACTGCTATGACTGTATGAGTGTCCTGTTAGTGTTACACTGTTCCTGTATTTTCCAAATACTGACATCAAGCCTTATAATATATATGCAAAAATGTTAATCACACATTTTCCTTCTTTGCTTTATTTTCTATAACTCAAGTCTGATATTAGTGATAAAATACATATTTAACAGAATATACGATATACTTCTAGCATCCATTGCTTACCATCTACTACTGCATGATTTACCTAAACTAAAGTTGGTTAAAAGATAGTTCTAACTATGCATAAAACATTGACAACCCAGACAGATCTCTTTCCCAAATCAGAACAATTTGCAAAGTATTTAGGGATCCAACACTGTCAGCAGAACACAACCTAGATAGATCACTTTCCCAAATCAGAACAATTTGCAAAATATTTTGGGATCCAAGACTGTCAGCAGAACACCATCAATTCAAAAACTTACCATTGTATGGAGATTCTATCTGCGTCAACGCGTTTTCCAGAGTCAGTTGTAGTTTGGGATTCTCCAGCCATAACTGAAGCTGAGAGGGCAAGAATAAAACTTGATTTAAGATGATCTTTCCAAAGGAAACATTTTAAAATACTCAAAAACAGTTGAAAAAAGAAATATAATAATAAAATCTGCATACCACATTCATTTTCTTTTTAACCCTTAGGCTGTCAAGGTACCTGGAAAAATACTGAAACAGGTAGGTGTAGAAAAAAAAAAAATTCTCAACTGACACAGGTTTAAGTAGAAATTTTCTGAAAGAAAAATGAATGTACAGTACAGAAAAAAAATGTTTGTTTTGATTAAATGATCATGTGATCCACAAGAAAATTAAAAAAATAAACACTACACATACAAATGAACAAACACAAACATACATACATACAGACAACTTCCCCAACAAAGAATTGTCTGGAAAAAAAAATCATCAGCCAATTGTCAAAGTCAAAACTCAATGATCTGAAAATAGGCAAACCACCACGCCCACTCCACTGCCCCTACCCCCTTCCCACTCAACCTCATGTCATGATTTGCTCAGCATACTGAATCTGATACCTCCCCAACTCCTACTAGCTCTCACAGGCCTGTCTCACATACAGCATGTTCTTTTCTTGAATCATTCAATGCTGTCTGCTAGTAAAGTCAAACTGTGTTCTTGTCAAAAGAATAGCCAGACTGCAGTTTTTGCAGTCTATCTTCATCTTCTTCAACCATTTATTCTAACTTTCATTGAGCATTGCCTGAATTCTGTGTCACTGTGTTTACTTTTGCTTAGTCACACATGGCTTGGTCATGACACTGTCATTTTTCTTGCCCACAAAAGATAATGAGTTTTTGACATGCTCTAGCCAGCCAATAAAATCACTTGAAAAAAACAAATTCCTGGGTGAAAATTCCTGGGTGACAGGGGTTTTCAATATTTTCATCAGAGTCAGGGGAACCTTGGCGAAGCTAAAGCTACCAATACAATAATTCCAAAACAGCATAAAAACCTTCACAAGACAGATATTTAGCTACCATTTGGGTTTGGCTTTTGTGGCAGTGGCAGAGCAGTGAATTATCTACGGTCTGAGAATGGCATAAGAGCCAGTCTATAGGTGAATGAAAAACACACAAATATACATTCACACACAAAGGACGTTAAATGAAAGTACTACTCTTTGCACTACTGGGAGTGCTAGCAAATGCAAATTCATTCACTCTCACTATCACCAAGTAACTTATTCTCTTTTGCACGCACACTCACTCATGATCACACATGCAGACACACACACTCATCCTCTCTTGAATGCACTCATTCTCATCACATATATGCCAACATATAAAGACACACTCATTCTCTCTTGAACACATACACACTAATTGCTAAACTCATTCACACAGACAGATATACTCTTTCTATTTTGAATATGCAAGATATTAATAACAAATGCCAACACACAGAGGGTGAGAAACACATTCATGTGTCATTCTTTCTCAAACGCACAGTGACAGTCACTCTTATCACACATTACAACTCAAACTCATTCTCTCTCAAACGCACTCTCTAATCACGCATGCCAATATATACAGATATACTCATTCTCTCTCGAACACACACATTAATAAAACATACCAACAATTACATACACACACACATACTCTTTCTCTCTAAAGCACATCAGTCACTCTGATCACACATGCCAACATACACACACACTTTGACAAAACATTGTCCATAGTCTTACCATTCTGTTTCGTAAATACAAGAATATCTTCTGTCCCTGTGTCGAGCCATTGGCTAAGTCAGTGAAACAATTAGCTTCTTGTGATGTCATTTTATCCACTGGCAGACGACTCTGGAAAGCTGCGCCCTCCAAACCTTTTGGATGAAACAAGTATTGGTACCACTGAACAAAAATTTTTTTTCAAGCACTTCCCACACAGGTCACCATATAAAACATGAATATTATATAATATATTAGAATAGAATTTAAAAAATGGATCTGTAAATCTTAAATATACATATAAAGGAATCAAACAGCTATATAATAATATATATAAACTTTTTAAAGTGACTTAAATCAGTCTACATAGGTCTACAAATGTATGGCCAATGTGGTGGAGAAAAGAACTGACAACTGAGATGTTTGTAACTATTGTACTGATTAATCAATCAGCATACACTTTTTTTGGGGGGAGCCCTGTGCAAAAAACTGAACAGATTAATCAAAAAATATTTTATAATTTAAAGATTGTACAATACACATGAAAAAAAAGTACCAAAAAAAATGACAAAAAAAAAGATAGAAAGAAACAGAAATGAGTACAACTGTGAGTGAGGTTTATTACACCAACAATAATGCAAGCATTTTACCTGTAGGGTCATCTGGCTGGGGCTGCTCAGGGTCTGCCTTCTCTGGTTCAGTGTCTTCTGGCTTGACTGGTGGTTTTTCCGTTTCCTTGGTCTCCACACTCGGCCCAGTTTCCTTGGTCTCTTTCTCCTTGGCTTTTTCCTTACGTTCCTCTTCAGAATAGTATTCATCCTCTGACAGGTGCGCAAGGTGATCATCCATTTCTTTGTATTCCACCTGGTAAATGTTGCACTATGTGTTCATCTCTTCAAATGACAGGCGCAATAGCCGAGTGGTTAAACTTAAAGCACTGGACTCAATCTGAGGGTACCAGGTTCCAACTTTGGTAACTGCACCTGGTGGGTTAAGGATGGAGATTTTTCCAATCTCCCAGGTCAACACATGTGCAGACCTGCTAGTGCCTGAAACCCCTTCATGTATATATATACGCACACAAATGATCAACTACACACATTAAAGATCCTGTAATCCATGTCAGCATTTGGTGGAATATGGAAACAAGAACATTCCCATCATGCACACCCCCGAAAATGAAGTATAGCTGCCTATATATAGCACAGTAAATTAAATAAATAAATAAAAAGGTCATACACGTATGTTACATGCCTGTATGAGTACCTGTATGTCAGTGACTGAAACCTGACTGAATGACACAGGAAACAAATGATAAGCGCCCAATGGCAGCTGTTAGTTGGCTCTGCCCAGGTAGGCAGCCTGTTGTGCAAATGACTCCATGCTTAGAGACTGGTCTCTGACCAAGAATAGAGGTTATATATAAGTATCCATATCATCATCATTAAATTATTCTTGTTATTTAAACAATGCCATGTATTTACTTAACTGAATAAGGCTGCTGGAGAGTTCCGTGCTTACATGACATACAGAGGCACGTCACATGATCTGTGCTCTTGAAGCCAATTGGCTTTCCCAAATTTCGAGCAAGAAATGCTATTGAGAGAGGCAGAATATGCGAAGCAGGTGGTTTCTTTTTTTGACTTTTAGCTTCAGATTTTGTCGAGTGTTTCAATTGTGCATACAATGGCAATTCATTATACTGAGTTTGGCTGTTGAATTGGAGGAAACAGCAGGTTTCTTTTTTTGACTTTCAGCTTCATATTTTGTCGAGTGTTTCAATAGGGCTTGAGAAGATGACGTCACGTGCGGTGCATTGTGGGACCTGGCGCCACTGTCTGTCACGACAAATGTAAACACAGTAAACCCACACAACTTCTTCCCACGTTCTGCCTTGCTGACTATGATCATCTCCAGTAGGATACTGAGTGATGCCAGATATTTGCTGCATTATCGGCTGTACAAGCCGAGGATACTGTACTGATTCGGGACCCACTGGGTTTGGCTTTTATCGAACTATTCCCAAGTTGAAAACTAAAGTAGGATAGCAGGTTGAAGAAATGACAAGACAAAGGAGGCAGGCATGGGTTGCAGCTATCCAGCGCACCACAGTGACATTTGCAAATACCAGTGAACATTTCCGTGTTTGTTCAAGACATTTCTGTGGAGATAACACAATGTTGTCAGCTACGAAATAATGTGAATTCTCAAGTGTTCTCCCCAAATAGGCTAGTTTTCATTACACTTGTTGAAGCTTTGACTTACACTTGGCTAGCTTTTTTAGTGAATTCTGACCCGTGTTCAGATGAAGGCCCACAATCTTTTGGCTAAAAATATGGTTTCACATTTCAGGAATTAGCCTAAAAAAAATTAAATTCTATCCAACAATAACTTATTTTATTTATCTGTGTGTGTTAGTTTCACTGATCAGTCTCGACCTGTGTCTGTTTTGTTACCTGCATCAGCCTGACCTGTGTTTCATCAGTCACAACCCCGATTCCCTTCTGATGAACAAAGGAGACATAATTAATGTGGGCCTTGGTTGTTGCTTTTCAGTGTCATTGAGATCTTGCTCAGGAAATTTGGAGCAAACTGCTTAATAACCGTTTCAAAGAAAAACACAGAAATCTGAAACAAGACGTGTCTTCAGATCAGTGTATAAGGTGAACATCAAACTGGATGTGCACACACACACACACACACACACAATGATTGACTGATATGTGCACACACACACTCGCACACTGACTGACTGATGTGCGTGCGCACACACACATGCACACACACGGATAATAATACACACAGTGACAGGCATATCTATGTATTATATTCATAGAATCAAACACACATTTCTACTGTGAAAATTTTGATTTAACTGAGCTGAAAAGGGTTGGGGGGGGGGGGGGAGTGAGGGGGGGGGGAGAAAGTGAGAGAGAAAGAGCATGGGTCAGAGAGTGTGTACGTGTGCATGTGATTGAGTTTGTATGTGTGTGTGTATGCATGTGTTGTGTGTGTGTGTGTGTGTGTGAGAGAGAGAGAGAGAGGGAGAGAAAGACTAAAACTCAAAGAGAGATCAACTGCAAAGGTCAACATAAAAGGTTTATGTTTTCAAGGAAGCCTGCCTGTGATATCTTGAAGTATCACCCTGCTGGGCCCCATCTCTTCACCTTGGGCACAGCAGAGTGAAAATAACAGAAAACACCAGAAACAACAGAGTGAAGAATAGAGAAAAAATATTGAAAATTTTACTCATGATATCCCAGTTTTGTGATTTTCCTGACAGTACTACAGTTTTTACTGTCTTCTCTGTCACAAGGGAAGAGGCACCTTTTGTCACCAGATGCTCGTCATAACTTAAATGAGATTGTTTCTACAATCATTCATGTGGCACCAATTTGTGGAATCCTTTGGGTAAAAAGTAGCAGTAATAATTGATTGCTTTGAAATTTTCATGAAAAGACCACCTAATCTTCATGCAGGAGACATGACAGATTCTCATTACAAACACAATCATACAGTGATAATGTAGGTATAATAACAAAATGTTTTACATCATTCATTTCAAAAGGCTGGGGAGGGTGAACAAGTGACTTGTAAGCACATAACACAGGAAAGTGGATTTTAAAAATAAACTACTGCTTGGGGATATTTTCTTGCTGACTGTGGATTCAATACTGGAGAAAAAGTGGGACTATAATGTGTGCTGAAGTGAAAATTTCATCCTTCATCTAAGGCAAATGTCAGATGCATACAAAAGACATAGAACACACAAAACTTGCCCACTTTAGAATGTATACGAAAAGAGTAAATGGAAACCTGGGGTGTGTGTGTGTGGGGGGTGGGGGGGGGGGGGGGGGGAGAGGGGGGGGACCATATTATCCCTATCAAACAGTGAGGCGAGATTATGTGAAATCTGCCCTGTTCTCTCTTCTCTCTCTCTCTGTGTGTGTGTGTGTGTGTGTGTGTGTGTGTGTGTGTGTGTGCAGAGTCAGTGTGTGTGTTTGTTTTGTGCTGTGATAGTGTGGGTGTGTATATGTGTGCTGGAGCTGTTGGCTCACAGTCACACAGCTTGAAACCAACTTCCCCACCCAACTCATATGTAAGTCACACAAACATGCACACACACACACACTCTCTCTCTCTCCCCTTCTTTCTAACACACACACACACACACACAGACAGTGGAACACATTCACAAACTCACACACACACAATGACACAACACACACACACAAAGCACACAATGACTCATTCACACACACAAACACACTAGACACATTGACACACCACTCAGAAACAAACACACGCTCACAAGCCACTGGTCTAAATTTTGTTTAGATCAGTACATACAAGCACACACACTGACAGCAAACTAACACAATGTGCATCCATGTGTACTTTTTTCCATCCTAGTGAACAGGTGTAAAATCAAAGAAGAAACACACACACACAGCGAAAGTGACACACACAGACACAATCACTCTCAACTGAATCGTAATGGTTGAAGCCATTCACAAGCTAGGTTTATCGATGTATGACATCTTGCCCCAAGATGAAGCTTGTCTACATTCTTCCTATTTTCCTTTGCTTTTCTACTTTACACTTGTTAATCGATCAAGAGCATGAGATGTTCGAGGATGTCAGATCATCGAACCAACACAAGTGCCGTTGAATCTGACCAGAACAAAGGGAAATGACTCTGACAATCCTAGTTTCATGACATCATCGCTTGTTCCCTACTGTGCATACAATGGTAATTCATTACACTCAGTTTGGCTGTTGAACTGGAGGCTATCTACTAAAGAAGCAGGGGAAAACACATGTTTGCTGCTTTTACCTTTAGCATTACTCATGATTTTTAGTTAAAGTTTAATGCGCATGCACAAGATCCAAGATGGCCACAGAAGTCTATTGTTTATTCTAGATCTACTGCACTTTACTCACAAAGTCAGTTTCTGTATAACCCTTTCCTTTATATTGAGGGCAGTTTGCTTGCAGTCTGGTTGAATGTGATAAATTGTCTCATTTACCAATCTTTTGTGTAATCCTGCGAATAAATAATTGCATTCATAATTAAAGCCCCTTCCTCCTTCCATTAAATGGTCAACCCCACCATCCATGGAACTTTTGTTCAGATCATATGACCAGCTGACAATCATAAAAATAAAATATGCAACTAAACAATTTTATGTTCTGCATGAGAAAAAGAACAATGTGAATATATTACCAAACTCAATTTATGAATTTCATAATTACGAAACAAGTAAGTAGTGGGGG
>NC_134881.1:4557580-4570080 GCF_041734735.1 Babylonia areolata
CACACACACACACACACACACACACACACACACACACACACACACACACACACACACATTCATACATATACATACACGTGTACGCGTGTGAACACTCACACACACACACACATACACGCATACACACACTTATTCATACACACGCACGAGCGAGCGCGTATGCACAGACATACAAGCATACTGTCACAACCCATAAGGGGTTGCCCATGAACCCCCCGCACCTTCCCAGACTAACACCCCGACAACACAAAACACAGAGACATAGATAAATCAGCTCAATTCTTTACTGTTGTACATGTTGAATACCCTGGTCCAGACACACAAATTGAAACACTTAACTACAGCAATACTTTAGTTACATCATAGCAGCTTGATCAAGACACACTAAGCCCTAATAACAACAGCACAGATCTACGCAAAAAAAACAACAACAAAATGTCAGTTCACTTGAACCAAAATCACGTTCATCGGTTGAAGGACAGCATCCTGAACTGGCTTCAGTCGTACGCCCGCAGAAACGGAGGGGGTGGAAACGGGAGGAGGGACTGTGGGTGAGGACGTTGGAAATATGAGGTGGGGGGAAGGAGTGGAAGTGAGGGAATTTGGAACGGACAGGGCTGAAGGGGAATGACTGTAGAGGCGAACCCTGGAGTTCCGTCGGGGTAGCAGACAGGGGAAACCCACAGGAAAAAGTCAAGGGAAAAAATCTGTAACAAGACTCCCATGTCTCTGTAGACTATGCTCTAACTCGTTATGAAAGAGTACCCCTCCCCCTCCCTTTCCTTAAGCAATACACATTACGCAAGTAGGCGAGTAAGTGGATATTGATGCAGTCGCTTCCACACAACTGCCAATGACAAAAAGTACAGGAACCGCCCATTATTGTTTCTCATAATTAAGGAGTTAAACCTGCATATAATACGCAAGACACATTTACCCTAAATGACAGTCGTTATTTATAATGCTAGTTTCGAACTGCAGAAACAAAACTCAATGAGGTAATATTACAAATCATCGTACTACATTTCCAACACGACACAAAAATGTTTTGGGAAATTTAGACACAGTTTCCATTGTAAAGAAGGTATATTTGAAACAATAAATCGAGCCGAATACATGTCAAAATAACACACTTAACAACCTTATCAATTCCCCCCAAAATATCTAGAAATAAAAGAATATTGGATTTAAAAGATTTCCGTTAAAACAGTCCCAAAAATACAACCAAATGTCACAAGTTAAGACACTAACACCACGAGGACAAACTAACAATACAACTCCCCCCTCACCTGTCACCAGGCAAGAATCAGGCTCACCACTGGCCCAGGAGAGAACACGAAACACAGATCCACACAGAGGCAGAAGGGGGTCACACCAGAACCGAACCCCACGACTGTCAAAGAGGGCACCCAACAGCTCGCTTGCTGGAACGGCGACCCTTCTCCTTCCAAAGCTCGGCACCAAAGGCAAAGCAAAACTCTCCCTTTACAACGAGGTTAACTCCGAACTCATCTCAAGAGTTCAGAGCGAGAATGACAAAGGACATGTCAGACACTCATCACAAACAGATTCACGTGCTTCAGTTCGGAACAGAACTGAGCACACAAGAGAACGACAGAGCACAAAGGGGGAGAGAGAAGGAGGGAGAAAGGGAGAGGAGAAAGGGAGAGGGGAAAGGGAGAGGAGGGAAAGGGAGAGGAAGGGGAGAAGAGGGGAGAGGAGGGGAAAGGAGACAAACACACGCACAAATGAATGCTACGAGCCGTGACACATACACACGCTCGGGCGCACACTTACTCACACGCTCGTAAATAAACACGTACACAAACAATCGATCATATACTAACACGTGTATAATCACACACACACACACACACACATACACACACACACACACACACACACACACACACACAGTGTACACAACAGCGGTAACTATACAATCACGGAAGAACTGTCCTACCACAGACAACCTTCACTGAACGATTAGAGTGATCATCAGCAATCACTGCCCCCCCCATCCCCCCACCCCCGCCCCCACCAATCACTGCCCCCACCGATCCCCCCACCCCCGCCCCCACCAATCACTGCCCCCCGATCCCCCTACCCCCGCCCCCCAGCAATCACTGCCCCCCGATCCCCCCAACCCCGCCCCCACCAATCACTGCCTGCCCCCCGATCCCCCCACCTCCGCCCCCACCAATAACTGCCCCCCGATCCCCCCACCCCCGCCCCCCAACAATCAGTGCCCCCCCGGACCCCCTCCCTTAATCCCCTGTGCTGACTATCACAGCAGTGATAGTGATTACCTGACACACACAAGAGATTAGCAATCTCGCTTTCTGTTACTCGTGGGTAATCTCTGATCCTCCACATATGGTTTGCTTCCAACTGGCTGGTCATTTTGAGGCCTCTTTGGACACAGTTTTGATTGGACGAAAAACTTGACCAGAAAAGTTATTCCCGACAGGCTTTGCGGTCAAATGTTGCTATAAAAGAAGAACCTCTTGTAAACTTCTTCACGAATTCAGTTGCGTTCTGAGAACGAAGACACACGTGTTGCTTGCAGCTTGTAGAGAAAAGGTCAATCATCAGCAAAAGGTAAGCGAGAATTGATCATTTCATGTCTTTTGTCTTTTAACATACAGAACGTGCGTTTGTCACTTTGGTAACGATTTTTTTTCTTTTGGTACCCTTTGCTAGTTATTTACAAGGTCGTGTGTGTGTGTGTGTGTGTGTGTGTGTGTGTGTGTGTGTGTGTGTGTGTGTGTAGCACTGGGTGTCCTGAACTGAATACATAAAAAAGTGTGTATAATTCCTGTCTCCAAAACGAAACTACACAAACCTTGACTTTGTGCATCTATCAAGGAAACCTATATGTTATACAAAGCTTTGCTGTGTCGTATAATTCCACTCTCCGAAACAAAACTTCAAAACCTTTGACTTGGTGCATCTATGAAGGAAACCTATATGTTATACAAGGCTTTGCTGTGCCAACTTCATGACAAATTTTATTCCCGAACCAAGAAAAAGAATTGGAGAAGATCGTTTAGGCTTTTGTACAACCTGTCTGACCCAAAGAATTTCAAGTTCAGGAAGAAAAAGGAAAAAGAGACAAAAACAACAAAACATATCTATTTCTATGCGTTGTTCGTGTTTGCACGTGTGTTTTTTCTGTCTGTACACGTTGTTCGTGTTTGCACGTGTTTTTTTCTGTCTCTACGCGTTGTTCATGTTTCCACGTGTGTTTTTTCTGTCTCTGCACGTTGTTCGTGTTTGCACGTGTGTTTTTTCTGTCTCTACACGTTGTTCGTGTTTGCACGTGTGTTTTTTTGTCTGTACACGTTGTTTGTGTTTGCACGTGTGTTTTTTCTTTCTCTACACGTTTTCGTGTTTCCACGTGTATTTTTTTCTGTTTCTACGGGTTGTTCGTGTTTGCACGTGTGTTTTTTCTGTCTCTACACGTTGTTCATGTTTCCACGTGTGTTTTTTCTGTCTCTACACGTTGTTCGTGTTTGCACGTGTGTTTTTTCTGTCTCTACACGTTGTTCGTGTTTGCACGTGTGTTTCTTCTGTCTCTACACGTTGTTCGTGTTTGCACGTGTGTTTTTTCTGTCTCTACACGTTGTTCGTGTTTGCACGTGTGTTTCTTCTGTCTCTACACGTTGTTCGTGTTTCCACGTGTGTTTTTTCTGTCTCTACACGTTGTTTGTGTTTGCACGTGTGTTTTTTTCTGTCTCTACACGTTGTTCGTGTTTGCACATGTGTTTTTTTCTATTTCTACGAGTTGTTCGTGTTTCTGCGTGTGTTTTTTCTGTCTCTACGCGTTGTTCGTGTTTCCACGTGTGTTTTTTTCTGTCTCTACACGTTGTTCATGTTTCCACGTGTGTTTTTTTTTGTCTGTACACGTTGTTCGTGTTTGCACGTGTGTTTTTTCCGTCTCTACACGTTGTTCGTGTTTCCATGTGTGTTTTTTCTGTCTCTACACATTGTTCGTGTTTGCACGTGTGTTTTTTCTGTCTCTACACGTTGTTCGTGTTTCCACATGTGTTTTTTCTGTCTGTACACGTTGTTCGTGTTTGCACGTGTGTTTTTTCTGTCTGTACACGTTGTTCGTGTTTGCACGTGTGTTTTTTCTGTCTGTACACGTTGTTCGTGTTTGCACGTGTGTTTTTTCTGTCTCTACACGTTGTTCGTGTTTGCACGTGTGTTTTTTCTGTCTCTACACGTTGTTCGTGTTTGCACATGTGTTTTTTTCTATTTTTACGAGTTGTTCGTGTTTCCGCGTGTGTTTTTTCTGTCTCTACACGTTGTTCATGTTTCCACGTGTGTTTTTTTCTGTTTCTACACGTTGTTCGTGTTTGCATGTGTGTTTTTTCTGTCTCTACACGTTGTTCATGTTTCCACGTGTGTTTTTTTGTTTTCTATTTCTACGCGTTGTTCGTGTTTACACGGGTATTTTTTTTCTGTTTCTACGCGTTGTTCGTGTTTGCACATGTGTTTTTTTCTATTTCTATGCGTTGTTCGTGTTTACACGGGTATTTTTTTTCTGTTTCTACGCGTTGTTCGTGTTTGCACATGTGTTTTTTTCTATTTCTACGCGTTGTTCGTGTTTCCACGTGTGTTTTTTCTGTCTCTACACGTTGTTCGTGTTTCCACGTGTGTTTTTTCTGTCTGTACACGTTGTTCGTGTTTGCACGTGTGTTTTTTCTGTCTCTACACGTTCTTCATGTTTCCACGTGTGTTTTTTTGTTTTCTATTTCTACGCGTTCGTGTTTCCACGTGTGTTTTTTCTTTCTCTACACGTTGTTCGTGTTTGCACATGTGTTTTTTTCTGTCTGTACACGTTGTTCGCGTTTCCGTGTGTGTTTTTTCTGTCTCTGCACGTTGTTCGTGTTTGCACGTGTGTTTTTTTTCTGTCTCTACGGGTTGTTCGTTTTTCCACGTGTTTTTCTTTTCTGTTTCTACGGGTTGTTCGTGTTTGCACGTGTGGTTTTTCTGTCTGTACACGTTGTTCGTGTTTGCACATGTGTTTTTTTTCTGTCTGTACACGTTGTTCGCGTTTGCACGTGTGTTTTTCTGTTTCTACGCCATGTTCATGTATGTACGAGTGTTCTTCTCTCTCTCTCTCTCTCTCTCTCTCTCTCTCTCTCTCTCTCGGCCTGACTAAGCGCGTTGGGTTACGCAGCTGGTCAGGTATCTGCTTGGCAGATGTGGTGTAGCGTATATGGATTTGACCGAACGCAGTGGCGCCTCCTTGAGCTGTTGATACTGATACTGATACTTCTACGCGTTATTCGTGTCTGCACGTGTGTTTTTTCTGTTTCTACGAGTCGTTCGTGTTTGCACATGTGTGGTTACATATTTCTACGCATTGTCTGTGTTTGCACGTGTCTTTTTTTTTTCTTTTTTTTTTTTTTTTTTTTTTGGTGTGTGTGTGTGTGTGTGTGTGTTTCTATGTGTTTTTGTATTTGTACGTGTGTTTCTGAGTGTTTCTATGCGTTGTTTTTGCGTTGCCTGTGTCACTGTGTTGACCTTTGTTACTGCTCATGCTGTGTGTTTTACACCTGTCTGTCTGACTGACCTCATGGCTGGGATCTGTTTTCGTTGTTTTCTGTCTGTTTTTCTTTTGTCTCCTGTGAGGCATTAGCTTTCGTGGCCTTCAGTTTTGGAGCTGCACACGTTTTCCAGTGTTTGTCAACGTTTGTCTTTTGGCCTTTTATTTATTTATTTTTTTTTTTTAGCGTGTTTCTGTGTATGCGTGTCTGTTGTTGTATATGTTATCTCAAGGCCTGACTAAGCGCGTTGGGTTATGCTGCTGGTCAGGCATCTGCTTAGCAGATGTGGTGTAGCGTATATGGATTTGTCTGAACGCAGTGATGCCTCCTTCAGCTACTGATACTGATATCGCTGTATTTTCGCGCATGCTTGACTTTGGCTGACATGTCGCTCTGGTGGCGTCGCTTTTGATGACAGTGTGAAGTGGGACGTTGGTTTGGCATGGTGCGTGGAGGTTCCAACGAAAGTTGTCTGTGATGTTACATGTTTGATTTAACAACACGATCATCAGTGTTGTGCGTGTCCCTCTTCTGGCCAAGATGGGGTGGACAAAGGAAGGGAGGTAATCACTGAGTTTGTTGGAGTTGTCGCCGTGTCGTATACCGACTCGGGAAGGAAAAAGGAACAGATGACGGATGTAACGTTCATGTTGTTCCAGTGAAACATGGCGAACAAAGGTAAAGCCAGAAGAACCAGAGCGAAGACAGCTTCTGTCACCACCACCACCACCACCACCACCACCTCCTCCTCCAGCCGCGCTCCCCCCTCCCCGCCTTCCGCCCCCTCCTCTTCCCCCTCCTCTTCCTCGCCTACGGCTCCCTCACCCCGCCGCTCAACCCCCGCCACCACCTTCGTCACCCCCACCTCCCCCACCCCCAGCCCCACCCCAGCAGTCAGAGCACTGAGCTATGCGGCTGTGGCCGCCCTCCACCTGTCCCACAGGAGGACCACCGCACCACCTGGCACCACTGCCTCCTCCTCCTCTTCTTCCTCCTCCTGCACCATTGCCAGAGCCTCCTCCTCCTCCTCTCCCTCCTCTATCACCATTACCTCCTCCTCCTCCTCCTCTTCCTTCTCCTCCACCATAACCAGAGCCTCCTCCTCCTCTTCTTCCTCCTCCATCACCATTACCTCCTCCTCCTCTTCCTCCATTACCTCCTCCTCCTCTCCCTCCTCCTCTTCCTCCCCCTCCTCCATCACCACCTCCAGAACCTCCTCCACCTCCTCCACCCCCACCTCAATCCACAGAGGGTTGAGTTACGCGGCTGTGGCCGCCCTCAAGTTACACTGGAACACCACCACCACACCAACTGGCAACACTGCCTCCTCCTCCATTGCCAGATTCTCCTCTTCCTCTCCCTCCTCCTCTCCTTCTCCCTCATCTCCATCCTCTCCCTCCTCCTCTCCATCTTCTCCCTCCTCTTCTCCCTCCTCATCTCCATCCTCTCCCTCCTCATCTCCATCTTCTCCCTCCTCTTCTCCCTCCTCATCTCCATCCTCTCCCTCCTCATCTCCTTCTCCCTCATCTCCATCTTCTCCCTCCTCATCTCCATCCTTTTCCTCCTCATCTCCTTCTTCTCCCTCATCTCCATCTTCTCCCTCCTCATCTCCATCCTCTTCTTACTCCTCTCCATCTTCTCTCTCCTCATCTCCTTCCTCTCCCTCCTCCTCTCCCTCCTCCTCCTTGTCCCCCTCTCCTTCCTCCTCTCCCTCCTCCTCCTCTCCCTCCACCTCCTCCCCTTCCTTCAGCATCACCAGACGCCCCTCTTCCTCCATCTCCAGTAACCAGGTGAGTGCATTGCTCTACGGGGGTTTTGATGATTCAGGTATTGTGATGTTTGATACGTATTCAATTTGAGTGTTGCGCATTGTTTTGTTCTTTTTTTGGTGTGTGTGTGTGTGTGTGTGTGTGTGTGTGTGTGTGTGTGTGTGTGTGTGTGTGTGAGTGAGTGTGTGTGTGCGTGCGTGTGTGAAAGGTTATATATATATATGATTAAATATTTATGATTAAATGCATGTTTTAAACATGTATGTGTGTGACATTGTACAGTCTTTTCAAAAAAGGAATTTCCATTTGTTTGATGTTGTTTTATTATATACCCTTATGCAAATCACGTGACCTGACCTCTGACCTTTCCCTGTTTTTCAGGGTGACGGAAATGGGGCTCAAGGAAGCCATCCAAGGGCACCCTGGGTAAGTGTTGACACCTGTAGTTGTGTAAAACACCCTGGGTAAGTGTTGACACCTGTAGTTGTGTAAAACACTCTGGGTAAGTGTTGACACCTGTAGTTGTGTAAAACACCCTGGGTAAGTGTTGACACCTGTAGTTGTGTAAAACACCCTGGGTAAGTGTTGACACCTGTAGTTGTGTAAAACACCCTGGATAAGTGTTGATATCTGTACCTGTGTAAACCACCCTGGGTGAATGTTGACACCTGTAGCTGTGTAAAACACAGTCAGCAAGAGTTTACACATGTGGTTGTGTATCTCAATGTGTGTATGATGTGGTCACAGGTGTGTACATGGCGTGTATGATGTGGTTATAGGCGTAGACCTCAGTGTGCCCATGGTGTGTGTGTTGGGGGGTGGGGTTAGAGAAGGTAGTGGTGGGGATGGTGGTGGTCATGGTGGTTACACGTTGTTGATGGTGGTGGTGGTGGTGGTGGGGATGGTGGTGGTGGAAGTGTACATAAAATGTGTGCAATGTGATCACAGGTGTGTACATAAAATATGTGCAATGTGATCACAGGTGTGTACATAAAATGTGTGCAATGTGATCACAGGTGTGTACATAAAATGTGTGCAATGTGATCACAGGTGTGTACATAAAATGTGTGCAATGTGATCACAGGTGTGTACATAAAATGTGTGTGCTGTCTTCACAGTACCAGACGCAGAAATGCGCCGGCCGGTGCAGAGACTGCGTGGCGGAAGGTCTGCACAAGGCCCCCCTCATGCCCCATGACCCAGCACTGGAACATTTCGTGGCACTGGACTGCGAGATGTTCAAGACAGACATGGGTCTGGCACTGGGTAAGACATTCACCGTTCTTCTCTCTCTTTCCATCATCTCTGTCTGCTCTCTTTTTCCGCCCTCTCTCCATCCTCTCTCTCTCCATTGTCTCTTTCCATTCTCTTTCTGCATTCTCTCCATTCTCTCTTTCCATATTCTCTGTCATTTCTGTCTCTCCATTTTCTGTCTCCATTGTCTCTATCCATTCTTTCTTTCTATTCTCTCTCTGTTCTATCTCTCCACCGTCTCTCTCTCTCCAATCTCTCAGTTCCCTCTCTTTCTCAAGTATCTATCTCCACACTCTTTCTCATATCTCTCTTTCCATTCTCTCTCTATTCTCTTTCTTACAGCCTGATACAACAAGGTTCTCTAATGTCTGCCCATGGAAATCAAATTCACACTTGCAAAATCATTTTTCGTCTGTGTTTTTAAATGCCAAAAAGCGTTGCCGTTTAGTTGAAAATCATTTTGATCGTTAAAATTATTGAATAATTGGTGAACATGAGTGTAAAGATCTGCAGTAGAAAATCAGGCCTTGTTACTGACGGTTTTTATTACAACAGTAAGTCAGACGTGAGGGTAAGGATTTTGCTGTGATGGTAACATGTAACACATGTTTCAATGAATGTCTTGACACAGCAGTTCCCTATCTCCATCATAGAACAGGTCGTGTTCATTGTTTAGGTCAAGTCACCATGGCATACCATGCAGCACAGCTGTTTTCTGATCTGATCACTTAGTCATGCACTTCGTCTTCATGTCATGTCATGTCACCACAGCGAGTAGTCTTCAGGTTATGTCTCCATGGTAACGAGTGACGTCTCTGTTTTCAGGGCGGGCAACGGTGGTGGACCATACAGGCCGCGTCCTGTGCGATAGCTTTGTCTGCCCCAAAGAAGGGGAACGGGTCGTTGATTATTGCACACAGTACAGTGGCATCACGGAGGAAGACATTCAAAAGCATGGCCGGCCCTTCCACATCGTGCAGGCTTTTGTGGCAGACCTTCTTCAGGTAACACTCAGGATTGTTCAGTCTGCAGTGAGGGAAGGAAGGAATGATTAAAGGATTTGGCTGCTGGCACATTACGGTTATACGTACTTCGGAAGTTTGGGGGGAGGGTTTGTTAGCAGTCAGACAGTAGAGTCGGGAAGAAAATACTGTCATTCAGATTAACTAAATGTTGAAGTGAATATGTAGCAATTAACATTATCTAAATCTATGGACTGAAATCAATATCCCTATCCTTCTCTCTCTCTCTCTCTCTCTCTCTCTCTCTCTCTCTCTCTCTCTCTCTCTCTCTCTCTCTCTCTCAGGTTTTGTTTTAATGGATTAAGCAAAATATGTTGTATTATAGTTGAGGTGACATAAGAAATAACCCTTATCACCCCCTTGTCAATAGACCTTGCAGGTAATGACAAAATAAAACATAAAAGCATCTGTGTTCCCTTCACCCGTCACACTTTGTCACGTGACTGTAAACAGATGATACTACCGACACACAGATTTCAAACAACTTACGACACATTGATCCCTGGTCGTGGCACCTGGTGGGTAAAGGGTGGAGATTTTTTCCCATCTCCCAGGTCAACACATGTTCCGCAGAGATCTAATACACATACCGTAATCCATGCCAACGTTTAGTTGGTTATGGAAACACGAAAATACCCGGCATGCATTCCCCCAGTTCCCTGAAAATGGAGCAGGTACTTCTCCTACATGGCGGGGTGAAGACGGTCATGCAGCAAAAAGCCCGCTGGTGTACACGAGTGAACGTGGGAGTAGCAGCCCACAAATGAAGACGAAGAAGAAGATGATGAAGAATGGTTTCAGATAACTGCCAACACACCGATTTAAAAGAAAAAAAACAGAAACGGAATGATCAGCGTGGTTGGTTTATGCAAGGGTCAGGCATCTTGTGCCTTTTCTTTTTTCCTTTTTCCCCGGCTGATGTGGTGTAGCATATAATGACAGCTGTGTCAGCACCACACTGTGACACCCCCTTGAACCAACAGCGAAAACAGGATGTGTGTACTGTCTGTCCCCAGAACAAAGTGTTGGTGGTCCATGACCGGGTGGGGGACCTCAGGGTGCTGGGCTTGACCCACCCGGAGGAGCACACCCGGGATACCGCCACGGCCGTGCAGCTAATCCGCACGGTCCGACCCACAGGCCGCCTGAGCAAGGTGGGCCTCAAGAGCCTGGCCAGCACGCTACTGGGTCAGTGGACACTGTGCACGTGAAGCAAGGGAGGGGGCTGGTGTGTGTGTGTGTTGGGGGGTGGGGGTGGAGAAGGTGGTGGGGGGATGGTGGTGGTGGTGGTGTACACGTTGTTGTTGGTGGTGATGGTGGTGGTGATGGTGGTGGTGGTGGTGGGGATGGTGGTGGTGGTGTACACGTTGTTGTTGTTGGTGGTGGTGATGCTGACCATGACGATGATGCTTACCATGACGATGATGATGATGACCATGACGATGATATTGACCATGACGATGATGATGACCATGACGGTGATGATGATGACCATGACGGTGATGATGATGACCATGACGATGATGTTGACCATGACGATGATGTTGACCATGACGATGATGATGACCATGACGATGATGATGATGACCATGACGATGATGATGACCATGACGGTGATGATGATGACCATGACGATGATGATGACCATGACGACGATGATGATGACCATGACGATGATGATGACTGTGTGTTGCACCCAGGCCGAACCATCCAGCAGGGAGAACACTGCTCCCTCATTGACGCCCGGGTCACCATGGCGGTGTACCGGGCAGTCCATAAAGACTGGCTGTTCGGCCCAGAGCATCACCTCAGTGCCAGCGGGGGGCGTGGCCACAACGGGGGTCGTGGCCACAACGGGGGGCGCTGGAGGAGGAGGAGGGAGGCGGAACGAGCCAAGTGGAACCGGCTCATCGTCCGCATGTACGACGAAAGACAGAAGAGGGGTAAGTCGCCACTTGAGACTTCACTGTTTGGTGATCAGTAAAGGACAGTGGTTTCAGATTAAACGATAATGGTGGTGTTACTGCTTATGATATCAGAGTTGGCTATTACTGTGATGATTAGTTGTTCTGAGATCCAGCTTCTAATCATGTATATCTGTGATGACGGGACTGACAGCTGTGGTAAAAGTAATGTCTAATGCACAGAGGAATAGAAAAACTGGGCTTTCAAGCTCACAGTTCATAGTTTTAACATCTGAAATATTTTCAACTAGAGAACAATGTGGACAATAATTATTTTGTCTTTCACACGGCATTGATACCGTCGATGCATTGAGTACATGTAATAAGTAACATTGTGAGGTTTTCAAGGACAAGTTGACATTCTTCGCAACAAAAAAACATTATATTGATTACTATTGTTATTTTATGTATACACGGCTTTGAAAAAACACGACAATTAATTTTTAGTACAGATAATAAGTAAGACTGATTGCTTGAAGTGCATATAGTGTCACCTGTTTTCGACTGGGAGTTGCCGTTAAGAGATCATTACACTGAAAGCTGTCATTATGAGAACAGCGTATTGATGGCTGTCGTTCAGAGAACATCATATTAATAACAATCGTTATTTTATAAGTTTGACACCAAGAACGTGTTGACAACATAGAAATAACACTGTGATGGTTTCAGGCACGAGCTATCACACTTTTTTTTTTTTTTAAATAAACCTCTTTTTTAAGAAAAACAACACGATTTTATCCAAGACACTTTTGTGATGGGCAGGTGAGTGATCCCCCTTCCCTACGATGGAGGTCTGCGCCACATGACTGCCTGGAGCAGTGCGAGTGGGAGACTGCTGGACAGGAAGCGTCATGAAGTGACGTCATCACAGCTGATGACGTCTGATTGACTGAGTTGAATGACAGAGATAGCGAGTGTGAATGATAGAGATGA
>NC_134881.1:4575080-4605080 GCF_041734735.1 Babylonia areolata
GTTGTTCGTGTTTACACGTGTGCTTTTTCTGTCTCTACGCGTTGTTCGTGTTTACACGGGTATTTTTTTCTGTTTCTACGCGTTGTTCGTGTTTCCGCGTGTTTTTTTTTTCTGTCTCTACACGTTGTTCGTGTTTGCAAGTGTGTTTTTTTCTGTCTCTACACGTTGTTCATGTTTCCACGTGTGTTTTTTCTGTCTCTACACGTTGTTCGTGTTTCCACGTGTGTTTTTTTGTTTTCTATTTCTAGGCGTTGTTCGTGTTTGCACGTGTGTTTTTTCTGTCTCTATGCGTTGTTCGTGTTTCCACATGTGTTTTTTCTTTCTCTACACGTTGTTCGTGTTTGCACATGTGTTTTTTTCTGTCTGTACACGTTGTTCGTGTTTGCACATGTGTTTTTTTTTCTGTCTGTACACGTTGTTCGCGTTTCCGCGTGTGTTTTTTCTGTTTCTACGCGTTGTTCGTGTTTGCACATGTGTTTTTTTTTCTGTCTGTACACGTTGTTCGCGTTTCCGCGTGTGTTTTTTCTGTTTCTACGGGTTGTTCGTTTTTCCACGTGTTTTTCTTTTCTGTTTCTACAGGTTGTTCGTTTTTCCACGTGTGTTTTTCCTGTCTCTACGTGTTGTTCGTGTTTCCGCGTGTGTTTTTTCTGTCTCTACGGGTTGTTCGTGTTTCCACGTGTGTTTTTCCTGTCTCTACGTGTTGTTCGTGTTTGGACATGTGTTTTTTTTTCTGTTTCTACACGTTGTTCGTGTTTGCACGTTTTTGCTTTTTTGCTTTTTGTTGTTGATTTTTTTGTCTCTATGCGTTGTTCGTGTTTGCACGTGTGTTCTTCTGTTTCTACGCCATGTTCATGTATGTACGAGTGTTCTTTTTTTTCTTTTCTTTTTTTCTCGAGGCCTGACTAAGCGCATGCAGCTGGTCAGGCATCTGCTTGGCAGATGTGGTGTAGCGTATATGGATTTGACCGAACGCAGAGACGCCTCCTTGAGCTGTTGATACTGATACTGATACTTCTACGCGTTATTCGTGTCTGCACGTGTTTTTTTTCTGTTTCTACGAGTCGTTCGTGTTTGCACATGTGTGGTTACATATTTCTACGCATTGTCTGTGTTTGCACGTGTCTTTTTTTCTTTTCTTTTTTTGGTGTGCGTGTGTGTGTGTGTTTCTATGTGTTTTTGTATTTGTACGTGTGTTTCTGAGTGTTTCTATGCGTTGTTTTTGCGTTGCCTGTGTCACTGTGTTGACCTTTGTTACTGCTCATGCTGTGTGTTTTACCACCTGTCTGTCTGACTGACCTCATGGCTGGGATCTGTTTTCGTTGTTTTCTGTCTGTTTTTCTTTTGTCTCCTGTGAGGCATTAGCTTTCGTGGGCTTCAGTTTTGGAGCTGCACACGTTTTCCAGTGTTTGTCAACGTTTGTCTTTTGGCCTTTTATTTATTATTATTTTTTTTTTTAGCGTGTTTCTGTGTATGCGTGTCTGTTGTTGTATATGTTATCTCAAGGCCTGACTAAACGCGTTGGGTTATGCTGCTGGTCAGGCATCTGCTTAGCAGATGTGGTGTAGCGTATATGGATTTGTCTGAACGCAGTGATGCCTCCTTCAGCTACTGATACTGATATCGCTGTATTTTCGCGCATGCTTGACTTTGGCTGACATGTCGCTCTGGTGGCGTCGCTTTTGATGACAGTGTGAAGTGGGACGTTGGTTTGGCATGGTGCGTGGAGGTTCCAACGAAAGTTGTCTGTGATGTTACATGTTTGATTTAACAACACGATCATCAGTGTTGTGCGTGTCCCTCTTCTGGCCAAGATGGGGTGGACAAAGGAAGGGAGGTAATCACTGAGTTTGTTGGAGTTGTCGCCGTGTCGTATACCGACTCGGGAAGGCAAAAAGGAACAGATGACGGATGTAACGTTCATGTTGTTCCAGTGAAACATGGCGAACAAAGGTAAAGCAAGAAGAACCAGAGCGAAGACAGCTTCTGTCACCACCACCACCACCACCTCCTCCTCCAGCCGCGGTCCCCCCTCCCCGCCTTCCGCCTCCTCCTCTTCCCCCTCCTCTTCCTCGCCTACGGCTCCCTCACCCCGCCGCTCAACCCCCGCCACCACCTTCGTCACCCCCACCTCCCCCACCCCCAGCCCCACCCCAGCAGTCAGAGCACTGAGCTATGCGGCTGTGGCCGCCCTCCACCTGTCCCACAGGAGGACCACCGCACCACCTGGCACCACTGCCTCCTCCTCCTCTTCTTCCTCCTCCTGCACCATTGCCAGAGCCTCCTCCTCCTCCTCTCCCTCCTCTATCACCATTACCTCCTCCTCCTCCATTACCTCCTCCTCCTCTCCCTCCTCCTCTTCCTTCTCCTCCACCATAACCAGAGCCTCCTCCTCCTCCTCTTCTTCCTCCTCCATCACCATTACCTCCTCCTCCTCTTCCTCCATTACCTCCTCCTCCTCTCCCTCCTCCTCTTCCTCCCCCTCCTCCATCACCACCTCCAGAACCTCCTCCACCTCCTCCACCCCCACCTCAATCCACAGAGGGTTGAGTTACGCGGCTGTGGCCGCCCTCAAGTTACACCGGAACACCACCACCACACCAGCTGGCAACACTGCCTCCTCCTCCATTGCCAGATTCTCCTCTTCCTCTCCCTCCTCCTCTCCTTCTCCCTCATCTCCATCCTCTCCCTCCTCATCTCCATCTTCTCCCTCCTCTTCTCCCTCCTCATCTCCATCCTCTCCCTCCTCATCTCCATCTTCTCCCTCCTCTTCTCCCTCCTCATCTCCATCCTCTCCCTCCTCATCTCCTTCTCCCTCATCTCCATCTTCTCCCTCCTCATCTCCATCCTCTTCTTACTCCTCTCCATCTTCTCTCTCCTCATCTCCTTCCTCTCCCTCCTCCTCTCCCTCCTCCTCCTTGTCCCCCTCTCCTTCCTCCTCTCCCTCCTCCTCCTCTCCCTCCACCTCCTCCCCTTCCTTCAGCATCACCAGACGCCCCTCTTCCTCCATCTCCAGTAACCAGGTGAGTGCATTGCTCTACGGGGGTTTTGATGATTCAGGTATTGTGATGTTTGATACGTATTCAATTTGAGTGTTGCGCATTGTTTTGTTCTTTTTTTTTGGTGTGTGTGTGTGTGTGTGTGTGTGTGTGTGTGTGTGTGTGTGAGTGAGTGAGTGTGTGTGTGCGTGCGTGTGTGAAAGGTTATATATATATATATATATATATATATATATATATATATATATATATATATATTTATGATTAAATGCATGTTTTAAACATGTATGTGTGTGACATTGTACAGTCTTTTCAAAAAAGGAATTTCCATTTGTTTGATGTTGTTATATACCCTTATGAAAATCACGTGACCTGACCTCTGACCTTTCCCTGTTTTTCAGGGTGACGGAAATGGGGCTCAAGGAAGCCATCCAAGGGCACCCTGGGTAAGTGTTGACACCTGTAGTTGTGTAAAACACCCTGGGTAAGTGTTGACACCTGTAGTTGTGTAAAACACCCTGGGTAAGTGTTGACACCTGTAGTTGTGTAAAACACTCTGGGTAAGTGTTGACACCTGTAGTGGTGTAAAACACCCTGGGTAAGTGTTGACACCTGTAGTGGTGTAAAACACCCTGGATAAGTGTTGATATCTGTACCTGTGTAAACCACCCTGGGTGAATGTTGACACCTGTAGCTGTGTAAAACACAGTCAGCAAGAGTTTACACATGTGGTTGTGTATCTCAATGTGTGTATGATGTGGTCACAGGTGTGTACATGGCGTGTATGATGTGGTTATAGGCGTAGACCTCAGTGTGCCCATGGTGTGTGTGTTGGGGGGTGGGGTTAGAGAAGGTAGTGGTGGGGATGGTGGTGGTCATGGTGGTTACACGTTGTTGATGGTGGTGGTGGTGGTGGGATGGTGGTGGTGGAAGTGTACATAAAATGTGTGCAATGTGATCACAGGTGTGTACATACAATGTGTGCAATGTGATCACAGGTGTGTACATAAAATGTGTGCAATGTGATCACAGGTGTGTACATAAAATGTGTGCAATGTGATCACAGGAAGTGTACATAAAATGTGTGTGCTGTCTTCACAGTACCAGACGCAGAAATGCGCCGGCCGGTGCAGAGACTGCGTGGCGGAAGGTCTGCACAAGGCCCCCCTCATGCCCCATGACCCAGCACTGGAACATCTCGTGGCACTGGACTGCGAGATGTTCAAGACAGACATGGGTCTGGCACTGGGTAAGACATTCACCGTTCTTCTCTCTCTTTCCATCATCTCTGTCTGCTCTCTTTTTCCGCCCTCTCTCCATCCTCTCTCTCTCCATTGTCTCTTTCCATTCTCTTTCTGCATTCTCTCCATTCTCTCTTTCCATATTCTCTGTCATTTCTGTCTCTCCATTTTCTGTCTCCATTGTCTCTATCCATTCTTTCTTTCTATTCTCTCTCTCAGTTCTATCTCTCCACCGTCTCTCTCTCTCCGTTCTCTCAGTTCCCTCTCTTTCTCAAGTATCTATCTCCACACTCTTTCTCATATCTCTCTTTCCATTCTCTCTCTATTCTCTTTCTTACAGCCTGATACAACAAGGTTCTCTAATGTCTGCCCATGGAAATCAAATTCACACTTGCAAAATCATTTTTCGTCTGTGTTTTTAAATGCCAAAAAGCGTTGCCGTTTAGTTGAAAATCATTTTGATCGTTAAAATTATTGAATAATTGGTGAACATGAGTGTAAAGATCTGCAGTAGAAAATCAGGCCTTGTTACTGACGGTTTTTATTACAACAGTAAGTCAGACGTGAGGGTAAGGATTTTGCTGTGATGGTAACATGTAACACATGTTTCAATGAATGTCTTGACACAGCAGTTCCCTATCTCCATCATAGAACAGGTCGTGTTCATTGTTTAGGTCAAGTCACCATGGCATACCATGCAGCACAGCTGTTTTCTGATCTGATCACTTAGTCATGCACTTCGTCTTCATGTCATGTCATGTCACCACAGCGAGTAGTCTTCAGGTTATGTCTCCATGGTAACGAGTGACGTCTCTGTTTTCAGGGCGGGCAACGGTGGTGGACCATACAGGCCGCGTCCTGTGCGATAGCTTTGTCTGCCCCAAAGAAGGGGAACGGGTCGTTGATTATTGCACACAGTACAGTGGCATCACGGAGGAAGACATTCAAAAGCATGGCCGGCCCTTCCACATCGTGCAGGCTTTTGTGGCAGACCTTCTTCAGGTAACACTCAGGATTGTTCAGTCTGCAGTGAGGGAAGGAAGGAATGATTAAAGGATTTGGCTGCTGGCACATTACGGTTATACGTACTTCGGAAGTTTGGGGGGAGGGTTTGTTAGCAGTCAGACAGTAGAGTCGGGAAGAAAATACTGTCATTCAGATTAACGAAATGTTGAAGTGAATATGTAGCAATTAACATTATCTAAATCTATGGACTGAAATCAATATCCCTATCCTTCTCTCTCTCTCTCTCTCTCTCTCTCTCTCTCTCTCTCTCTCTCTCTCTCAGGTTTTGTTTTAATGGATTAAGCAAAATATGTTGTATTATAGTTGAGGTGACATAAGAAATAACCCTTATCACCCCCTTGTCAATAGACCTTGCAGGTAATGACAAAATAAAACATAAAAGCATCTGTGTTCCCTTCACCCGTCACACTTTGTCACGTGACTGTAAACAGATGATACTACCGACACACAGATTTCAAACAACTTACGACACATTGATCCCTGGTCGTGGCACCTGGTGGGTAAAGGGTGGAGATTTTTTCCCATCTCCCAGGTCAACACATGTTCCGCAGAGATCTAATACACATACCGTAATCCATGCCAACGTTTAGTTGGTTATGGAAACACGAAAATACCCGGCATGCATTCCCCCAGTTCCCTGAAAATGGAGTAGGTACTTCTCCTACATGACGGGGTGAAGACGGTCATGCAGCAAAAAGCCCGCTGGTGTACACGAGTGAACGTGGGAGTAGCAGCCCACAAATGAAGACGAAGAAGAAGATGATGAAGAATGGTTTCAGATAACTGCCAACACACCGATTTAAAAGAAAAAAAACAGAAACGGAATGATCAGCGTGGTTGGTTTATGCAAGGGTCAGGCATCTTGTGCCTTTTCTTTTTTCCTTTTTCTCCGGCTGATGTGGTGTAGCATATAATGACAGCTGTGTCAGCACCACACTGTGACACCCCCTTGAACCAACAGCGAAAACAGGATGTGTGTACTGTCTGTCCCCAGAACAAAGTGTTGGTGGTCCATGACCGGGTGGGGGACCTCAGGGTGCTGGGCTTGACCCACCCGGAGGAGCACACCCGGGATACCGCCACTGCCGTGCAGCTAATCCGCACGGTCCGACCCACAGGCCGCCTGAGCAAGGTGAGCCTCAAGAGCCTGGCCAGCACGCTACTGGGTCAGTGGACACTGTGCACGTGAAGCAAGGGAGGGGGCTGGTGTGTGTGTGTGTTGGGGGGTGGGGGTGGAGAAGGTGGTGGGGGGATGGTGGTGGTGGTGGTGTACACGTTGTTGTTGGTGGTGATGGTGGTGGTGATGGTGGTGGTGGTGGTGGGGATGGTGGTGGTGGTGTACACGTTGTTGTTGGTGGTGGTGGTGGTGATGCTGACCATGACGATGATGATGATGACCATGACGATGATGATGATGACCATGACGATGATGCTTACCATGACGATGATGATGACCATGACGATGATATTGACCATGACGATGATGATGACCATGACGGTGATGATGATGACCATGACGATGATGTTGACCATGACGATGATGTTGACCATGACGATGATGATGACCATGACGGTGATGATGACCATGACGGTGATGATGATGACCATGATGATGATGATGACCATGACGGTGATGATGATGACCATGACGACGATGATGATGACCATGACGATGATGATGACTGTGTGTTGCACCCAGGCCGAACCATCCAGCAGGGAGAACACTGCTCCCTCATTGACGCCCGGGTCACCATGGCGGTGTACCGGGCAGTCCATAACGACTGGGTGTTCGGCCCAGAGCATCACCTCAGTGCCAGCGGGGGGCGTGGCCACAACGGGGGGCGCTGGAGGAGGAGGAGGGAGGCGGAACGAGCCAAGTGGAACCGGCTCATCGTCCGCATGTACGACGAAAGACAGAAGAGGGGTAAGTCGCCACTTGAGACTTCACTGTTTGGTGATCAGTAAAGGACAGTGGTTTCAGATTAAACGATAATGGTGGTGTTACTGCTTATGATATCAGAGTTGGCTATTACTGTGATGATTAGTTGTTCTGAGATCCAGCTTCTAATCATGTATATCTGTGATGACGGGACTGACAGCTGTGGTAAAAGTAATGTCTAATGCACAGAGGAATAGAAAAACTGGGCTTTCAAGCTCACAGTTCATAGTTTTAACATCTGAAATATTTTCAGCTAGAGAACAATGTGGACAATAATTATTTTGTCTTTCACACGGCATTGATACCGTCGATGCATTGACTACATGTAATAAGTAACATTGTGAGGTTTTCAAGGACAAGTTGACATTCTTCGCAACAAAAAAACATTATATTGATTACTATCGTTATTTTATGTTTACACGGCTTTGAAAAAACAAGACAATTATTTTTGAGTACAGAGAATAAGTAAGACTGATTGCTTGAAGTGCATATAGTGTCACCTGTTTTCGACTGGGAGTTGCCGTTAAGAGATCATTACACTGAAAGCTGTCATTATGAGAACACCGTATTGATGGCTGTCGTTCAGAGAACATCATATTGATAACAATCGTTATTTCATAACTTTGACACCAAGAACGTGTTGACCACATAGAAATAACACTGTGATGGTTTCAGGCACGAGCTATCACACTTTTTTTTTTTTTAAATAAACCTCTTTTTTAAGAAAAACAACACGATTTTATCCAAGACACTTTTGTGATGGGCAGGTGAGTGATCCCCCTTCCCTACGATGGAGGTCTGCGCCACATGACTGCCTGGAGCAGTGCGAGTGGGAGACTGCTGGACAGGAAGCGTCATGAAGTGACGTCATCACAGCTGATGACGTCTGACTGACTGAGTTGAATGACAGAGAGAGCGAGTGTGAATGATAGAGATGAGTGACAGAGATACGGAGTTTCAGTGATAGACTGACTGATAGAGTTACATGACAGAGATATGGAGTGCGAGTGATAGAGTTGCTGAAGATGTTTTCAAGAATGATTTTACCATTGACTGATAAAGTTGAATGACAGAGATGTGGAGTGTGAGTGATAGAGTTGCTGAAGATGTTTTCAAGAATGATTTTACCATTGACTGATAAAGTTGACTGACGGAGATGTGGAGTGTGAGTGATAGTTGAATAACAGAGATACAGAGTGCAAGTGAGTTGTTAATGAAGAATTGAATAAACTATGTTGTGAGTATCAATAAAAGCTTGTTTGGCTTTTTCTTGATGAAAATGAATGTCTTTCTGCCTCTTATCTGTCAGTTCCCTTTCCTGCAATGGCTCTGGACGCCCCCCCCCCCACCCTCCCATACACGTATACACGTGCGCCCGCATGCGCACACATACACACACGTCCACACGCACGTGCGCGCATACACACACACACACGCGCACGCCTCCTTCCTTACAATGAAATACATAAATCATGTTAATGCAACAAACATAAAACGCAAACTTAAGTGCACGCGTATGTTCGCGCGCGCGCGTACACACACACACACACACACACACACTGGCGCACACACACACACACACACACACACACCCACAGCACGCACGCACGTATGTACAAATCAAATTAGTGCAAAAACTAGGAAACAACGACGTCATATCATCTTGTAATTTTTCCCATTTTGATCATGTAATTTTCCATACTTTCAAACATACTAGTACTTTCGTCATTGCCTTCAGCAAGTTGCAACAATTCAAAACTGATTTCGAATCAAAATATTTCTTTGGAACTAACTCATTTGAAAGCATTTCGGGCGTGAAATCCGTCTCCAATCACATCCGTATCGTAGTTTCAACAAGTTCGTAATTCACCGACGTGGAAAATGTTGAGAATAATAACGTCTACTGGTCTGAACAGGTAATTAATGACTTCCACACCTGAAGTGGGTTAATGATGAGACGTACCAATTGGGCCGATTGGAAATCTACTTTTTGTGCATTAGTTATTCAGCACCGTGCTCCTATGGGACTGACAGCCAGACAAGATTTCACGTGCTCCGTGATTCTTGTGCTGCCAAAAATGTAACCTACCTGTAACATTGCCGTGGGCATATAACTTGGGCGTTTTTGCACATTTTACACATCACTGAGTTGTTAGAACATGGTTGAATGAGTGGATAAATGCACACTTGTTAAATATCGAGGGTTTTTTTTTTTGTTTTGTTTTGTTTTGTTTTTGTTTTGTTTGTTTGTTTGTCATTTTGTTTTGTCAGTTTTTAGTTGTTGGTTGTTTTTTTACTTGTTTTTGTTGTTGTTGTTGTTGTTTGTTGTTGTTGTTTGTTTGTTTTTTGTTTTGTTTTGTTTTTTGGGGGGATTTTTGGTTGGGTTTTTTGTTGTTGTTGTTGTTGTTTTTTTGTTTTGTTTTGTTTTTGCTTTCTTTTTAGGGGAGTTTTGGGTCTGGGGACACACACACACACACTCACTGACACACACACACACACACGCACACACACACGCACACACACACACACACACACACACACACAGAGGGAGAGAGAGAGAGAGTTCTTCTTCTCTTCTCTAGTCTTCTGGATAGGTAGCTGTAGAGTACACATACACTCGAAGTCTCTTTATTTAGATGTTTTTAGTATTTATTTCAACATAATGGAGTGTCATGCTGTCTGCCCGAATTACGACCGGCTGCTTCCGGTTCATCACGTGACCTCTAATTCTTAGTTAAAGGGAACTAACAATAATGGACATAATTCAATATGAGAACATTACATCCCTCCCAACATTGAATGAAAACTTTACATAATATATGATTTAAATTTAAATTGAATTGACTTAGAAAAAGAAAACAAGCTCCTGCTTAAACAAGCTCCTGCTTTAACAACATTGAAACTTTGATCAAGAGACTTTTATAAATGATAGGATTCAGTTATTTTAAACATGAAATGAATTATCACACTCAGCCCAAAAATAATATGAATCAACGTTTGAACTTGAAGTTAAAATTAAAGAAAGGTTTATCTTTGGAAACAGTCTCCGTAGCCATGTCAAAATGAAACGAAGCCTTCTTGGCATAGTCCAATAGATTCAGCATTGAGTCAAGTTCCATTGCTCATCAAACAAACCAACATAACCAAATACATGTACACTAATCTAGTGTTTACTGGTGCAAAGTATTATTTTGTTGAAGTGCATGATAATAACAGGAATCACCAGGTTCATTATTTTGTTTGCCTGTAATGCGTAATTATTATCAGCTTCTCCTCCACCTATTTGAATGAAAAGAGTGATCTAAATGATAAATTAAAAAAAAAAAAAAAATTTGCGCCTACTCTATAACTCCACAACTATACTGGAGTTATGGTCTAGGTAAACCGAGCCAGTAGGGCCTTTCTAGGGTTATACCTAGCTAACTATGCACCACAATGAAGAACACAGAATTTGATGACCAGGTAAATCCAATGTTATCAGCGGCCAGGTGTATATGGGTACTGCTGATGGTAGTGATGCTGGAGCGATAGTCCATGACGGTTACTGATCTAGCACATAGTCCTGCAAGTGTCCTGGTTTGCGGACATTTCTACTGCTCCTGCGGAGTTGGGGTTGGGGTTGGGGTTGTGACTGGGGTTTGGGTTTCGGCTGCTTTGGACTGGGGAGTGACTGGGGAATATGTTTGGAATTTGACTGGGGCATGGGGCTGGGATGTGGCACTAAATTCTCAGTCTGTATGGCCACGGGCGGGGAACTGGGAAGTCTGCGGGGGTGGGGTTTTGATGCGACTGCCGTTGCTGGTGATGATGTCCTCTGCGACGGCTGCTCTTGCGGCGATGACGTCGTCGCTGGGGATGTCCTCATCCTCGGTGAGGGCCTCGTCCTCCTGCATCGCGGGCTGTGTCGTGTCAGGAAGCCTCCGGAACATCGCAGCGTTGCGGGTCACTGTAGAGCCATCGGGTTTGAGGGCAGTGACCATAGAGCCCTTGCTCGCTGTGACAACGAGCGGCTTAGGCCAGAAGGGAGTGGAGAACTTGTCCTGCTTGGCCTGACGAACCAGGACCTTATCTCCTGCGGAGATTCTGCTGGGCTTGGCGTGATGACGACGGTCAGCAGCAATCTTCATCCTTTTCTTGGCATCACCATCTCGCTGTCGTAGCTCTTTGTCGACTGGGCTGCTCGATGGTTCGTGCAGCTGTGGCATCTTGGTTCTCGGTTCTCGTCCGAACATCAGGTAGTACGGCGAGAAACAGGTAGTTGCGTGTGGTGTGCATCTGTACATGCGAAGAAACACATACATGTCCTGTTTCCAGTTCTTGTGTTGGATTTTGGCAGAACGAATTGACTTCAGAAGCGGTTTGTTGAACGTCTCTGCTTGCGAGTTTGATCTTGGCCACAAGGGTGTGATCTTGCGATGCTTGACGCCACACTGTGTCAGAAAGTTTTTCCATGTAGTGGATCGGAACTGTGGTCCATTGTCTGTTTTGATCACTTTTGGGAAACTGAACTCGGCAAAAATTTTGTCCACGACTGGAATGATGGAGTCAATGGTTGTCTTGCGAACGATTTCGACGACTGGATACCGGGAGTATTCGTCTTGGATTACCAGAAGGCTCTCGCCACTTGGTAATGGTCCGCAAAAGTCCATACTGAGATGCTGCCAGGGTCCTGGGGGGAGTTCAGACATGGCAAGTGGCTCCATGTTTCTCCTGTTGGTGTTTGCTTGGCATGGAATACATTCGCGAATGGCCTTCTCAGCTTTTGTAGTCATGTTTGGAAACCATACCTTTGAGCGTAGGAGCGCCTTGGTCTTGTTGATACCTTGGTGACCTTCATGAGCTAACTTGATGACTTTGTCTTGTAGCGCACTCGGAATGACCACTAGTATTCCCTGGAGTAAGATGTCTTGCTCAGCATTGATGCTCAAACTGTCTTTGACGTTGCGGAATGCTCGGAATGTTTCCGCCTGCATGTCTGGTGGGCATGTGTGCCATCGGCCTGTTCGGACCAACTCCATGATCTTCACCAGTGTGGGATCACCTGTGGTTGCTCTCCGGATGTCTTCTGTAGTGATGGCGACTGGGGTGTTCGTGTCGGTGACGAACTGTACGAATTCTTCCGCTGCTTTCTCCTCTCTGGATGAGACGGTGCCAGGGATTGGATGTCTTGAAAGGTAGTCTGCCGGATTGTCCTTGCCTGGCTTGTACACGACCTCCATTTTGTAGGGTTGAAGTCGCATGGCCCATCTTTGAATTCTGGCGGGGGGTGACGGCTTGCTCCAGATGGTGGTTAGGGGTTTGTGATCGGTGACCACTGTGAAGCTGCTGCCACGAACATAGATGTCAAAATGTTCACAGGCCCATACGATGGCTAGCGCTTCTCGCTCTGTTTGAGAGTAGCGCTGTTCTACTTCACTCAGGGCCCGGCTGGCGTAGCATACTGGCTTGTTTTCTTGAGAAAGAAGAGCGGCGATGCCCACAGGGCTGGCGTCCACCAGTATCTCAGTTTTCTTGCTGGTGTCGAAGTACACCAGGGTTGCTGACTCACACAGTGCTTGTTTCACGGCACACAGAGCTCTAGCTTCTTCTTCGCCCCAGCTCCACGGCACGTCTTGTCTGGTGAGACGACGGAGAGGCTCTGTGATGGTTGCAAAGTTCGGAATGAACCTAGCACTGTACTGCGCCATTCCAAGAAACGAACGGAGTTCGGAGCTGTTCTGAGGTTCTGCGGCGTCCTTGAGCGCGGCGACCTTGGCTGGGTCAGGTCTGAGTCCGTCGGCACTGAAGATGAATCCGTAGAACTCGATCTCCTTCTTTCTGAACTGGCACTTGGAACTGTTCACGGTCAGCCCAGCTTGATGGAGAGTGGTGAGTAGCTTGTGCAGATTTCTATCATGTTCTTCAGCGTCTTTGCCAAAAACTATAATGTCATCACTGACGTTGCGACTACCTGCTACATCAGCTATCACAGTTTGTATGGTGTGTTGGAAGATCTCTGCGGCTGAATTTATGCCAAAACTGAGACGTTTGTAACGGTATAGTCCACAGTGTGTAGAGAACGTTGTGATTCCCCGGGATTCAGGTTTGAGTGTCAGTTGATGGTAGCCCGATCTCAAATCGATCTTGCTGAAAACTGTTGCGCCGTGTAAGTCGGTGACCAGCTCCTCGATCGTTGGTGTGACATGACGTGTCCTCATGATTGCCTTGTTTGCGTCTCTCATGTCTACGCAGAGTCGTATCTCGGCTGGTTTCTTTGGCTTCGGTACAGTCACTATTCTTGAAACCCATTCTGTCGATGAGTCTGACACTTTTTCTATGACATCCTCCTTTTCAAGTTTTTCAAGCTCTTTCTCCACTTGGCTTCTGAGATGGAACGGTACTCGCGAGTGTTTTCTAGCAACAGGGGGTACACTTTTGTCTACATGTATTGTCACTTCAACGTTTTTGAGGTTGCCTATGCCTTCAGTGATACCAGGATACTTGCTCAGAATGTCTTTCTGGATGAAGTTCACGTCAATTTGCAGGATCCCAAGCTCTTCTGACGTCTGTCGTCCTAGCAACGGCGGTTGAGAGCCCGGAATGACTAAGAACTCAGCTGTGACTGGTTGTTTTCCTGCGACTTGGATTTCTGCTTTCACCATTTTCTTGGCTGTTATCGGTGGTGACCCATAGGGGTATAGTGTACGCTTGCATTCCTCGAATTCGGCACCTCGTTGCTTCAGTTTGGCAGCTGCTGTAGAGTTGAGAATGTTGACCGACGCGCCACTGTCCACGATCATGTTAATGGGTTCATCCTCAATCAGTACTGTTACCTCATTGGGGGTTGGCTCAACTGCGAAGACGTATTCATCCGAGTCCGATGATGGTTGTTGTTCCGAGTATAATGACTGTTGTTGTTGTTCCTCCACAAAGTGAAGTCGACCACGGTTTTTCCTTCCAGCTCGTCCTCTGTTTTGTCGCTGACCTCGTTGGCCTTCAGTTGTTTCTCGTTTTGGTTTGCGGCATTGGGCAGCAAAATGGCCTTTCAAATTGCAATTCCAGCAAGTCACGTTTTGTGAACATCTACACTCAGAAGATTTATGTCCTGCACGTCCGCATCGGCCACACTTGATACTTGAGTGGGTACTCACACTGCTACTAGAGTTACTGTTTGCACCTCTACTACCTCTGTATTTGCTACTGTCAGTGTTTCTGTCAACTCTGCCTCTGCCACTACTTTGTCTGACTGCAAACACGTTTTCTCTTTCACCTGCTATCAACTGGGACTGTTGTTCTGACAGTTCTTTGGAAGCGGCTAAGGACAGACATTTTTCCAGTGTCAAGTCTTTTTCTGCTAGTAGCCTAGTACGGAGTTTGTCAGAAGCACACTTGTCTATCACTTGGTCACGTATGAAGTCGGCTGTGCCATCGCCAAAGTCACAGTCCTTGGCTAGTTGACGAAGTCGGGTAACATACTGTGCTACACTTTCATTGTCACCCTGCTTTGCTTGACGAAACATGTGACGGAGGTACGGGAGATTCTTTGCCGGTTTGAAATAGTTCGTCAGTGCTTCTGCTGCCTGTTCATACTCTGGCGGTTGTGGGTCGAACGTGAAAAATATTTCTTGGGTTTCTGTACCTGCACAGTGAAGCAAAAGTTGTCTCTTCTGTCTTCCGTCAGTGCATCCTGAAGCGTCAGCAAAAAGTTCGAAGCTTCTAAGCCATCTTTCCCAACGCTGAAACACGCTAGCAACATCACCATGTGGGTCGAACGGAGACACGGACGGCACGGAGATGTTTGCAACAGTTCTGACTGCTGCTGCTGCATTTTGTTCGTTTTCTCCCATTGCGCGGTGTTCGGTTACTCACTCGTTGCCAAATGTAGAGTACACATACACTCGAAGTCTCTTTATTTAGATGTTTTTAGTATTTATTTCAACATAATGGAGTGTCATGCTGTCTGCCCGAATTACGACCGGCTGCTTCCGGTTCATCACGTGACCTCTAATTCTTAGTTAAAGGGAACTAACAATAATGGACATAATTCAATATGAGAACATTACAGTAGCCAGCATTCAGTCGACTTGTCAATCGTGAATCTGCTTCACAATTTCTTTTCCCGGCGGGGAGGGGAGCGGGGGTGGGGGTGGGGGGGTTGGTCCGAGATGGCCGGCTGTTTCAGTTAGTTCTGTTTTACTTTACTATATAATTGTATTAGGAATGTCATTTGATGTCTGTGTTTGGTCTTCACACATGCATTATTTATGTTACGTTGTTGCCTTTTCCAAACCTAGAGCTAGTCTTTCCATTGTAATATGTATACATGTGCTTACTGTCCACTTGCGTCACGGTTTCTGACGAATTGTACTTTTGACATTTGTCTGTGTCTTCCAGGCACTGTCTTTTCTTCTTCTTTTCTCTTTCTTTTCCCGAGTCAATCATTGTAAATAAAGCAATAGCAAACCCTTTGTGACTGGCCTCCTTAATGTCCCATGCCTGTGTGTGGATTCTTTTTGATTCCTTTAATCCTTTGTGCTTTTAATCAGTCCCTTTAATCCTCTTTAACTCTTTCAATTCAAAACAACAGCACCATATCCATACTAGCCGGCATACGGTCACACAAGCTTTATCTAATTGGAGGCCCCCTGTGATGTATTGTGCTTGTCAGACAGACAGAAAACCAAAACAACTAGTTCAAACACCACAACAATCAAAGGCACAACATGAACACAGCTCTCCCTCTCTCTCTCTCTCTCGCTCGCTCACACACACACACACACACACACACATACACACTGTGACAAAGGAACCTGCGACCTCCGTTCGGAAAATGATTACACTGAGTGAAAGGAAACAGCAGGTGTTATACACAAATAACGTACGTTCGCCAAAAACTGTCACTGCGCACTTTTTGGACAGAAGTATCTAACGCATTCAAGGAACCTTTCTAAAAAGTTAATGGTTAGAATTTGGTGAATTTCTCGCAGAGCCAGCATTTTATTTATTGGGTGTAAGAACATGGGTAAATAAAGGAATACACCGTACTGTATATTTTTTGCTTGAATATGACACATTATTTGTTATGAAGAATTCAAACGTAAGCATCATGTTAAGCATAATGTTGATATGAATTTTCTTACTTTTACTGGATGATATAAAGCAGCAATAAACGAGTACATAAAAAGGGATGTAACTATGCCTATTTTGTTCAAGAAGTTGATGTCTTTATATACAAAGGCTGAAAACTGAATTATGCTCATAGACAACGGTATCCATCGTGTAACGTGTTTACCAAATAGGCTGTATCAATATTGTGGTGGCGGGGGCGGAGGGGGAGGGGAGGAGGGCGTATATGTGAGTGGGTGTGCGTGCGTGTGTGTGTGTGTGCCTGCATCTGAATGTGAGGAAGAGACAGTGAGATACAATGATTATGATAATCACAAATGATTTAATGAATCAGGCACACGCCCATAATTAATGGGGAGAACAGAAGCCGTACAACAAATATAAAATAGGGATACATATTTACGGTGTTTATAAACTTACGGCACAAGAACATGATAATCCACTGGTAGTTTTCATGATATTTTTGAAAAGAAAAACCTCACATCGAACACATTTCAAAGAATGATATTTCTATTCCATTCTTTTATTCAAACAGTAGAGGAATTCCTAACATGAAAAGCTTTATGGAATGGAAAAAAAGCATGCAATTTTTGTTCCAGCATTTTGGCAACCCATCAAGCCAGTAAACTGGGGTTGCTCAGCAGAGTGCGGTCTGGTTTTCATCATATCTTGTCTGATCAGGTCGTATTTCTGACATCTAAAACACATCTGCTTTTCATCCTCTTGTTCGCCAGGACAGACAGGCAATGTTTACTACTTCAGCATTCTTAGCATAACGACTTTTTTGTTTTCAGAGCACTTAACCTAGTCTTACTATCGTCGATATTTCTTTAAAAAACCCAAACCTTTTTGATAGATAACGTCTCAATAATTTTCTGGAGATGAAGAACTTTGACTGAACTATAGGTACTGAATGTGTCATTGGAACTGACATCTCTAGTGCCAGGCATTCTTGGCTAAATGCATCTGAGTCTCTGAGTAAGCGCAAAAACACATTCCTTCTGCAAACGTCTTGAGCCAGCCGTGCATAACCCAGCCCGAGTTTCTCCAGAGTGGATCTGATTTGGGATGCCCAGTTTTCTTTCCCATTGCTGTCCAAGGCCTGACTAAGCGCGTTGGGTTACGCTGCTGGTCAGGCATCTGCCTGGCAGATGTGGTGTAGCGTATATGGATTTGTCCGAACGCAGTGACGCCTCCTTGAGCTACTGAAACTGAAACTGTCCATATTTTTCAGTATTGTGTAAGCGTGAAGACAGACAGACAGACAGACAGACAGAGAGAGAGAGAGAGAGAGAGAGAGAGAGAGTTCTTAATTCAGGAAGTTTTGCTGTTTATATCATAAATATGTTGCTGTGGAATTGATGCTTTTTATGTGGAATTAGAATTTGAGTCGAGATCATTTATCTTACTATGAAAATGCTAATTTTACTGTTGTATCTGTTCTTTCAACGAATTTAATTGATGTTTCTATGCTTGTTATTGATGAAATGTTACCATATCACAGTTTTGTTTTTCGTATCCTTTTTCTTGTTCATTCTGTCATGTTCATTCAGCTTACTGTCAGTTAAAGTTTGTCATGGAAGCGTCACTGCTCTCTGACAAGGCCCTATAAGCTGCACGTAATCTGCCAGGCAGATGGCCGACAAGCAGCACCAAACGTGCTAAGTCAGGCCTTGAGTGCATGCATACATGTGTAGGCTACCTGTCAGAGTGGATTTCATCTGTATATTTCATCTGTATGTTAAAAGGTTGAGTAGTGGTGGGGGTAGGGGTTGAGTAGGGGTAGGTGTAGAAGGTGAAGAGGTAGAGTAGGATAACAGGCAGAGGATAGGTGCACGATCCACTCTCTCCTCGTACCACAGCAGGGTCTTTTAGAAAGATGAATTGAGGTGTTTATTTCTCTAATTTAACAGCACACCTGGAACACACACAATATTAAAACCCAGGTTAAATCAATACCAAAACATATGCTAGACATAATTACACTGATGTAACAGAAACATCATTATGTTGTCTGGACAGGTAAACAATTCCACAGATAACCTTTCTCCATCCTGACACTCAATGTCTAGCCGTACACTCTCTTCTCAAAGAGATCTATGTAAAGATGTAAAACAAGCTTCATATAGCTTACCATCAACAATCAGTGGCACGTAAGTTAATGTGCACCAAATATATGACTAACAAATACTTACTCCCAGTGTTTAACTCCTGTCAAACCACCATAAAATAATAACTGTCGCACCAAGTATGTGGCAGACAATTACAAACTCCCAGTGTTTAACTCCAGTTAAATCACCATACAGTAATAGCTGTTTCCATTAAGACTGAACAAATCTGTACTTTGTCTCTACAAAGTATCTCATTAGTAAAATTTTTACATGGTAATCATATAATTACCAAGTAATTTGGTAAATATATAGCAACCTGTGTGCACCAACATAGGACTGCCTCTCAGTGGTCTCAAATCTTATTGAACACATACAGCTATGTGTTACCCCACTGGCATATAACACATGACTACAGCACATGGTAATCACAACTACCAAGTCACACATGTTCCCCATGTTGCATTATCACTCATGTGCACACACACATGGAAACACATGAACATACAGTTAGCCTGTAGATTTGTTCACCTTGAATATAACCATCACCACCTAACATACAAAATAGGTATGTCATACCTCAAAATAACTCCAACTGTTACAACCAAAACATTCTACACAGATGCAACACACACATAATCTCTGTATTTCTTTGTGACTGAATGCTTACATTGTTCCCACAGTATGTCAACAATTGACACACCACTGACATGTTACTGAACATTATCATTTATGTAAGCCAAGATGCACAACCTGTAAACCCAAACATGATGTCCAAACATCATACAATAATATCAACCTGTAGGAAACAGGAAAGGGGGTGGGGGAGGGGGGGGGATACCCAAATACCCTAAACCAGTACTCCATTTAGTCATGTATTGGCTACATTGTGTATTTTAACCACTTTTCCCTCAGTCACTAGCCTCAAATACAATTAAGTCATACACATGCTGGCTATGCTCTCTCACAAGTCATGGTATCTGCATCAACACATTCCAGTTACATTAACTATGAAATACCACATCAGCTAAAAAGGATCTCTCAATGCTCTTGTGACACAACATCACAATTCTGCAAACTCCAAACTGTTTCCAAAAACCAGAAAGTAAATTGCCAACAAACCAAATTACCAGTACAAGCATTACTTACAGCCCCCAACGTTTCAGGGTTCACTTTATATTCATGTAGCAGAACACAATCCCACTGAGCCAGTGTGTTAGTCACAGAATCCAAGTATACCATAAATCAAGCATTCAACTAAGTCCGAAAAATAGATGCTAGTTTGACACTCACAGCCCCCATGGTACTGTCTTGACCGTCTGGCTCTCCTGGCCTGCTTCAAGGAAGGAAAAGAAAGAAACCCCACTTGCCTATTCATTTTATCCTCTTCACAAGCAGGCGCTGTATGCAAACTATCTTCCGACCCAGAACGTTTCCAATTGGCTGAAGTTAACAGACCAATCTGGGACAGACAGTGCTAGACTTGCACATGAGCACTTTTCTCACAGAACCCAGCATTGTCAAGGAGAAGGGGAAGGGAGGGGGGGGTGATGAAAAGAGGAAGGGAAGGAGGAGGAAAGATCGCCCAGCCCTGATTCTGTTCTAAACAGCTCATGATAAACACACCACACCATGTGGTGACCATTGAGGCAGATGCCATCCTGCCAGAGATCGACATGGGGGGTAAGAAGGGGGGTTGGGGGTGGGTGGGGGGAGGACAGGGTTGAGGGTGATGGAAGTGGAAGGGAAAAGGGCAGGGGAGTGTATAGGAAGAGAATGGTCAGAGGAGATACCATCTCTACTTAGTATTTCTTGATAACTTGCTCCCTCTGCACTTGGCCAAGGGAAGGGGGGGAAAGGGAGAGAGGGTATGGGGAGGGGTGTTGGTGGGGATAGATGCCATGAAAGGGGGGTGGAGGGAGAAGAGTAGGGAGGTAGGAAGGAGGGGTCCATCAGAGCCCAGTGTGTCTGAGAAAATCCCATGCTTCCACCATAGGCGCCTGACATACTATAACATGTAGGCTACCTATCAGACTGGATTTCATCTGTATATTTCATCTGTAGGCTACCTATCAGACTGGATTTCATCAACATGATGTTGCCAGAGGGCAGTACTTACGTTGCCATAGGTTCTTTTTCAGTGCGCCAAGTGCGTGCTGCACACGGGACAACGGTTTATCGTTTCGCCCAGATTGATTTTCCAGTCAAACTTGGGAGAAAAGGCGAGAGCGGGATTCGAACCCAGACTTTAACAGACACTGTATTGGTGGATAAGCGTCTTAATCATTCTACCACCCTCCTTTACCCTGTCAATAAAAATGTAAAAATTGAAAGAAATATTTTGTCGATAACCGATGGGCGTTTCAATGCTGGAATGTTCAGGGGAAAAAAAGTGAATGAAAGTTGATAGAATCTGAAAGAAAATGATTTTGACGGGACAGGGAAAGACATTCGGTCACTGTCTGTTAAAGCGAAAGACCGGCTTTGGACGCTGCGATTCATTGAAGCGCCGATCCACTGAGCAGTCATAGCCGAACAGATCGCAGTCTCTCTGCAGCACGGCTTGCAGTTTGTGGAGCAGACGGCGGGGCACAGAGTAGTAGGCCTCCCTCATGGCCAGATCCTTCTGCAGTTGGACTGCCTGACGGTCCGTGACTCCCAGGTAGGCTGCCTGAACCTTCTGCAGGAACTGCTCACAGGTCACATTTTTTACCTCCGCCTCCTTGCGCCAAGGAAAGCTGTCGTTGATGGACAGGTAACCTCTGATCTGCAGAGAAGAGAAACACGACGTGACCACAGACACAGCCTTCAACACTCCCCTCCATCTAGTGTGAGGTCTGCTGAATCGATTGGATTATAATGCAATGAAATACAATGCAGTTTCATAAGATACGACGCAACTCAACGCAACACAATAAATTAAATACAATGTGATAGATTACAACACAATGCAGCGCACCATAACAGTACAATACAACAGAATACAATTCAATACAATACATCTGTGTATTTTGTATTTTATAACATTATATCCAGTGTGTTCTATTGATATTACTGCTTTTAATTGTAGCAGTTTTTTGATTAAATATATACAGGCTTCGATTACCTCTGTTATCAAAATAATGCTAAATCTTGATTTGTTGTTTACTGGGGTCTTGTGTGGTACACTGGGGGTCTCCTTTTGCCCAGTGATTAACTCTCTCCATACGAACGGCGAAAGAGACGACGTTAACAGCATTTCACCCCAATTACCATCATCAAAATATTGCAAGCGGAAGGCTCTTATACTGAAGAGGTGAATGTTGACAAATACCACAATTCTGACGACGGAAGCTAAAGGTTGGGTCATTCAGACACCCACTGGACATCCGAGGGGTCTGTGTAGTGGACTGGCCGTACTGAGTGAGTTAAAAACCTGGAGATCCAGTGCACCTTCAAGCCAGGTGTCAACATACAACGTGACTTTCCAGTACTGCGTGAAGAAGGAGAGAGCAAGCGATAGGATTACTGCAGAATGGAACAGCAACAGGCATCGAAAACATACCAGCTCAACTGATAAAATAAGGAGAGGCAGTGACAGATGTCCTCACCAGAATCTGCAACAAAATCTGGCAGACTACAGAATGGCAAATAACATGGACAAAGTGTCTAATTAAAACTCTGCGCAAGAAAGGCAATTAACATCTATGCCGCAGTTACAGAACTATTACCTGATCAGCTCTGAACAGACTCAGAACACAGGCAGAAGAAGTCATTGTAGAAGAAAAACCAGGGTTCCGGAAACTGGGTTCTGCAGCAGGAGATACCACAGAACAGATTTTCAAACTCCATGTTCTGTGTGAGAAATATAGCCAACATTAACTGAATATCTGCCATGTCTTCATCGACATTAAGATGGAATTTGACTAAGAGTGGATTTACGCACTGTGGGCAAGCAACCCTGAAGAAGTACAATATGGGTCAAAAGCTGACCCACACCTTCCAACAGCTGTACGCAAAAGCCAACAGTGCAGTCCTCGTTCAACAAAATTAATGGCGATTAGTTCCACACGTCAGTTGGGGTCCGCCAAGACTGTCCTCTATCACCTACACTCTTCAACACCTTCCTGGAATGTGTCATGACTGATGCCCTGGAAGAGCACTCTGGCACTGTCAACATCAGAGGACGAACCATCGCAAATCCCCGATTTCCTTATGATATCAATGGGCTGGCAGGTATTGAAGAAGTAACAGAACTGGTGAATCAGACGAAACATCAGCTATGTACGGAATGGAGATCATCATCATCACCATCATTACTGTTGTTGTTGTTGTTGCTGTTGTTGTTGTTTCTGTTGCAGCTGCTGCTGCTTATAGTCCAGCTTATAGTTGCTAATAGTATCATCATATACACAGATGGCTCAGAAACGAAAGTTGGGGATTCACTGCCAAGCAAAACGGAAAAAAAAAATCCAATTAGGAAAGAGAATGCCGCGTACAAAATCACAACCTCCAGCCTGACGATGGAAGTTGAAGCTGTGACACATGCTCTCCAGTGGTTGTCATCTATTCATACACTGGAAACCAACATGCCATGATTCCAACGGACTCAGCTGATGAACCTCATACAACAAAAATTGAAAGTGGAATGGGAAGCTCAAAGTGGCATGAGGCAATGTGCAACTTTCAGATAAAAAAAAACTTCCATGGTCATACTGCCCGGGACATGCAGGTGTTAGGGGAAATGAGCGAGCTGACAGGCTTGCTGGTAACGCAACAACAGCGAGCGGTCTACACCGAGGAAAATCGTAAATCCTCAGAAAAGTCAAAGAATACTAAAACAAAACAGGTACAAGGCCATCACACCATCGATCGCCTCACAGAAAGAAAGGTAGTGAGAGGGAGCGGCCGTCAGTCGAGCATGAAAGGTAGAGCACGATCCTTTGCAAATCAAAAGAATATCGGCATCATTTCCAAACCAATATTGCGCAAATTTCTTCAAAACGGAACAGAATCTCTATGGGCTTTTCCAGATACAGTTGACTGAGCAACACACTAGACGCCATGTTATTTTCCAACCCCTCTTGCGGCAAACCAGTGACAGCATGTGTGTGTGTGCTGTGTGTGTGTGTGTGTGTGTGTGTGTGTGTGTGTTTGTGTGTGTGTGTCTGTGTGTGTGTGTGTGTGTGTGTGTGTGTGTGTATGTGTGCGCGCGCGCGCGTGAGTGTGTAAGTGTACGCATGTATCAGGAGAGCTCTGTGCGTGTGCGAGCGCCTACATGTTTGTTGTATTTTGTGTATGTGTGTGAGTGGGTGTGTGTGTACATCGTGGGGGCTACGATTTGTGCTTGCCTGCGTGTGTGCGTGCGTGCGTGCGTGTGTATGAGTGTGTGTGTGTGTGTGTGTGTGTGTGTGTGTGTGTGTGTGTGTGTGTGTGTGTGTTTGTAGAGGGTTGGGGGGTATGCAGGTCTGTATTGTGGGAGCTACTCAGTATCGGAATGTGTGTGTGTGTGTGTGTGTGTGTGTGTGTGTGTGTGTGTGTGTGTGTGTGTGCCGTGGAAGCTGCGATACGTTGGAATGTGCGTGTGGGGGAGGGGGGGGGGGCGGGGTGCAGGGTAATGTGTGAGATGGTGTGTGTGTGTATGTGTGTGTGTGTGTGTTTGTGTGTGTGCACGTGTGAGTACGCATGCATGCGCATGTGTGCGTGCGTGTCTGTATGTCTACTTACATTTATTTGCTTACTTGTTTATCTACTCATTATCATTAATGTCTTTCTATTTTATTTATTTATTTTATTTGTTATTTTCCCGCATCTTATTTCATTCTACTATCCAACTGCTTATCTTTTTTTTAAATGTTATCGGTTTGTTCATTTATTCCTTTATTTTTGCATTTGTCTATTCATCTATCTATTTATTCGTGTTGTTTATTTATCCATTCATTTGATGATGTATACATTATGCATCTTTTTTTCTTTCTTTTTTCTCAAGACCTGACTAAGCACGCTGGGTTACGCTGCTGGTCAGGCATCTGCTTTGCAGATGTGATGTAGCGTATATGGATTTGTCCGAAACCAGTGACGCCTCCTTGAGGTAACTGAATTGAACTGAACTGAACTGCTGATAGTCCTGACAGGGCCATATCAGGACTGCCCAACTATATAAATGTTCAACTGCGTGAAACACAAAACTGTCACATCTATATAAAAAACACATTAACTCTTTCACCGCCAGTCAATTTAGAGTGCAAAATTCCATTGTGCTATAAACACAGAAAATATGGTGTCTGAGAACAGCTGGGGGCTCCCCCTGTGATGTGTAGAAAATATGGTCTATCCTACCACCGAATATAAAGAGCAACAGGTTCATGGATAACAGACCCATGATCTGGTCACCCTTCAGTGACAGGGGTCCTCCACCTGGCTGGTGCATAAATGCAAGCTTGGCAATGAAAGGGTTCAGACAAACCTATAAAACCTGCCCCACACCTTGAGTGATGACCAGGGTGCTAGTCATGCTGATGAGATGACAAAGTGAGGTCCCGTGAGGAGCATGCACTGTAGCGTATGTTAACTCTCTCCATACGAACGGCGAAAAAGACGACGTTAACAGCGTTTCACTCCAATTACCACCATCAAAATATTGCAAGTGGAAGGCTCTTATACTGAAGAGGTGAATGTTGACAAAGAATACCACAATTCTGACGATGGAAGCTAAAGGTTGGGTCATTGAGACACCCACTGGACATCCGAGGGGTCTGTGTAGAGGAGAAGAGAGGACTGGTCGTACTGAGTGAGTTAAATGACCCACAACTGTCCCTGGCTAAATTCTGGAGAAAGTCCACTGTGATAGTAAAACAGATAATTATATTTACACTTGCAAATAGAAAAAAAATTCACAACACAATATGTAGGTGCGCTTGTGTGTGTGTGTGTGTGTGTGTGTGTGTGTGTGTGTGTGTGTGTGTGTGTGTGAGTGTGTGTGTGAGTGTGTGTGTGTGTGTGTGTGTGTGTGTGTGTGTGTGTGTGTGTGTGTGTGTGTGTGTGTGTGTGTGTGTATGTGTGTGTGTGTGTGTGTGTGTGTGTGTATGTGTGTGTGTGTGTGTGTGTGTGTGTGTGTGTGTGTGTGTGTGTGTCCTCACATCTACAGTCCTATGTTGTCGTCGTGACCTCTCTGATACCGGTTTGCATGTTTACTTCACTGTAAGTTTTCTATGTTCCGAAGTCACTGCATGAAGTTAACTTGAAATCATTCATGCAAGTATTCCGGCTGCTGACAGTTCTAAGATCATTTGCAGTTGTACGTAGATGATCTTCTTGTCTTCTTTCATTAAAGTATCTTCTTTCATTAAAGTAATTACCTTCCATGAGAAATAAGAATTGATATCAGGTGTAATGTGCAAATGTGTATTCGTTGAGTAAGCAGTGAACATTCTTTTTACTCCATGTCAAATGAATGCTGGCAAACATTGTATCGAAAGATCGTCAGATCTTGTAAGACACTGAATAGGATAATTTTTCCTTGAATGTGGGAGAAATTCAGCAGTCCGTTTTGAGAAATCAGAAGACGTGTATGATGTAGCTATTATAAGGTAAATCTAAAACTGCAGAGACTAAACAAATGCTAGAGAAAAAAAACAACCACAAAACAATTAGACAAATAACAAAATAATAAAGTTATTCAACTAACCAGTGCTTCAAACTGACCTGGAATGTGACCCAAGTTCTCCTGAGAAATCGAAACTTCGTGAAGCAATTCAGGGAGGTGTTTTTCCCCATTATTTCAAACGTTCTTTTCGACACGTCACGCAAGATGCTCAGTTCGCTTGTGGCGTTGAACTTCTCCTCGTCTCCCAACACCTCTCGACTGTCCAACCCTGCTGACGTCAGAATGTTCTCTACGTCAGAGCGAAACGTTTCCATCTTGCCGATGTAATCGAAGGGCAAATGGCAGGGGAAACAACTCCTGAAAAAGTTATTGAAATGAAGTTAAAGTCTAAATATCTGAGTTTGTGGAAACAGCAGTTGCTCTCTCTCTCTCTCTCTCTCGGTAATCCTGCAGTTTAGAATACTAAACTCAGGGGGCCGTTCAAATGAAAAAATAGAGGTTGTTTTAGACTGACCTTGATGCGCTGAGTCGAATGCAACCCTCAGCTAAGCTCTACGGCCACTCCTTGTTAATGAAACAGAGACATAATAAATAGTAAACTCAGTCGGTCACTTCCCGAGCAACTATCGGCGAGCCATTTTGATTGCTGGTGACGTGGTGTTTACGTCATCAACTTCTGTGTGTTTTCAGTAGAAAGGAGTACTACTTACCGTGCATTTGATCCAGTTTCGTGGCAAAAGGAGTGGTCTTAGAGCTTAGCTGAGGGTTGCATTCGACTCAGCGCATCGAAGTCAGTCTAAAACACCTACTTTTTCATTTTAACGGCCCCTGAGTTTAGTATTCTAAAGTGCAGGATTACCCTCTCTCTCTCTCTCTCTCTCTCTCTCTCTCTTCTTTTTCTAAGTATGGAATTTCATATATCTGCCAATAACAGTGGCATATGGCATTAAAAAACAACAGCTCATATGACAAAAAAATAACTGTCACAAGCAATGTCAATCAAGAGTAAGAAGTAAACGTAACAGCTGTTGAAACCCTGACAAAGTGTCCACAAAGTCTGAAAAAAATCCATTTCAGCGAATGTTAACTAGTTTGACCAACAACAACAAAAAAAAAATGTTTCCTGGGTGTTTTCACATACCTTCCCTAATGTCTGGTGTTTTCCCGTATCTTCCATATTGTGTGATGCTTTCCCATGCCTTTCCTAATGTGAGGTGTTTTCCCATATCTTCCATATTGTGTGATGCTTTCCCATGCCTTTCCTACTACCAGGTGTTTTCCCATATCTTCCATATTGTGTGATGCTTTCCCATGCCTTTCCTACTGTGAGGTGTTTTCCCATATCTTTCATATTGTGTGATGCTTTCCCATGCCTTTCCTACTACCAGGTGTTTTCCCATATCTTCCATGTTGTGTGATGCTTTCCCATGCCTTTCCTACTGTGAGGTGTTTTCCCATATCTTTCATATTGTGTGATGTTTTCCCATGCCTTTCCTACTACCAGGTGTTTTCCCATATCTTCCATGTTGTGTGATGCTTTCCCATGCCTTTCCTACTGTCAGGTGTGTCCCTCTCTCTCACCTCTCTTTGTCTGTCTGTTTCCCTCTCTCTCTATCCCTCTCTCTCTATCCCCCTCTTTCTCTCTCTCTATCCATCTCTCTCACCCCCCCTTTCTCTCTCTCTATGTCCCTCTCTCTCACCCCCCCTTTCTCTCTCTCTCTATGTCCCTCTCTCACCCCCCTTTCTCTCTCTCTCTCTCTCTATGTCCCTCTCTCTCACCCCCCTTTCTCTCTCTCTCTATGTCCCTCTCTCTCACCCCCCTTTCTCTCTCTCTCTCTATGTCCCTCTCTCTCACCCCTCTTTCTCTCTCTCTATCCCTCTCTCTCACCCCCTTTCTCTCTCTCTGTCCCTCTCTCTCACCCCCCCTTTCTCTCTCTCTCTATGTCCCTCTCTCTCACCCCCCTTTCTCTCTCTCTCTCTCTATGTCCCTCTCTCTCACACCCCTTTCTCTCTCTCTCTATGTCCCTCTCTCTCACCCCCCTTTCTCTCTCTCTCTCTATGTCCCTCTCTCTCACCCCTCTTTCTCTCTCTCTATCCCTCTCTCTCACCCCCTTTCTCTCTCTCTATCCCTCTCTCTCACCCCCTTTCTCTCTCTCTGTCCCTCTCTCTCTGTCCCTCTCTCTCTATCCCTCTCTCTCACCCCCTTTCTCTCTCTCTGTCCCTCTCTCTCTCTGTCCCTCTCTCTCTATCCCTCTCTCTCACCCCCTTTCTCTCTCTCTCTCTCTCTGTCCCTCTCTCTCTCTGTCCCTCTCTCTCTATCCCTCTCTCTCACCCCCCTTTCTCTCTCTCTGTCCCTCTCTCTCTCTGTCCCTCTCTCTCACCCCCCTTTCTCTCTCTGTCCCTCTCTCTCACCCCCCTTTCTCTCTCTCTATCCCTCTCTCTCTATCCCCCTCTCTCTCTGTCCCTCTCTCTCACCCCCCTTTCTCTCTCTCTATCCCTCTCTCTCACACCCCTTTCTCTCTCTGTCCCTCTCTCTCTCTGTCCCTCTCTCTCACCCCCCTTTCTCTCTCTGTCCCTCTCTCTCACCCCCCTTTCTCTCTCTCTATCTCTCTCCCTCTCTCTCATCCCCCCTCTCTCTCTATCCCTCTCTCTCACACCCCCCTTTCTCTCTCTCTATCCCTCTCTCTCACACTGTCCCTCTCTCTCACCCCCCTCTCTCTCTGTCCTTTCTCTCTCTCTATCCCTCTCTCTCACCCCCTTCTCTCTCTCTGTCCCTCTCTCTCACCCTCTCTCTTTCTCTCTCTCTGTCCCTCTCTCTCTATCCCCCCTCTCTCTCTGTCCCTCTCTCTCACCCCCCTTTCTCTCTCACTATCCCTCTCTCTCACACACCTTTCTCTCTCTGTCCCTCTCTCTCACCCCCCTTTCTCTCTCTCTATCCCTCTCTCTCACCCCCCTTTCTCTCTCTCTATCCCTCTCTCTCACCCCCCTTTCTCTCTCTCTATCCCTCTCTCTCACCCCCCTTTCTCTCTCTCTGTCCCTCTCTCTCACCCCCCTTTCTCTCTCTCTATCCCTCTCTCTCACCCCCCTTTCTCTATCCCTCTCTCTCACCCCCCTTTCTCTCTCTCTGTCCCTCTCTCTCACCCCCCTTTCTCTCTCTCTGTCCCTCTCTCTCACCCCCCCTTTCTCTCTCTCTATCCCTCTCTCTCACCCCCCTTTCTCTCTCTCTATCCCTCTCTCTCACCCCCCTTTCTCTCTCTCTGTCCCTCTCTCTCACCCCCCTTTCTCTCTCTCTGTCCCTCTCTCTCACCCCCCTTTCTCTCTCTCTATCCCTCTCTCTCACCCCTCTTTCTCTCTCTCTATCCCTCTCTCTCACCCCCCTTTCTCTCTCTCTATCCCTCTCTCTCACCCCTTTCTCTCTCTCTCTGTCCCTCTCTCTCACCCCTCTTTCTCTCTCTCTGTCCCTCTCTCTCACCCCCTTTCTCTCTCTCTCTGTCCCTCTCTCTCACCCCTCTTTCTCTCTCTCTGTGTCCCTCTCTCTCACCCCCCTTTCTCTCTCTGTGTCACTTACACGTAGTAAGGAGTGTAATGTTGGTCCATCCCAGCAGGAGGGAAATGCGTGACGTAGTCAACCAGGTGACTGAATCGCAGGTTCATCACCGCACAACGTTTCTTCTTCACGGACTGTGGCATCTTCACCAGGCGGGTCATTTTCACCAGGTTTTCTGAGATCCCGAACAGCCTGAAGAAACGAAGAAATAGCAGTGATGAATAACTGTCAGTAATTAGCATCACCTCCATGACAATAATATTGATAAAAGTGTTTATTTAGTACTGAATTTGGGGTGGAGACAAACCACAGCACTAACACACCAGTCATCCACACGTGTGCACTGCTCTGATTCAGAGTGAAGAAAGAGAAAAGTTTTAAATATATGTAAATAGACATCACAAGACAGGCTCTTGATTGGAACCCACAGGGGAAAAGGAAAGTTGGCCGTCC
>NC_134881.1:4610080-4615080 GCF_041734735.1 Babylonia areolata
GGACAATCAGCCTGGATACATTGAAGGGCTGGATACATTGAAGGGCTGGATACATTGAAGGACAATCAGCCTGGATACATTGAAGGGCTGGATACATTGATTGAAGGGCTGGATACATTGAAGGACATTCATCCTGGATACATTGAAGGGCTGGATACATTGAAGGACAATCAGCCTGGATACATTGAAGGGCTGGATACATTGAAGGACAATCAGCCTGGATACATTGAAGGGCTGGATACACTGAAGGACAATCAGCCTGGATACATTGAAGGGCTGGATACATTGAAGGACAATCAGCCTGGATACATTGAAGGGCTGGATACATTGAAGGGCTGGATACATTGAAGGGCTGGATACATTGAAGGACAATCAGCCTGGATACATTGAAGGGCTGGATACATTGAAGGACAATCAGCCTGGATACACTGAAGGACAATCAGCCTGGATACATTGAAGGGCTGGATACATTGAAGGGCTGGATACATTGAAGGACAATCAGCCTGGATACATTGAAGGGCTGGATACACTGAAGGACAATCAGCCTGGATACATTGAAGGGCTGGATACATTGAAGGGCTGGATACATTGAAGGACAATCAGCCTGGATACATTGAAGGACAATCAGCCTGGATACATTGAAGGGCTGGATACATTGAAGGACAATCAGCCTGGATACACTGAAGGACAATCAGCCTGGATACATTGAAGGGCTGGATACATTGAAGGGCTGGATACATTGAAGGACAATCAGCCTGGATACATTGAAGGGCTGGATACATTGAAGGACAATCAGCCTGGATACATTGAAGGGCTGGATACATTGAAGGGCTGGATACATTGAAGGACAATCAGCCTGGATACATTGAAGGACAATCAGCCTGGATACATTGAAGGACAATCAGCCTGGATACATTGAAGGACAATCAGCCTAACTGCGAGACAGGAGTGGAGGTGGTGGCTCTTGACTGCAGTTGCTCTCACTGCCAATGGCGAGTCCGGTATTGTGGGACGTGCAGGTTGCCGGCAGAGTGTGAAGACTGACTGCCCAGCGGTCCTGACGACGGTCATACTTAGTGACAGCCAGCTGGACCACGACTCACGTGCTAAGAAACGCTAAGAAATAAAGAGCTGCTTGCTGTTGTCTTTCTGCTGCTTCTTGCTAGTCCTCATATACGCTGAGCCTGGTAGGACATTCAACCCAAAGTCAACAACAAAGGTCTAAAACAGATCCTTCGGGGACTCCGTGTTTGACTTTAACCCAGGTACTGACTGGTGGCTGTCAACTGTAACAGACTGGAATTGGTTGGTGAGATACGAGCACCCGTAAATAAGTGGTGCTGCTGCAAAGTAGGCACATCTCTGGACTGAAAGCGTAAATCTGAGAACTGTTGCCAATGCGATACAACAAATATGACGGTGATGATAATGAAAGAAGTTATTACTGCTGCTCCCCCCAAAAAATCAGATATAAAAAAAATATACTGTTTGAAAGTTCTGAAAGAGATGCATATCTTCTAATCTACCAATAAACGTAAGTATTTTGTCCGCTAAACCTGCGAATGGCTATGGTAGACCTATGATCAGTTTAAGCGGAACAATATGTCCCGTCTTAACTGTATTTCGTCAAAAAAAACAACAACAACAACCCAACAACGAATAAATGTCTTTTCTCACCTATCTATGAAGGCGGAGAAGAGCCGCTCGTATGGGTCCCGAACAAAAAGGAATTTGGTAAAGTCCTTGACCATCTGGTATTTTCTCAGGAAACTGCTAACATTTCTATTCATCTGGGTGTAGGAGTCGCGAATTCGGTGTATGAAACGACTGGAGAGATTGAAGAGACTCTGGCCGCGGTTCTTGCCCTCCAGGATGCTGAAGACTCGCTTCATGGTGCTGCTGGCCACTTTGGGGATGAAGCAGTACATCAACTTGTGGCGCTGGTCCACCAGGAAGGTGTTCAGTTCCTGAAACACAGGCATGTCTTGGAGCGGTGGTTTAGTAATAATGCGCTCGACCAGGAAGTGAATGTTCACGGTTTAGAGCCCCATTTACGCGATTTTTCCTTTTTCCTCTCCCTATCCACTAGACCTTAAGTGGTGGTCTGTATGATAGTCATTCGAAGGTGACGATAAACCGGGGCCCCACGAACAGCCTGCATTTAGCGCACGTAAAAGAATCCATGGCGACAGTCGTGTTGTCCAAAACACATTTTTGTTGAAAAATCCACTTTGACAGTAGAACACAAACACTTGCAGAAAGAAATAAGAAAGTGGCGCTGCACTTTGGCAACGCATTCTCTCAGGGAAGAGTAGCCCGAATTTCAGGCAGAGATATGTGGTGTGACAAAAAATAATATAATGCACAGGATTTGTGCCTTTTGCTCATCCTCTCTCTTCCCTCACTGGATAGACAGTGTTCATCCTCTCTCTCTTCCTCTTCCCTCACTGAATAGACAGTGTTCATCCTCTCTCCCCCCCCCCCTCTTCCCTCACTGGATAGACAGTGTTCATCCTCTCTCTCTTCCTCTTCCCTCACTGAATAGACAGTGTTCATCCTCTCTCTCCCTTCCTCTTCCCTCACTGGATAGACAGTGTTCATCCTCTCTCTCTTCCTCTTCCCTCACTGGATAGACAGTGTTCATCCACTCTCCCCCCCCCCCCCACCCTCTTCCCTCACTGGATAGACAGTGTTCATCCTCTCTCTCTTCCTCTTCCCTCACTGTATAGACAGTGTTCATCCACTCTCCCCCCCCCCACCCTCTTCCCTCACTGAATAGACAGTGTTCATCCTCTCTCTCCCTTCCTCTTCCCTCACTGGATAGACAGTGTTCATCCTCTCTCTCTTCCTCTTCCCTCACTGTATAGACAGTGTTCATCCACTCTCCCCCCCCCCCACCCTCTTCCCTCACTGGATAGACAGTGTTCATCCTCTCTCTCCCTCCCTCTTCCCTCACTGGATAGACAGTGTTCATCCACTCTCCCCCCCCCCTCTTCCCTCACTGGATAGACAGTGTTCATCCTCTCTCTCCCTTCCTCTTCCCTCACTGGATAGACAATGTTCATCCTCTCTCTCTTCCTCTTCCCTGACTAGACAGACAGTGTTCATCCTCTCTCTCCCCCCCTCTTCCCTCACTGGATAGACAGTGTTCATCCTCTCTCTCCCCCCCCCCCCCTTCCCTAACTGAATAGACAGTGTTCATCCTCTCTCTCCCTTCCTCTTCCCTCACTGGATAGACAATGTTCATCCTCTCTCTCTTCCTCTTCCCTCACTGAATAGACAGTGTTCATTCTCTCTCTCCCTTCCCCTTCCCTCACTGGATAGACAGTGTTCATCCTCTCTCCCTCCCTCTTCCCTCACTGGATAGACAGTGTTCATCCTCTCTCCCTCCCTCTTCCCTCACTGGATAGACAGTGTTCATCCTCTCTCCCTCCCTCTTCCCTCACTGGATAGACAGTGTTCATCGTCTCTCTCCCCCCCCTCTTCCCTCACTGGATAGACAGTGTTCATCCTCTCTCCCCCCCCCCTCTTCCCTCACTGGATAGACAGTGTTCATCCTCTCTCTCCCCCCCCCTCTTCCCTCACTGGATAGACAATGTTCATCCTCTCTCTCCCTTCCTCTTCCCTCACTGGATAGACAGTGTTCATCCTCTCTCTCTTCCTCTTCCCTCACTGAATAGACAGTGTTCATTCTCTCTCTCCCTTCCCCTTCCCTCACTGGATAGACAGTGTTCATCCTCTCTCTCTTCCTCTTCCCTCACTGAATAGACAGTGTTCATCCACTCTCCCCCCCCCCTCTTCCCTCACTGGATAGACAGTGTTCATCCTCTCTCTCTTCCTCTTCCCTCACTGAATAGACAGTGTTCATCCTCTCTCTCCCTTCCTCTTCCCTCACTGGATAGACAGTGTTCATCCTCTCTCTCTTCCTCTTCCCTCACTGGATAGACAGTGTTCATCCACTCTCCCCCCCACCCTCTTCCCTCACTGGATAGACAGTGTTCATCCTCTCTCCCCCCCCCCCCTCTTCCCTCACTGGATAGACAGTGTTCATCCTCTCTCTCCCTCCTTCTTCCCTCACTGGATAGACAGTGTTCATCCTCTCCCCCCCCCTCTTCCCTCACTGAATAGACAGTGTTCATCCTCTCTCCCCCCCCCCCCCTCTTCCCTCACTGGATAGACAGTGTTCATCCTCTCTCCCTTCCTCTTCCCTCACTGGATAGACAGTGTTCATCCACTCTCTCCCCCCCCCCCTCTTCCCTCACTGGATAGACAGTGTTCATCCTCTCTCTTCCTCCCTCTTCCCTCACTGGATAGACAGTGTTCATCCACTCTCCCCCCGCCCCCTCTTCCCTCACTGGATAGACAGTGTTCATCCTCTCTCTCCCTTCCTCTTCCCTCACTGGATAGACAATGTTCATCCTCTCTCTCTTCCTCTTCCCTGACTAGACAGACAGTGTTCATCCTCTCTCTCCCCCCCCTCTTCCCTCACTGGATAGACAGTGTTCATCCTCTCTCTCCCTTCCTCTTCCCTCACTGGATAGACAGTGTTCATCCTCTCTCTCCCTCCCTCTTCCCTCACTGGATAGACAGTGTTCATCCTCTCTCTCCCTCCCTCTTCCCTCACTGGATAGACAGTGTTCATCCTCTCTCTCTTCCTCTTCCCTCACTGAATAGACAGTGTTCATTCTCTCTCTCCCTTCCCCTTCCCTCACTGGATAGACAGTGTTCATCCTCTCTCCCTCCCTCTTCCCTCACTGGATAGACAGTGTTCATCCTCTCTCCCTCCCTCTTCCCTCACTGGATAGACAGTGTTCATCCTCTCTCCCTCCCTCTTCCCTCACTGGATAGACAGTGTTCATCCTCTCTCTCCCCCCCCCCCTCTTCCCTCACTGGATAGACAGTGTTCATCCTCTCTCTCCCCCCCCCTCTTCCCTCACTGGATAGACAGTGTTCATCCACTCTCTCCCCCCCCCCCTCTTCCCTCACTGGATAGACAGCGT
>NC_134881.1:4617580-4642580 GCF_041734735.1 Babylonia areolata
GACCAGGTCTCAGCTGCACGCTCTGTAAGATAAGGCAGGACACACTGACCACGTCTCAGCTGTACGCTCTGTAAGATAAGGCAGGACACACTGACCAGGTCTCAGCTGTACGCTCTGTAAGATAAGGCAGGACACATTGACCAGGTCTCAGCTGTACACTCTGTAAGATAAGGCAGGACACACTGACCACGTCTCAGCTGTACGCTCTGTAAGATAAGGCAGGACACACTGACCACGTCTCAGCTGCACGCTCTGTAAGATAAGGCAGGACACACTGACCAGGTCCCATTCTCCCCCGTGTTCCTGACCGAAGTAATGATCTCCAGTTTGGAATAATCTGATAACTTGATTATTATGATCAGGTTCTTTAAAATCAGTCTTGCGCTTTCTCCAGTCTTGTGACACTGAAAGCCATGGTTAGGATCCAATAATGTTATTTATTTATTTATCTATTTATTTATTTATTTATTCATCTATTCATTAACATGTTCTTTCCATCCATTTCAATCTATTACTTAATCGGCACACACATTATAGTTTGTCTTAACAACATGTTTGCACACAAATCAATTCGTAGTGTCAAGTATATAGCAGATTTTCAAAAAGATTCACAACTCCAGTTTCAGCTGACATTTATAACGACTGCTTTCGACAACCTTATAAATACGAGAGAGAGAGAGAGAGAGAGAGAGAACACTGAACACTGAAATGTTTTAATGAAAAGGCCATTGGCCCATGTCAATAGGGGTGGTTACAGGTAAATGCATAGGCGCAACACAAACATAACACTATAAGCAGCGTACTTTCAAAGCTTTGTCTAGGAATATAGCCAAGTGTATGACCAATGATTTGTTTTCACTTGCAAAAAGCAATGTCATATTAAACAAGGACGGAGTATTATAATACTTAGAGGAGATATACTGTTGTCTCAGGTCAGCATATTGAGGGCATTGTAACACAAAGCGAACTTCTGTTTCTTTTTGAAAATCACAGAAAGGACAAGACAGCTCATCATCTGTTACATTACGTTTAAAACGTAATTTATGTGACACACCAAGTCGTAAACGTATTAAGCTAATTCTGGCTTGAATATGTTTCAGCTCCAACAAAAATGGTGAAAGTACAAGACTACTTTTAAAAGTACGATATAGTGAGAAACGCTCACTGTCTGATAGCTGTAAAGACCAACGTTCTTTGTATTCATTTGCCAGAGTGTTTTTTAATGTGCTTAGAAATTCTTTTTCATTTCCCACCCCCTGGTTCTCCCAAACCTCCTGAAATCCATATTTATGGAACAAGAAACAAACAGATGTGGCCCATGTATTCCGATTCTGCTGATGGATAAATAGCAACATTTTATATGCTTTCAGTGGTAACCGATGTTCTGGCATTTTGACAATTCTTAGCCAGTACTTGATGCACCTCAAGTGTATATTAATATACAAGGGAAATCTGCCCAGTTCACTGTAAACCATTGCATTTGGTGTTCTAACACTCACATTCAAGAACCGTTTTAGCGCAAATGTATGCACTTTCTCTATTACATCAAGATTTGCAATCAGACCCCAAACTTCCGCCCCGTAACTAAGCATTGGTTGAATTTGCGCATCAAATAGTTTAAAAAATATTTTGGGCATTTTTCACCAACTGATCGGAATAACTTGAAAATACTAATCACCCCCTTTTTTGCCCTGCCAGCCAGAGAGAGAGAGAGAGAGGGAGGGAGTTCTAGGACGGCCGTTAACCGCTGAATTGTCGTCTCGGCTGATTTGTCGCCGGCCACAGTTAACCGCTAAATTTTCGCCGTCGGCGTATCGGCGACAAATCAGCATTTACTCAGTAAATGCCAAACGGTCGCTGTTCGTTTTGCTGTGTAACTTTAATTATTATTTATTTATTTATTTATTTATTTATTTATTTATTTATTATTTATTTATGTACGCTTATAGTTGACTTCATCACGTTTTTGCACCTTATACATATTATCATTATTAGTTGTAGTTTATTTTTTTATGTATTTATCTATTATTTATTCACCTTTTATTTCTTTTTTTTCTTTTTTCTTTTTTCTCAAGGCCTGACTAAGCGCGTTGGGTTACGCTGCTGGTCAGGCATCTGCTTGGCAGATGTGGTGTAGCGTACATGGATTTGTCCGAACGCAGTGACGCCTCCTTGAGCTACTGAAACTGAAACTGAAACTTTGCTGTGTGTTGACGATGATGAAGACGAAAGAAAGTGAAGAAGGAATAAGAAAGAAACTCGTGAAGCAGGGAATGAAAGAAAGAAGAAAAAATGAATAAAGAAAAAGGAGAAAGCAATGATATACGAAGTTGAGGAAGAAAGTAAAGAAAGTAAAGAATAATGGAAATTTACCATCCACTTCTCATTTCCAGTGTTTCACTTGTTTGGTCTTCAGATTTCGTTTCAACACTTTTCGTACAAAAAAAAAAAAAAAAAAAAAAAAGCAAAGCTTAAAACGCTCATATAGAAAAGAAATTATTATGACTTACTTTGCAATCTTGATAAACAAAATACTAGTGTATTCATAAAAATTTTATTATATTCATATTAATTTTAAATTTTAATAGTTATTTAAAAACATGAATCATCCTGTTTCACAGAGAGAGAGAGAGAGAGAGAGAGAGGACATGTACCTTGAACACTGAACCGTAAACACTGAAATATTAAATGCCACCATAAGATAATGGTGAAACAAAAATGGCACAAAAAACATTTATGCCAAGTCTTCTCTGTCTAAACCTATTGGGTGTCATATGCATATATTAGTAAATTACCCAATATATTTCTCTGCATATTTTCAAAAATGCATTTTTCAGAACTCTCCTTTTCAGAGTGCCATTTGTGTGTGTGTGTGTGTGTGTGTGTGTGTGTGTGTGTGTGTGTGTTGTTGTTGTTGTTGTTGTTGTTGTTGTTTTTACACGAAACTATACATTTGTATCTGAATTCCAAAATATATTCCTCTTAACATCCCAACCGGTTGCTCGTGGACACATCCACACACTCGGAAATCCATGCATAGTTATAGTCTTGTTCAAAAAACATGCCTGGTTTTCTTTCTCTTTGTCCTGCTCAATTGATAGCATTTCACAATCATGCTTGTTTACAAGGTCATGATATAGGCAGCCTGATTAACCAGTAATTTTGAATGCACTTCTCTAGGTCTGTCTGCAATGGATCAAGTGGTTCGAAACCAAGAGTAACGTTCAAATTTCGTGCACACACACACACACACACACACACACACACACACACATATATATATATATATATATATATATATATATATATATATATATATATATATATATAATCCAAACTAATGTTGCACAAAATCTTAACGTTGCTCTTGCTTTTTTTATTCCATCTCAGACAGGCCCAGAGAGAGAGACAGAGACACAGAGAGAGAAATAACGATAACGATAACGATAACGATGTTTTATTCAGATTAAGGCCAAAGCCCTTTACTGGAGTGGGTCATACAAGAAAATAAGTAAGGAAAATGACTTGACACGATAAACCAACATCACAAATCAACCAAAAGTAGCTAATACAATACTCAACAACTTTCACAAAATAACGATTCGAAGTCTCTTCAATGCCTCATATTTAGTATATGGCCAAGTTTTGTTGGGTGAGCTCATGTTTTTGACGACATGAGCAGTTTAGATCTAAAAGCACAGGGATCTTTATAATATTTAGGTCGAATTAATCTTTGTCTGAGGTCACTCAAAGCAGGGCAACATAAAAAATGCAATTCATCTTCCCTACCCAGGTTGCACAATCGACACGTATATTCATATTCACTCCTACTACAGTATCTGAAACTGTGAACAGCAATATTAGAAACACCAAATCTAAATTTTGTCAGTGCATTTTTTACATATCTGTTTGTTTCTATCCCAATATATGGTTCAGGCCCCTGCGATGTTTTAAAGATTCTAAACTGTGCAAATCTATCGCTAGTTTCCATATGGTCATGCCAATCTTGCCACCCACAATCAACTATTCGCTGTCTAAAACACTTTATAAAACATGCAATATCTTCAACACCCTGATTATCCCACACAAAAGAATAACCATAAGAATTTAAGCACTGACGAACACACGTTGCCAATGTTTTTCTGCTGTTATTATCTATGGAATACAACATCCGATAAGCTTTGAACGGTAGCCTGTTTTCGTTCATTCTTGTAAGTTTCAACCAATACTTAATGCATTTAATGTACGAGTTTAAATAAATTGGATATCTCCCTAGCTGCCCATACACAAGATCATTTGACGTTCGGATGTCCACATTCAAAAATCGTTTCATTGCAAACAAGTGTACTTTTTCTATTTGTTCACTCTTTTCCAAGGCCCATATTTCTGCACCATACTGCAGTATTGGCTGGACTTGAGCATCGAATAACCTGACAAAAATACCAAACGAATTACAATCAAGCTTATACAAGATATGAAGTATCCGAATAACTGCTTTCTTTGCTTTATTTGCTATATCTTGACATGCGAAACTGAAACTAAGTTTTGTTGAAAAATAAATTCCAAGATACTTATGTGCATTTACAACAGTAATTCTTTTATTTCCATGTGACCATATTTCGTTTCTTGCTAAATATCCTCCCTTACGGAACACAACAAAACTTGTTTTATCGATATTTACTTTTAACTGTAAGTTACGTGCTGCAGCATATAAACTGTTCAACTGTCGCTGTAAACCCACTGTTGTTGTAGATAACAAAATCATATCATCAGCAAAAAGTAGAACAAACAATTCAATCAAATCAAAAGTAACTCCATGTTGACCATACTGCATTATTTCCAAAGCAAGTTCATTAATAAAAAAAGTGAAAACAAGACCGGGCTACAAACATCCCCTTGTTTAACCCCACGAATGCAATTAACACAATCAGATAATGTTGCCCCAGCTCTCACTCTCGCTTTCACTTCATTGTACATGTTTTTCATACAACGATGTCACTTACCACTGATTCCATTCTTTAATAAAATAGGCCATAAAAGTTTTCTGGAAATGGAGTCAAAGGCCTTTTCAAAGTCCACAAATGCTACATACGACTTTTTATTGTTTGCAAACTGTTTCTGTACTGCAGCCATTAGAGTAAATATGTGATCAATTGTTGAATAGCCCTGTTTAAATCCTGCCTGATGTTCTCCATTTATGTTTTTTTCTGAATTATCCATTCTTGTAGTCTAGTATCAATAATGGAACTAAATGATTTACTACTTACATCGCACAAAGAAATACCTCTATAATTATTTACATTATTAATATCACCTTTCTTAAATAATGGCAAAATTATGGATTCTGTCCAGTTTTTTTGGATAAACCCCAGTATCAAACAAAAAATTAAAAAGCTTTACAAAAAAGTTAACAGTATTATCCCCTCCATTTTTGAAAAATTCACTAATCATCCCATCCGGACCAGCAGACTTCCCATTTTTTAAATTTCTAATAGCAAGAATTACTTCTTCATGAGATATAGGTCTGTCCAATACAATATTTTCTCTGTCATTTTCCACATACATATTATCAATTACCTCCTCTTCTTCATTAATTTCTAACACATTTTTAAAATGATGAAACCATTCCTGTATAGAAATATCATTTAAAGGTTGTGTTTTCTTTTTTGAAGTTTTATGCATTGTGTCCCAGAACTCCTGACTTTTAACAGAATCCAAAAGTTAATTTAGTAATGAATTATTATATTCTTTCTTTTTCCTCTTGTTTCAATTTTTATACTCACGTCTAGCAATATAAAATAAAATGCGATCATCTTTATCCAGTGTTTTCCTATATGCCCTCAATAATCTTCGTACCCGGAGTCTCTCCATTTTACATTCATGATCAAACCAATTATTAACTACAACTTTTTTTATTTAAAAAATGCCCGCTTTTGTTCTTTAACAGTCTGACTGAACATATCCAAAGCTTTATTTACATCAACATGAATAAGGTTTTCTGTTCAATACAACTTCTCTTGTACTTCATTTGAATTCATAGAAAAGGAGAAACGGTGAAAATAAACAGACTTCCAACGATATTTAATTATAAAACGATTCATATCATTAATAGAATTATCATCACATTGCCTTAGAGACTGATTCTTAACATACAATGCAAGAGATAAGTGATCAGATTCAAATCTTTCTGTTACCTGTAGAGTTACTTTCTCAAATAAGGATTCGAAAAGATTAACAGATGCTATGAAATAATCATTGACACTGGATCCTGAATCAGAAATGAATGTGAAACGACCTTCAAGGTCACCATTACATACACCATTGAGAATGGTCAGTCCAAATACACTGCACATGCTAAGTAATCTTTTCCCATAAGAATTCAGTACTTTATCTTCAAAATTTCTACTCATTATATTCCTATCATTTTTGTGACAAATGTAAATTTGACGTTCATTTATTATTTTAGGGGATGAATTAGAAGTTCTAGAATTCATATCTCCGCATAATGATAAATTGATGTCATCTAAAGACAACAATTTCTCTAAAATACACTCTTCCAACATATCAATGCCGTTGTCAAAACCACATATATTATGATATGGTGCATGCTCAGGAGGAATATACGTACACACCAGCAAAACAGTTTTAGTGAAACCAAAAAACTTTCATCCAACTTAAAGAGAGAGAGAGAGAGAAAGAAAGAGAGACACACACAGAAAGAGAGATAGACAGAGAGAGAGACAGAGACAGACAAAGACAGAGACAGAGAGACAGACAGACAGACAGACACACACACACACACACACACACACACACACACACACACACACACACACACACACACAGGTGAAAATAGATTTTCTTTACCAGAACGTCCCCACAGACTGGAAAGCAGCAGGCAACCACACAAACTTAACCCAGTGACCACAGCAAAAACTTTGAACATGTGCCTTGGGGTGCCCCAAGTCATGTTGTTTGGAATGTTCCGAGCTGTCAGTGGCGATACGATGTGTGAGGTGTGCAGTGTACACTGTTCTTCGACACCAGTCTGCACAACACGCCTCAATATGCTTGCTTTACAGAAGCTACTTTGGAAGTGTCGTATCGTTGTTTTTTTTGTTTTGTTTTTTTTTTTTTGTTTTGTTTTTTCAGATTCACTTCAAAGCTATTAACGCTTTCTCCACATCACCGCAGAAATAGCATCCTGTAAAAAGGAATTATCTGACAATACTGTAAACTGCCCTATAAACACTCAGTGTGTAGTAAACTACCACCCTCCAATGTGGGTTAAAACTATGCGCAGGGTAAAATACCTTGCAAACGCCCACCCCCAACAATGAAAAAAAACAAAAAACAAAAAACAAAAAAAAAACACCACCACCAAAATACCCAACCAACCAAAACAAAACAAAAACAAAAAATACACACACAAAAAAAAAAACCCAGGGATAATCCGATTCGCTACTTGAATCCTATCACCAATTGCGGAGATTTAGATCTTGAGATAATGAACAGACTGTCTGCATCATAACGTTTCTCCATGACACAGTGTCTGTCTCGTTTCGGTAGGTAGCGTTTTGAACTGCCTGTAGGTCTCAGTTATCCAAGTGAATACCATCTAGTATGCCGTGAAACATATCTTATCTGTGGTTGAATTTCAACTGTCAGCATCAGATTTTCCTTCTGATACTACGAGTTTAACCAGAGACAATCTCAGCCATGGGGTAAACACTCAATGGTGAAACTAAACTGGGGAACGAGCTAGACTGGGCGTTTAGCCATAAATTTGTTTAAAGAGGGGGTAGGCTTTTACAACGTACTACACTGCTTGCCTGATCACCAGTAAGTACGTCTCTCTGTAAATCAGCAAATGTGTATGTAAATATGTCCGACTGAACCAGCTGGAAGATATGAGTTTTGCAGAGACAAGCTGATCATGCCCAGAAAGCGTCGTGACGCGGCCACTGTATGTCGCCTGAAACACTACCAGCTTGGTGTCAGCGTGGTTTCGGGCAAATCGCACACAACCCGCTGCGCAAGCCGACTGCAGTGTTGGACTCGGTCGTCGCCCAAACTCATTGGCCTTCCTTCTCGTTATCACCACCACCTGAAACTCATTGGCCTTCCTTCTCGCTATCACCACCACCTGAAACTCATTGGCCTTCCTTCTCGCTATCACCACCACCTGCCCCCCTCTCCTTCAAATCGCCGATACGCTCGGCGTCCAGCCTGCGGTGAGGTCTCTGGTGTGAAATATTGACCTGGCCAGTAACTTTATCATTCTCTTAGTACATGAGCTACGCACACGTTGCAAGCACATGTTCGGCTTTTAGTCCAACTGTTGAAGTCTGTAAAACACTTAATACCTTGCTTTGAAAGATACACTCAGTTTTGGGGTGGTTTTTTTGTTTTTATTTTATTTTTATTATTTTTGTTTGTTTGTTTGTTTGTTTTTTGTTTTTTTCAACATAATTATAATCTTTGTATTTGATACGTCTTTTTTTCATATCTTTTAGATGCCGAGTACAACTCCTGGCAGACAGTGATGTTTGAAGGCACCGAAGGATGAGCATGATGGTCGCGGGGTGTATCTAAAAATAACTGCTGCATTACAGATAGGTACATTCAGCTGACTCGACGGGCAGCAGGTTGGAAAAAAATAATTTAGTAAGCATGAGAGCACAGTGCCATAGCTGAATGACGTCACAGTAACCAGAGTAATATGAAATGGAACAGTTCAGGAAATAATTATAGATCACGTACTTTTGGTTTGACAAGTTACTTTTCTTTGATGGGGTCGTTGTAGGAGTCTAGCCGGCTAATCGAGGGGGGGGGGGGGGGGCTGTTTAGCTTCTACACAGTGCACGTGCTGCTGCCACTGTGATGGTGGTCCTGCACCTTTGCCAGCAGCTGGTCCTCAGTCGTTCAGATTGTTATAGTCTACTGCTGTTCTTACGAAGAAAGAGTTCTCAGATTGTTCTGTTCTTGTTACTGGAACCTCTAGCGTTCTGTTGTTCTTCCTGGCTGACATCTCCACAATGCTGCAGGAGACAAAGTCGGCAAAGCGCCTAGGCTGCATGTTTGTTGCTTGTTATTTTGTGAACTGGCCAGATGGTATAGCCAGCACCGACCCCTCAACCACTCGTTTCAAGAAAGAGAGACGGTGGTCTTGTCGTCTCTCCTGCATTCTTGAAAGCTGAAGTTGAGACACAGCCGGGTTCGTTCTTTATTTCTGTAGTCTGCCTTGATGAAACGTGCTGCTCGGTGTTGTATTCTTTTGATCTTGTCTACATCACCTTGGTGGTAGGAGTCCCATACTATTGCCGCATGCTCCACGATGGATCGCACGAGTGCTGTGTATGCGGTCTCCCTACAGGTCTGAGGCCAGGGTCACAAGTTTCGTCGTAAAAAGCCGAAGGAGGAATTGGCTTTTTTGGTGGTCCCAGCGACGTGAGAACGCCACTTTAGGTCGTCCGATATCTTCACTCCAAGACAGGGATTTGTACTGACTTACTGAAGTATTTCACCACAGAGATTGTAGAAAAAGTCAGTCTTCTTCTTGATTGTAATGACATAACACATCTTTGCACTGAAGTACATGCCCCAGTCTTTTGCCCATTTCTCAAGTTGTCTCAGGTGCTCCTGGAGAGCAAGATGATCCTTATCTGGTGGTACAGTAAGCAGTCATCTGCGAAAAGGCGCACTTAGGATTTGACTGCTACTGGCAGGTCGTTGATGTGACATAAGAACAGCAAAGGGCTGAGCACTGTACCCTGCGGGACGCCAGAGTCTGCTGCAACTTCTCGTGATTCCTCGCCATCCAAGACAACCTTTATGGTGGATTTGTAAGAAAGTTCTGGATCCAGCAATTTAAAGGGCCTCTGACGTATGTGTTCCAGACAAACTGGATTCTCATTGTTTTAAACAGTTCTGAAGTGTGTGTTTTTTTTAAAATAATGATAAAACATCTGCTGTTTATTCACTCTTATTAGACGGTAGAAGTATTTTTTCTAGTGTTGTGGGCTTTTGAGGTAAGATAATGCTTCCGCAGTTGGTTTGACAGCATTTTTCATACTCAGGTCAGTAAAACACTCGATGTTAACCTTGCTTCAACGAACATCTTATGCACTGACTGAACATGCAAATAATAATAATTTCTGCTTTCCATCTGAAATGAGTATTTGTAGAAGTGAGAGTTGTACGCTGGATACGGAACAATTCCATCTGCAGCGGCCCGCAGGTATTTCACCTTTTCTTTTAAAGCACAATATATATCTCGATCAAAATGTGTGTGTGATAGTGAAAGTATATGTGTGTGTGTATGTGTGTGTCTGTGTGTTTGAAAGAGTGTGGGAGCGTGCATGAGAAAGAGAGTGTGTGTGTGAGAGAGAGAGGGAGAGAATGTGTGTGTGTGTGTGTGTGTGTGTGTGTGTGTGTGTAACATGACTCGTGTCCTTGATCTACGAGATCGTAAGTCCAGTCGATTCTCGTCACAGTGTGTGTCCGTGTGGGGTGTTACTGTCGACCGGCATTTCATCACTTTTCGATCAAAGTAAACATCTTGATCACAATACACATTGAGAGCAAAATCTGTGGGTGGGGTGTTTCCCGATCACAATGGATCTATGTGTATGGTTGTGTATGTGTGTTTGTGTGTGTGCGTGCGTGCGTATGTGTGTGTGAGAGAGAAAGATTGTGTGTGCGCGCGCGTGCGTGCGTGTGTGCATGTGTGATTGCGGTATCACTGAGTGTGTACGTGACAGAATGGGGAGGGGTTTCGCTTCATCACATCTGTTTCAGGGGAGTAGATGTCTGACGCGCACATATCCCCCACCCCCCCTTTCCCTCTGAACACATACCTGTTCCCACAGTTCATACACGTGTAGGAGGTACATTATGTACACGATCTTAAAGCACGATAATGGTTTATTAGTAAGGTATTCAGACCCGAGTTTATGTTGAAACTGTCAACGTCCTTGGAGGATTGATACTGGTTAAGTTCGTTCTTTTTATTGCATATGTCGGACTGTCAACCCCTATTTTCCACCTCCTCTCTGCAAATAAAGTCCTCAAGAATCGCAGGTCTTCAAAACCCCAAAATATATCAACATACTGATCCACGTACCACAGTCACAGACTTCTACTAAATTCGGCAGCTTAATTTACCGAGATGGACGGAAAGAGATAATGTGGTGTTTAAGGTGTGGAGTGGAGTGGCCCGGGACAGGAAGTAGGTCACTGACGACTTTCAACAAGGCAGTTCCGGTGCTATGGGCAGATGTTTGTGCTGACTGGAAACAATAAAGAGGAAACAATAAAGTTGGGAGAGAACAATTTTTCAATAATATGGGACACAAAGGTAAGTTTGTATAAAGGGCAAAAATTTCAAAAGTCATTGTGATCCAGAGTGACTTTCTTTAGCAGGGTCTTAACAAATCCCGTTTTGTATACATCAGGAAAGACACCAGAAGTTAGAGAATCATTAACTGTGATTTTTCTTAGCGCAGGCAAAGCAACACCCAAACACTCATACACAAATTGTGTGGGAAGGGGGTCAAGGTCGCATGTTTGTGGAGCAGACGTCTTCAACACATTGAGTGCATCATCTTCTGATGCATGTGCAAAAGGAACACCCTGAAATTCGTTTTCCAAGGGACGTGACACAACTGACTGTGAATCAAGTTCTTTCCGAAGGTTCACAACCTCAAGGCCTGACTAAGCGCGTTGGGTTACGCTGCTGGTCAGGCATCTGCTTGGCAGATGTGGTGTAGCGAATATGGATTTGTCCGAACGCAGTGACGCCTACTTAGCTACTGAAACTGAGCAGAAAAAAAATCTGATTTGAAGTGTTATAAGAAGGTAAAAGATTTATTAACAATTGTGTGAATATCTTGAATGTTCCTTTTTAAATGTTTATAAATAGTCTCTTTCAGTCAGTTAAATTTCTTTGACAGGCAATCTGCCTTTCAGCTACTCATGATGTACACAAAGGGGGGGTAAATCCTGCATTTTTTGAAGAATAGTTTTGAACTAGTTTTGTCCCTTCTTGTAATTAACTTATCGTAATTCTAAAGTTACGTATCTTGTGAACTTTTACATTATGTGAGTTTTGCTTCCGTTGGTTTTGGTGATCACATCTCTTTTGGGAATTGGTCGGTTTTGCTTTTGCACTTCTGGTGAGTGGACCAGTTGACTTTTTGATTCAGAAATATGCAGCCTTTATCACATGTGGAAGGCATGGTGGTGGTGGTGGTTGTTTTTTGCAGATCATCATTGGTTGAAAACAAAGTTTATTGCTTTTCAAGATTTGTTGTATTGTTCAGCTCATTGTAAGTATTAGGGAACGACTGTATTTTTGAATGGTATATTTGTTTTTACAGACGTGGATCTGAAACTGAAACTAACTGTAATCAGTTTGAATTTGATTGTTCAGTAAGATGATTTTTTCATTGACAACGCTACATTTGGTTCCAAAGTAACCAGAGTTGATTGTGAAAAGGTGGTAATCATAATCAGGAACAGGTGGTTTCGCAGCAGAATTTTTAAAGTGCTTTTACGGGCAATAAAGGTGATTGTAATCTTTGATCATTAAACGCCAGTTTTAGAAGAGAAAAGCTTTTTTTGCGTTCAAAGAACAATGAGTGATCGTATTATTTTTAAAAGAGACAAACCCAGAGACATCATTAATAACAGGAGGCCAATATCACTGCTAAACGTTGCATACAAAATCAAATCATTATGCACAGCCAATCCTTTATTAAACTGTCTTGCCTAAACTTATTGTGGGAGACCAAACTACTTTCATCAGGAATAAATATATTGGCGACAAATACTTAGAAGAACACAATCTACCCTGGCTTTTATTAAACGACTTTGAGAAAGCATTCATTTTAGTCAGTTGGGATTTTGTGTTCAAAGAACTCAAAGCATTTGATTTTAAAAAATAAAAAGAAAGAAAGAAAGAAAAATGGATATGTAAACGGATAAAAACATTCTATGCTAATATCAAGTGTTGTGTTCTTGTTCATGGCCAAGTCTCAAAATGGTTCTGTGTATAACGAAGATACAGACAGGGAGACCCATTGTCACCATATCTGTTTATCTTATTTGTTCAAATACTGGTAATATTGACATGTGAAAACAAAGATGTATATAATGATTAATAATACGAAACATAAACTTTCTCCATATGCAGTTGGTACTGAATTCCTTTTAGCAGGCAACAAAAAACAACTTAACATTTGTATACACACAGTGGACAAGTATGGATGTAAATCAGGCATGTGTATGATTTCTGGAAAAACGAGAGCAGTCTGTCTGGAAAACACTATAATTCTAATATTCGCTACGTGGAATATCCATGTACAAAATGAAACCCACCAGAATGTAACATTTTATTTGTAAATTTGTGCAAATATATACTGTTCTTTAAAAAAAAAAATAGCAGATATCACACATCTGTTTTGGTTATGGATATGAAAACCAATACCCTTGGAAGGGTGTCTGTTTTACAATAACTATTTTTGTCCAGATTGATCCATTTGTAGACTTTGCTGCCCCACCCATCAAACAATTTTTTTCACACTTGATAAAATCATCTGTAAACTTGTGTGGAACAAAAAGAATGATAAAATCAATAGTAAAACAACGCGAAAAAGAATTGAAGATGGCAGTTAAGGGACTACTGGAATTGAAAATCCTTCCATCTTGACATGGATTTGGTAGAAGGGATGGCAAAATGCAAAAAAATGTTAAAGCGACCAATTTTCCTGTGCTTGATATATCAACAATTAATGGTCATGAATAACTTTTTTTCGAAATCAAATACTTTTTAGACAGAAGTAATGAATGCATGCATGGAATTTTTCACAAATTCAGTTATAATAACTCTGATGAAATTCTTGCAGAACTAGCATCTTACAATCGAAGGATAGAGATTGGGAAAACATGCAAGTGTAAGAAACATTGGTAAATAAAGAAATACACTGTACCGTAAACTTTTTCCTTGAAATGGACACTTTATTTCTTATAAAGATTTCAAACGTAAGCATATCATTAATACAAATTATCTTACTTGTACTGGTTCTGAACGAACGCAACTGTACATAATGATAAATGTCTGAATGATATGTCTATTTTGTTCAAGAAGTTGATGTCTGTTCAAAGTGGGACCAAAAAAAAAACAAAAAACAACAACAACAAAAAACAACAACAAAACAACAAAAAAACACACACACAATAAACTTAAAATTTGCTGGCAAGGTTCCCGATGTTTAACTGAAATGATCTCAAGAGACTGGCGTACTAAAGAGAGATCAATACAGTTTTTGTAACATAGCGAGATATTGTACGGGAAACACTATTTGGCAGTGTAAAACAATTCAATGTTTCTGGCAAGCATTCATGGATGTGATAAATGAAAATGACAACGTGTTCGAAATTTGCGTAAAACTGGACTACTGGTGATACTTGGAATGGAAAAAAACATGGCCATTTATCCTACCTTTATTTTCAAATTGTTATTGTAGAAACACTTGTACCAGTGCAAGGTAAACAAAATTGTACCTATCCTGCAATGTTTCACTAATAAACTGAAATACAGATATACAATCAAAGAGTATACAGCCCGAAAAAAAACCCAAAAAACTTTGTTCATAATTACTCTTTTCAGCAGATGGATTCAATGTAAAGCACAGATTTTGAATAATTTAATGTTGTTTTTTTCTCTACATTACGCAGTTGTGGTAAGGATATAGCTCTATCTAGTATCTTACAACTTAGAGCAAAGCCGCATATGTTTACAATAGTTTGATTGGCAATCGATCCATTCTGGATTGCATTTGGCATTTATATGTCTTACTTTCATATATCGAGTCTTGCCAGCATCTGTGTGTGTGTGTGTGTGTGTGTGTGTGTGTGGTGTGGTGTGGGGGTGGGTGGGTAATTTTTTCTTGCTTTTCCCTTAAAAAAATGACCCTGTCACAATGCTGTTTTTCCCTTTTCTTTCTGTCATTTATATATAGCTTACTGTCAATGATACTGTATGTCTTTTGTATGTTAATCTGTTGAAAATGAAAGTGTTCAAAAAAAGGATTTTGATAATAACCTATGGACGATTTTCGAATTCTGGAATGTGGGAAAAAAAGCATTATTAAAAAGTTGGTAGAATCTGAATAGAGAAGACACTCGGTCACTGTCTGTTAAAGTGAAAGACCGGCTTTGGACGCTGCGATTCATTGAAGCGCCGATCCACTGAGCAGTCATAGCCGAACAGATCGCAGTCTCTCTGCAGCACGGCTTGCAGTTTGTGGAGCAGATGGTGGGGCACAGAGTAGTAGGCCTCCCTCATGGCCAGATCCTTCTGCAGTTGGACTGCCTGACGGTCCGTGACTCCCAGGTAGGCTGCCTGAACCTTCTGCAGGAACTGCTCACAGGTCACATTTTTTACCTCCGCCTCCTTGCGCCAAGGAAAGCTGTCGTTGATGGACAGGTAACCTCTGATCTGCAGAGAAGAGAAACACGACGTGACCACAGACACAGCCTTCAACACTCCCCTCCATGTAGTGTGAGGTCTGCTGTAGGCTTTGGGTCATATACAAGCACTGCAATGTGAGGCAATGCAACACAATACAGTACATGAAACGAAACGAAACGCAACTTAACACAGTTCGACACAATACAATACACTACATATTTGTACTGTATTCTGTTGTATCCAGTGTGTACAATCAATATTTCTGCTTTTGGTAAATGTGGTCTTTTTTCTCTTACACACACATATATAGGCTTTGTTGTCAGATGCTAAATCTTGGTTTGTTGTTTACTGTGGCCTAGTGTGGTACACTAGGGGACTGTTTGCCCGATGGCATAAAGCTGGAGACCCAGTTTACTCTCAAGCCAGGTGTCAGCAAACAATGGTGACTTTTTAGTACTGCGTGAAGAAGCGGAGGAAGCGGTAAGATCACTGAAGAATGGATAAGTAGCAAGCACTGACGACATACCTGCTGAACTATTAAAGCAAGGAAGAGATGCAGTGACAAATATCTTTACCAGAATCAACAAAACCTGGCAGACTGGAGAATGGCCAACGACATGGACAGTCTCTAATTGTCACTATACCCAAGAAAGGCAGCTTACAACTCAGCTAGGTTTACATAACTATCAGTTTGATCAGCCAAGAAAACATGCTCAAAGTAATACGGAACAGACTCAGACCACAGGCAGAAATCACTGCAGTTGTGTGTGAGAAATATAACCAACACCAACAAAACATCCAACATGTCTTCATCGACATTAAGAAGGCATTTGACCGCGTGTGGCATGATGTCATGTGGGCAACCATGAAGAAGTGCAAAGGCCAAAAACTGATCAATACCATCTGACAACTGTGTGCAAAAGCCAATTGTGCAGTCCTCGTTCAAGGAACTGTCGACGACTGGTTCCACACGTCAGTTGGGGTATGTCAAGGCTGCCTTACATCTCCTACACTCCAACATCTTCAGGGAATGTGTTATGACTGATGCCGTAGTAGGACACTCTGGCACTATCAGCATCGGAGGACGTACCATCACAAATCTCCAATTTTTATTGTTATGGATGGCTTGGCAGGCAGTGAGGAAGAACTGGCAGAACTGGTCGAAACATCAACTAAACATTGGACGAAACGTCAACTAAACATTGGACGAAACATCAACTAAACACTGGACGAAACATCAACTAAACACTGGACGAAACATCAGCTAAACATTGGACGAAACATCAGCTAAACATTGGACGAAACATCAACTAAACACTGGACGAAACATCAACTAAACATTGGACGAAACGTCAACTAAACATTGGACGAAACATCAACTAAACACTGGACGAAACATCAACTAAACATTGGACGAAACGTCAACTAAACATTGGACGAAACATCAACTAAACACTGGACGAAACATCAACTAAACACTGGACGAAACATCAGCTAAACACTGGACGAAACATCAACTAAACACTGGACGAAACATCAACTAAACACTGGACGAAACATCAACTAAACATTGAACGAAACATCAACTAAACATTGGACGAAACGTCAACTAAACATTGGACGAAACATCAACTAAACGTCAACTAAACATTGGACGAAACATCAACCAAGCATGGAATGGAGAGCAGCACCTAGAAGATAAAACTTATGACAAACAGCAAGGACCCAATCAAGACCAAGATCAAAATCAGTGGACAGCAGCCGGAAACAGTGAAGCAGTTTCAGTACCTTGGCACCATCACTGGTGAAGAAGGGACCAAAATACTGACAGCTGTGCAGGCTGCAACGGCGCTTGAAAGACTAAAGCCCACTTGGAGAGGCAGGAACATCAGTCTCAGAACAAAGCTGAAGTTCCTGCATGCACTTATTCTGTCTTTTTCTTGTCTGCATGTGAGTCCTGGGCTATCACAGCAAAGCCTCAGAGAAGGATCGAAGCAGCGGAAACAAAATGACTCAGGAGACTCCTTGGTATTTCCTACAAGGACCACATAAAAATTGAAGACGTTGGGAAAACCATCAGACAGCGAGCTGGTCAGTATGAAGACCTCCTGACCACGGTGAACAAAGGAAAATGAGATGGCATGGCCACATGACAAGGTCTGACGGACTCCTGAAGACCATCCTTTGGGGAACAGTGCAGGGGAAAGGAAATGAGGCGACACTGAAAGAAGTGGGCAGACAATATAACTGAACGGACAGACAGGAGTTTTACCGAAACTCAGGCCATATCCCACAACCAGCAGAAATTGATAATGTTGGTGATGTGTTCAGCAGTACAGTGCCCCCACGACCAGACCAGGTATCGGGACCAATGACAGCGACAGTAGCGTTAATGCTCCCTGCCTGAGTAATCGAATGTCCACGGGTTCAGGTCCGGGATACATAATTGGATTTTTACTCTCACCTGCCTCAGGCCTTGAGTGGTGATCTGGGTGCTAGTCATGTGGATGAGATGACAAAGTGAGGTCCCGTGAGGAGCATGCACTTAAGCGTACGTAAAAGAATCACAATACAATACCACGCAACGCAGTACTATACAGTTTAAGCTGCAGTTTCTTAAAGAGGCATCAGTGCGTTCGAACAAATTCATACACGCTAAACCACATCTGCTAGGCAGATGCCTGGCAGCAGCACAACCCAACGAGCTTGTCAGGCCTTGAGTGCATGCAAGTAGATTTGTGTACCTATCACAGTGGAATTCATGTACATGATTTTGCCAGATGACAGCACTTTTGTTGCCATAGGTTGTTTTTCAGTGCACACGGGACCTTGGTTTATTGTCTCACCCGAATGACTGGACGCGCAGTTTGATTTTCCAGTTAAACTTGAGAGAAAGGGCGATAGCGTAGATCAAACTCAGACCCTCACGGGCACTGTATTGGCAGCTAAGCATCTTATACATTCTGCAGCCTCCCTAAAATACAATACAATACAATACAATACAATACAATACGTGGACATGCAGGCGCCACGCGCTTGTGTGTGTGTGTGTGTCTGTGTGTTTGTGTTTGTGTCTGTAGCCCAATATTGTCGTCGTGACCATTCTGATACCCCTTTGCCTGTCTGCCTTAGCTGTAATGTTTATAAAAATCATCCATAATGTTAACTAACCAACCAGTGTACTTCAAACTGACCTGGAATGTGACCCAATTTCTTTTGAGGAATTGATATTTCGTGAAACAATTCAGGGAGGTGTTTTTCTTCATTATTTCAAATGCTCTTTTCGACACGTCACGCAGGATGCTCAATTCGCTCGTGGTGTTGAACTTCTCCTCGTCTCCCAACACCTCTCGACTGTCCACCCCTACTGACGTCAGAACGTTCTCTACGTCAGAGCGAAACGTTTCCATCTTGCTGATGTAATCGTAGGATATATGACAAGGGAAACAACTCCTGAAAAAGACAAAGTTTTAATTATTTGGTTTTGTGGAAACAGTGGTTGCGAGGTGTGTTTTTGTTTGTTTGTTTGTTTGTTTTTTTGTTTTTGTTTGTTTGTGTTTTGCTTTCAGATTCGGAATTTAATTTATTTGTCAATATTGGTTGGACACGGCATTGAAAAGCAATAGCTGAAATGTCAAAATACGTAACCGCTGTTCGAATACTCTCAGTGGATTTCTCTTTCCGCATTCAGTACTATCCAACCTCAGCTGAAGGCCAAGAAACTCCTGTCCTACAATGTTTGCCCTCAAATTGTTTTTTGGATCATTAGCTTTCTTTTGAATAGATCTCAGTCTGTCAGATTTCAACAAGTTCTATCATCTGTAAAATATATACTACACTTCCACTGGTTCCCCTCAAGACACTGTCGTATCACCTGTTTTATTTACTTTATACACAAATGATTGTACTGGCACTGAATCCACCCCTTTAGTAAAATGTTCTGATCTGCACTGCAGGATCTATCGAATTCTGACAATGTTTACTTTGACTGTGTGAAAGCTTTTGCATTCGGGTGCGAGGAAAACTATTTAGACCTTACTTAATAAGCAGAAGACTAAAGAAATGCTGACGGGTTTTTGGAGGAATCCATCCACTGTGTCAGACCGTTTTATTCGTGGTGTGAAAGTTGAGCGTGTAAATGAGTATAGATATTTAGGGAAAGTTATTGACAAGAAATTAAACTTTGCTGCTAATGCCCATCTTAATAATAACATTAAAAAAATGTCAGTCCATAATTTATTGTTTACAAAAGCTCAGAAGCCTAAGTGTCAGTGATAAAGTACTACAGAAATCTTAGATGTTTTATTGAATCAGTGTTAACGTTCTTTCATTTGTTGGTATGGAAGCTTAAGTGTGAAATGTAAAAATGTTTTGAACAGGATAGATAATTTCTGCAGTAAGATCACAGGAGTAAGACAAAATAGACCAGCTGTTCTCTTCGCACAGCGAGTCACACAAAAAACAAAAGTGATCTCAAATGACAGCAACCGTGGAATCAGTAAATACTATCGACTTTTACCACCTGGAAGACGCTACAGGACTCTTACATTTACAACTCTTAGAACTAAAAACAGCTTTATTCCTGTGTCAGTTCAATTAACTTTGACCCTCTGTTGATGTAACGTGTTGTACCGAATAGGCTGAATTCAAATTGTGTGTGTGGAGGGGGGGGGGGTGGAGGGAGAGGGGAGGAAGCGGGAGCAGGAAGGGGTGTATGTGCGTATGTGTGTGTGGCGTGCGTGTCTCCATGTGTGGGGGTGAATGCAAGGAAGAGAGAGAGGGGGGGGGAGGTGTGCAGAGAGAGAGCTTTTATTATTTTTATTTTATTCTATTTTTCATTCAGAAGTTTAGCTGTTTAAACCATGAGGACATTATCTTTACAGTGAAAGTGATTTTATCTTTCTAAATTTGAATTTCAGCTGAGATGTTTCTTTTTATTATAAAGATGTTGATCGTAGAGATGTAATTGATGTTTATATGACTTGATTATGATGTTTATATGCCTGCAATTGATGTTGGATACATTGTGCATGTGTTTATACAATAAGTGTGCAAAGGGTGCTTGCATACGGACTTGTGCGCTTGCGCACGTGTGTGTGTGTGTGTGTGTGGAAAGATTTGGATTTTGTTTATCGGACTTGCTTTGCTATGACTGAGTTGAGTGTTATTTTGTTATATTATGTTGTATGCCAAAGTTTACCGTTTTGCTTGTAATCTGTATGTATCACAAACTTAGCCAGACTTAATTTCTCCATTGAGATGATAAAATCAGTCTGATTTTGATTCTCATTCTTAACCTTGGGAAAGAGTGTCCACAATATATGCCTGATACCGTCCAATTCAGCCAATGTTAACTGGTTTGAAAAAAAAAAAAAAAAAAAAAGTTCTTACCTGGATGTTTTCACATTTCTTCCCTACTGTCTGGTGTTTTTATATCTTCCCAACTTTCTGGTGTCTTCCCACTGATTTCTTACAGTCTGGTGTTTTCCGAAATCTCTGTTATTGTCTGGTGTTTTCCAATATGTTTTCTGTTATCTGGTATTATCTGGTGTTTCTCTTTTCTTTCCTACTGTTTGAAGTTTTTCTATATCTTCCCCAATGCTTGGTGTTTCTTATATCTTTTCTGTTCTCTAACATTGTTTTGTGTTTCCCAGACCTTTCATACGGTTTGAAATTTCCCCATTTTTTCTCCACTTCCTGCTGTTTTCCCATATCTTCTCTATTGTCTGGTGTTTTCCCACACCTCCCCTATTGTCTGGTGTTTTCCCATGTCTTCCTTTTATGCATCTTCCCCACATTCTGATGTTTCCCCCATTCCTCCCTTACTGCCTACTGTTTTCCCATATCAGGGAAGTTGTGCAGGCCCACATACGTCGGACTTTCGTCGGGACTCCCCGCTTATTTTTAGCGAGAACAGTGTGCGCATGCGCGTCTCCATTGCCGGTTTTTCTTGGTTACAGAAATGCTAAAATTTCGAAGTGGAAATCGCCTGTTCCGCCAAATAAGGTTTTGAACGTTTTCGGTGAATATTTTAGCATGTTTACATGTTATTTTACGTTTTATAATTACACCAGTTATTTGCTTTAATCTTGTATGTTTACTTTGATCGTGTTTCTTGTGAAATCTCTGCCATTCAAGTATTCGAACTGATCTGTTTAAAATTCAACACAGAGCCTCATCTGGCTTCGACTTTGGAGAGACTCGACACACCGAATATCAGTTTGAAGCATCATTTTATCCACAGCATGCACACTTTTTATGTCTTTGTGAAATTGTGGGAAGTGGATATTGTTGTTTTGGACAATTGTCGACGGGATCTATTATAAATATTCCGTTTCAAGGCAAAGGTTCCAAGCCGATTACGTGATCTGCTTCTGTCATTTCTTTACGCCAGATCTCGATCGGAGAATCTATCCCCCCCCCCCCCCCCCCCAAATTTTTTTTTTGAACATACTGCGTTGCTTTCTTTTAAAATGCTGTATATGTCTTGAGTTCTAAAGACTTTTTTGACGACCTAGTTTTTGTTGTTTGGTTCAGTCCGTGCAAATAAAACGATGTGATACTGATAGATCTCTGCCGAAAAGTAGTCCGAAGAGATGCGGTGCACACCCAGAAAAGCTGGTTGCAGTGGTGGCCTGCTCATGAAGTCATTTGACCTTTTTCAGTCGCTCTGCAAGCGACGAAACGTTCCCGACGAAAGCGTGTGCACTATCTCCCTACTGTGAGTACTGCTTGGAGTTTAACTATATCCCCCCTACAATTTGGTGTTTTATTATCTTCCCTGCTGCCTTCTGTTTTCACACATCTTCTCTACTGTCTGATATTTTTGCTTATCTTCCATTCTGCCAGGTGATTTTCCATATCTGTTCTCTGCCTGATGTTTTCCCATATGTTCCCTGCTGTCTGGTGTTTTCACATATTAATTGCAATGTTTTTAAAAGCGAATATGTGAAATGCTTTTATTTCAGAACATATGTTTATTACTCTTGTTTAATCAAGTTATCCGCGTGTGTGGGGTGGGGGTGGGGGGTGCGGTGCGGGTGTGTGCTGATTATCTGGTTGTGGTTTTCCGCAATTCATCTTTATTCTTATCTTATCTGTCTGTTATAATCAATGTGCAGTATAGTAGGCTATGTTTATAATTATATTCAAATAATGTTTCTTAATTCTATCTGTTTTTACATTAAGAATACTAGTTATTACCTGCAGTGTGTGGATGTATGTATGAAACGATGTATGTGATATTTTTTACTTTTGTATCTTCGTAATATTTGTAGGGGCTGTTGTTGGCTTTTACAATTATGGTCCCCATGTTGTCTATGTTGTGATAATGCACCTGACCAAATTTGTCCAGTTGGAGATAATAAAGTTATTCTTATCTTATCTTATCTTATATCTCCCCTGGCGCCTGATGTTTTCCCATATCTTTCTCATTGTTTGGTGTTTTCCCATATCTTTCTCATTGTTTGGTGTTTTCACATTTCTCCCATGGCGCCTGATGTTTTCCCATATCTTTCTCATTGTTTGGTGTTTTCACATATCCTCCTTCTGTCTGGCGTTTTCTCACGTTTTCTCAATATCTTCTCATTCACTTGGTCTCCTCCAAGATCTCCCTTCGTGTCCTGGGAATTCCGAATTCATCTCGTCCATGCTTGGGTCTTTCAGACACTTTTCCTTCACCACAAGCCCAAACTCCACTTAGGTTTGGATCTGTTCCATATTTCACACGAAACTGAATTGGAAATCTGTGTGTGTGTGTGTGTGTGTGTGTGTGTGTGTGTGTGTGTGTGTGTGTGCATCTGTATTTGTTTTTTGTTTTTTTATCACAACAGATTTCTCTGTGTGAAATTCGGGCGGCTCTCCCCAGGGAGAGCACATCGCTATACTACAGTGCCACCCATTTTTTTTGTATTTTTTCCTGCGTGCAGTTTTATTTGTTTTTCCTATCGAAGTGGATTTTTCTTCAGAATTTTGCCAGGAACAACCCTTTTGTTGCCGTGGGTTCTTTTACGTGCGCTAAGTGCATGCTGCACACGAGACCTCGGTTTATCGTCTCATCCGAATGACTAGCGCCCAGACCACCACTCAAGGTCTAGTAAGGGGGAGAAAATATCGGCGGCTGAGCCGTGATTCGAACCAGCGCGCTCAGATTCTCTCGCTTCCTAGGCGGACGCGCTGCCTCTAGGCCATCACAATACTTACACAAAGTAAGGAGTGTAATGTTGATCCATCCCAGTAGGAGGAAAACGTGTTACGTAGTCAACCAGGTGACTGAATCGCAGGTTCATCACCGCACAACGGTTCTGCCTCTCGGACTGTGGCATCTTCACCAGGCGGGTCATTTTCACCAGGTTTTCTGAGATCCCGAACAGCCTGAAGAAACGGGAAATAGCAGTGATGAATAAGTGCCAGTAATCAGCATCACCCACAGACGGGCAGATTTATTGCTTTCTTTGTTTTAGTTTGTGTGTGTGTGTGTGTGTGTGTGTGTGTGTGTGTGTGTGTGTGTGTGTGTGTGTGCATTTATAACAGATCTGAGGCTGTGCTTTATTCTCTTTTAGACAGAGAGCCAATGGAGAGCTTGCAAGGGACGAGTGATATGCTCAGACCTTTTCTTCCTGAGGACGAGTTTGGCGACAAAATTTTGTTTGCTCTGAAAAGGGTGAACAGATGAGGCAGACAGACCAAACAGAGAACGTTAGCGTAGGTTGGGCTAATTGCGATCGATCCAGTCAAATCGACCAGCTCAACGTGTGTAATGTACAGATAACGGGTTGTATAGTGGTCAAATGTAGCTCTTCCGTTTTTTGAAAGGCTTTCTCTTACTGGTTGCACCCGGAGAAATTCGTCTTCTCCTTCTTTTCAACGTTTTTTTTCAACGGTTGAAATAACAGGGGGGCCTGAGGGTAAATGCGAACGGGCAAGTCTTAATTGCGAACGATGGGTTTGGGTACACGTGGACAACTAAAACAGAAGCAGGTCTTGAACTCATTAGACATAACGTATTATTGGAACATGGCACCAGTCTGTCGTGGTGCTGGTTTTGATCACACACACACACACACACACACACACACACACACACACACACTGAAACACGCACGCCACACACACACCAGAGAGCGCTCAGTAACTGTGCAGCATCGTTCGCAAATAGACTCAGCCAGACTCAGTCAAAATATTTTAGGGTTTACTTGCAAATGACAATATTTTGGAGATTCCTGTCAAAGTGACATTCTGATCTGTCACCAACCTGCTTTCTTAAATCATCCCAGCACTGCTAATACACAATTCATTCAACATATCCAATCAAGTCAGCTATTTTAAACTGTGTCAAAGTTCAAGCCCCATCACTTGCTTCCCTTGATTTTAGGATTTGGGAGCACGTTTGTGAACTTGGTCGGAAGTGATGCGCGAAGAGAAGCAAGAGCGCGGAAATAGCCAGAAATAGCTGATGTCTGACTGGTTCTTGGAAATGGATTTTCATTCAGGTATTAAGGAGGTCGGAGCAGACGTTGAATTGTG
>NC_134881.1:4645080-4652580 GCF_041734735.1 Babylonia areolata
TTTCTTACGATCGACTCAAGATGACGAACCCAGTGGGGAAGGAGTTGCGACGTGACTTTTACGACCCAGCGTAGTGTCGTTGAAGGGCTGTGCCCACGCAGATAAAATAACAGTGGGCGCAAGCGCGCGCGCACACACACACACACACACACACACACATACACATCACACACACATAACACAAACACATGCACACACACGCACACACACACACAAAGTCTCACACACAAACTTGCAAACATGCACGCACGCTCCTTCTCACACGCACACACACACACACGCCAAATACACCCGCACACATATAACCCCACCTCTTCCACCATACCCACCTTCAACATGAATACGAACGCACTCTGAAACACACACACACGAAATACACGCGCATACATACACTCACACAAACAACAAACTCATGCGCACATGCGCACACGAACACACACACAACCAACAGCAACAACAGTCGTGGTGATGCCGTGTGACATAATCATTGCCTGCATATATTGTCGGCAGTGCAGTTGATGTTTGGTAGTGGCCCTCCTTGCATATAGTGCAGAAAGGCGACAATATGTGCAGAGTGACAATGTATGCAATGAGGATCTGGCACATATTGTCGCCGGCGACATAGTGTGCAGATGAATGCACAGTGAGGATCTGCACGTACTGTCGGCGGCGACAATATGTGCAGGGCGACAATATATGCCGCAACACGCCACGCCGCCATCCATCATCCCACCTACCTCTCTCCTGTTGTTGTCCACCAGATAGTGATCGTCGCCATGGAGACTGCATGTCTTCCTCAAGTGCTGCAGTCTGCCTTTGTTTATGGACAAGGAATGCAGCCACGTCAGGTTCGACCCGTCAGATTCTGGTGATGTGGCTTTGCTGGATTCCGGTAAAAAGCCTCTGAGCGTCGCCCATTCCAATTTGATTGTCACTTGATCATCCAAGGAAGGGGACACAAAATGACGATCAAGCATATTGGTCACAACGGAAAACTTCAAAAGTATGCTCAGAAAAAAATGTTGTCCATTTTGAGGTTATATTCAGAAACAAGTGATCTGGAATGTAACATTAGGAGGTCAACAACAAGTGCAGATTAATTATAAAAAGAGAGGCAAGGCCTTCAAGACTCACTTGTGATACACTGGAAAAAAAAAATCCAAGCTTTTTATGTATTGTGTATAATTTCAAAATGTAATGTTTAAGATGAGAAAGATCAGTTTAAAGCGAATTAACTCCCCTAGCATTAATTACAGAGTATAACTCCCCTAGCATTAATTACAGAGTAATTTCCCTTCTTTACTATCTGCACCAAACGTTTGCAAAATAAATAAAACTTCCATGCTTAGCAAAAGAAGTTCCTGTTTGAACAAAAAATGATAATAATGACTGCTCTTGTTGTTGGGTCAGAATATCAGATCAAAGTGCCAAGTTTAGAGAATACAAAAAATATAAATATAACAGTAAATGCAATTTGCATATAATTAGGCTTCATTTTTTTTTTTTTTTTTTTTTTTTTTTGTGCCCATCCCAGAGGTGCAATATTGTTTTAAACAAGATGACTGGAAAAAAACTGAATTTTTCCTATTTTTATGCCTTTGGTGTCAACTGACAAAGTATTTGCAGAGGAAATGTCAATGTTAAAGTTTACCACGGACACACAGACACAGACAACCGAACACCGGGTTAAAACATAGACTCACTTTGTTTACACAAGTGAGTCAAAAAGACAGCTGTTCCATGTAAAAGACGCCCCGTCACGCTGTGGAGTCAGCTGTATGCTCAGCAAGACCAGGCAGGACAGAATAACAAAGACACATTGTTCTCACATTGCTGTCTCTAGCCAATGTGATAATTCTCCCGTTTGGAATAATCTGAGGACAAAATTCATATGCTCAGGTACGTCAGAGCCAGTTAAATGGCTTCTTCAATCTTGTGATCTTGAAAGCCAAGGTCATGATCAAATGGTGCTATTTTCGTCTATATATCTATCTGTTTATCTATCTATCTATCTGTTTATCTATCTATTTACATGCGTACATACATACGTACATAAATACATCCATATATCCATACATATATACATACACACAAACATATATATTCTCTTTTAATCCAACTTTCACAAAGTTCCACATAGTAAATGTTGTTTATTACGTTAGATGTCTGTCTTTAAATTCACTTATATATCATCTGTATTGCACTTGGTGGAGGAGTCTCATGCTGTTCAGGCATTCCTGTAAAGGACAAAGAAAGGTTCTTTGTACCGTCCTTCAGATACCTGGCACTGATCTTCCCCTTTTAGCACAAGAAGCCAAGAGTTGTGTTGGTTTTATCACAGAGGCTACTGTTGTGATAATCCCAGCTGAGATCCTGGGTCATGGTGATTTCAACATAATTCGTTGCTTACTTCTTTCAAACTTTTGTGGTGTGTCATCCGCGAGATTTCACCGTAGTGTTTTCTTCTTCTTCTTCTTCTTCTTCTTCTTCTTCTTTTCCTCCTCCTCCTCCTTCTTCTTTTTGGAAAGAGTTTCGTCGCAATCTTTCAGTTGACAGTCTTCAATGAAATTCCCAGCACAATGAATCCCAACAATAGCAATGCCAAAGCAAGCGCTTTTTCCGCTCTGTCCTCACCAACGTACCCTAAATTGGGTCTGCACTGCACAATAAATGACGAATATAAAGCAAGACAAGGGAATAGCAACACCCAAAGAAGTACACAAAACAGACATAGTTCTTGAAAAGCGCACCATAGTAGTGGTAGTAAACAAGGGCAGTTGACGACTAAACAACCATTTAGTTATTTCAAAGTAACATTGAAAATATTAACAAGAGAGGCAAGGCCTTCAAGACTCACTTGTGATACACTTTTTAAAAAAATCTAATCGTTAAAATGTGTTCTCTATTTGTTATTATAAATCTTTCGGTTAAAAAAAAAAAAAAAAAAAAAAAAGTCCTAACCAGATTCGAACCCCGCGTGTTCGGGTGAGAAGAAACTACCTTATGCCCATCGCACACGGGGCGTCGAAGCAGCAAGTTTCCGCGACAAGTAGCAATCACACTGCAACATTTAGCCGTTTTCACTAGATATAGATAGATGTACAAGTTTAGTTACACCCGCCGGGAATGTAGTACGACACGGTCGATTCAATTTCTCTTTTATGTTCATTCTAGTTTTATAGTTTTAAAGTTGATAGGAAAATTTAGTATTTTGTTAAACTAATAACATGTAGAGCCAAGTACAAGTACTTCTAAACGTCATAAGAAGTGAAAAGGACTTCATTTTGAGAAAAGTCAAGACTGGAAATTTTTTCGTTTCATCGTGATCAATTCAAGGGTATTAACTCGCATGGTTTACAATTCCGACTGATTCTGTGGATATTTTTATGGCAGTTTGGGGCATAATCCAGTAAGTGATGAGGAGTTCACAAATCTTTCTCTGAATAAATATTTAACGGTCTCCTTCTCCAACTTTCCATCACATGTTATCGTGTATTGTCCATTGAATATAGGATTGAACGGGCAGGTCAACAACTTGAAACAAAATGGCGTCGTTCGCGTTCGCGAAGAATATGAGCACGCGCTTTGAATGTGTATAAATATGTGTAAGCAGTTGATTTTTGCCCATGACCTTCAGGGCTCAGCCAACAAATCTGTAAAGTCCACTCGTCGTATTGATTTTAGTATTTTCCGAAAAAGACCACTTGGGCGAATGAACATAGTGAAAGCCCTGTACACTGAGAGTAAAACACACAAGCTTTTTATGTATTTAATTTCAAAATGTAATGTTTAAGATGAGAAAGATCAGTTTAAAGCAAATCAAGTCCCCTAGCATTAATTACAGAGTAAATTTCCCTTTTTAACAATCTGCACCAAAACATTTACAAAATAAAAAAAAACTTCCATGCTTAGCAAATGAAGTTCCTGTTTAAACAAAAAATGATAATAATGACTGCTCTTGTTGTTGTGTCAGATATCAGATCAAAGTGCCAAGTTTAGAGAATACAAAAAATATAAATATAACAGTAAATGCAGTTTGCACATAATTAGACTTCTTTTTTTATATTTTTTGTGCCCATCCCAGAGGTGCAATATTGTTTTAAATAAGATGACTGGAAAGAACTGAATTTTTCCTATTTTTATGCCTAATTTGGTGTCAACTGACAAAGTATTTGCAGGGGAAATGTCAATGTTAAAGTTTACCACGGACACACAGACACACACACACACACACACACACAGACAACCGAACACCGGGTTAAAACATAGACTCAGTTTGTTTACACAAGTGAGTCAAAAAGGGTAGTGTAAAAATGGTAACAGAAATCCTTCAAAGACTGAAATTAGGGTCCACGTGAATTCCTGTTTGAGACAGCGAGTTAACTGTATGCCTGATAAGACTGCACTTTGGTCCCCCATGGACCCTTTGGACATCCGTGTATTGGCAGTGGACTGTTGTTATCTCATTGCAAGTGATCAAGATAGAAAAAAACTAACAAAAAACAAAACAAAACAAAAACACATAGTTTAGTGGTACTCTCAATCATAGCGGGAAAGGTCACATTCCATTGACTTGCCCATGAAGGAAGAACTAAAGAATAGAAACAACAACAACAACAACAACAACAACAAAAGACAGCAAAATATATTCTTTAAAAAAAAGGAACAATGATAACATATTACATGATGTCATACACACACACACACACACACACACACACAGATATATATATATATATATATATGTGTGTGTGTGTGTGTGTATCATATGGCTCGATCCAAACTGACCATGCACCAACTTTCATTGCTCATTGTTCTGGACCACTAGTACCATCACACACACACACACACACACACACACACACACACACACACACACACGAGAGAGAGAGAGAGAGAGAGAGAGAGAGAGATTGTTTTTACCTGAACTGCCCAAAAGAGCGGAAAGCAGCAGGTAACCAATCAAACTTAAACTGGTGACCACAGCAAAACCTTTGAACATGTGCCTTGCGTTGACCCAAGTCATGTTGTTCGGAAGTCCCGAGCTGTCAGTGGCGATACCATGTGTGAGGTGTGCAGTGTACACTGTTCTTCGACACCAGTCTGCACAGCACGCCTCAATATGCTTGCTCAACAGACGCTACTTTGGATCAGAAAGTTATTAAACGCTGCATTATTCGGCAATTCTGTAAACTACCTTGTAAACGCCCGGTGTGTGGTAAACTCCCACGCTCGAATTTGGGTTACAAATATGTTTTTATTCATACACCACCAACATACATCAGAATCAATACCTGAAAAATGTTCTGACCCTCCTGAAGGAAATTGGTTCAAGTAGTTTCTGGTCAGATCAACAAAGTTTTTATGTATACCTGCACCCCACATGATTTAAAGAGAAAATTAGGAGTTGGTTAAAAGATACGTTTTTGCGAGATTGGTGTAGAAATGTAGATAACGACACTATGTATATTTATTACATGATGTTTAAACCCAAATTTGGTCAGATGCTTATCTTACAGTGTTACCAAATAAATGTGTGATTGATAGTAAAGTTTAGAACAACCAGTAAAGCACTGTCTATAAACAGCATTTTGACAATTTACCCGGAAATGAAAGAATCTGTGAAAAATGTTCCACAAATGGCATTGCTAATGAGTTTCATTATTTGTTTCTGTGCCCCTTTTTGGTTACACACTGTAGAACCCACCCAAACTCCATAAAATTCTGCTTATTGTTTTCTGGAAAAAAAAGAACATTGTTAAAATTTAAATCCTTTGTATCTTCCTTGCGTATTTCTTTTCGATAGAACTTTGTTTATTGATACAGGGAAAAAATAGTCAAGTATTATGGAAAATGTACAAGTTCTAACGTTGATTTGTTTACGGTTGTTTATTATTCAATTACTAAGGAAAATTGACTTGATTTGTACTTGCTTGTTTACTGGAGTTAGCTTTTTCTTAACATCACCTGTTATTAATATAGTGTGTGTAAAATATGTATGTGTGTACCGCTTCAATACTTCCAGGGGGCACCTGAGTTAAGCTTCTTGCCTTGCCTTGCCTTGCCTTGCCTTGCTTTGCATCATGACGTCACTCCATGACACAGTGTCTTGTTTAGTTCAGTAGCCACTTGTTTTTTTCTTTTTTCTTCTTTTTTTTTGTTGGTTTTGTTTTGTCTTGTTTTGTTTTTTCCCCGGCTGTTTGCAGACAACGGTAAATCTGTCCTTAGACATTCAGTTATCCAAATTAGTACCGATCACCAGCCTGTATGCAGCGAATTAAATCTTATACAGCTGTATTTTAACGACTCAGTCTCGGCATCGGATCATTCTTCTGACACTGAGCTTAACGAAAGACTTCTCACGCATGGCGTGAACACACAAACAGTACTTCATGGTGAAATTAAGCAGGGGAATGGGTTCACACAAAAGGTATATGAATGTATGATAGTCAGTCGTGTCCGACTATGACCGTCAGAGCAGTAGTGGGGGCAACTGCTGTCCCAACTCTCTGAGAGAGAATTTTCTCGGCCAAGAGGGTTTAGGGCAGCTGGCTTTGGAAATGGTCCCAAAAGGCCAACAAGCCCCCAAGGTACACCACTAAGAGCCAGTGCAATCTTTTTTTTTCCTTTCCTTTTTTTCTTTTTCTTGTTTTTCCCCTTTTATTTTCCTTTTCGGCACCCCCCCTCCTCCCCCACCCCCTGCCCCCTCTTTTACACAAGGTTATATTTCGCTTGAATTTTGACATTTCACAACATCAGTGTGATTCACCATTCACAGAGCAAACGTTTAGTCCATCAATGAACATCTAAAAAAGTCATTAACTTATTGAGATACTTGGGTTATTTTTTAACTGTGAGAAATTTTAAACTGAAATAAAACCAGCGCAATCTTGCCTCCTAGTCTGAGAATCATAGTCCTTCTAACAAAAGGTAACGTACCCAGTAAACGCCCATCCCCAACTTCACGGTGAATTTAGTGCAAAGAGGGGGTGGGCGCTTACAAGGAACTTCACGGTAATTTTTTTGTTCACCGAATCACCAGCGAACATCTCTATGTAAAATCGGCGCGTGCATCTCTCTAAACTAGGCGTCATAAGACCCTTATCTTGCCTACCGGAAAGAGAAAAGCTGATCATGCCCAAAAAGCGTCACTGCCGCTACGTGACACGCACAACTGTTTGAATGTCGCCCGAAGCACTGTTAGCTTGGTGGCAGCGTGGTTTCGGGCAAATCGCACACAACTCGCTGCGCAAGCCGACTGCAGTGTTGCCCCAGCTCATTTGAGTGGCCTTCCCTCTTGTTATCACCACCACCTGCCTCTCTCTCCCACGAATCGCCGAGACGCGCGGCGCCCAGCCTCGGTGCATTATCATGACGTCTTGTCACTGGTGATGTGGCATGTTTATCTAATGTTTCATTTTCTACTTCTTCATCGTTCGTGGTCTTGGCAAACCCCACCGCGTTTACTCGTATGTACTCGAGTGGGCTTTTACGTGTATG
>NC_134881.1:4655080-4777580 GCF_041734735.1 Babylonia areolata
TTTGAATCAACACAAAATAATACTTGTGGAAGGCAAACTGGAAGATCAAGAATATGATTTAAAGCCATAAGAACAGCGATAAGTTCAGCTGTGAATATTGACCGATCTTTACCAATATGGTATGATCGTTCAGTTTTCAGTTTTGGTATAACGAAAGCTGAACCTGCTTGGCCATTGTCTAGGAGTGAGCCGTCTGTGTAAATACGAGGGTCATTCAATAAATAAGGTGAATTTTTCGGTATAAGGACTTCTAATACAGATAGAAGCTTACTTTTTTTCTTTCTTTTTTTTTTTTTTTTTTTTTTTTTTTTTTTTACTTCTTTTTCACATGGATTTAATTTGTTTTGCAGATTAAAAAAAACTTTGAGAGTTTTGGCGATTAACAAAGATGGCCGACCAAGAAGCATGCTCCAGGATTGAACAGCGGTCAGTTATCAAGTTTTTGGTTGCTGAAGGGTGCAAACCAGTTGAAATTCATAGGAGAATGTCAACTGTGTATGGTGCCACATGTTTCAGCCGAAAAAATGTCTACAAGTGGGCTAAATTGTTTAAAGAAGGACGGAGCAGTGTTGAAAGTGACGATGAAGTCAAAAGTGTTGTGAGCGACTGGCTGAGACATCAGTCCAAAGATTTTTACGCTGAGGGAATACGGAAGCTTGTGCACAGATGGGAAAAGTGTGTGACAGTGCTGGGAGACTACGTTGAAAAGAAAAAAAAAAAGAAGTAAGCTTCTATCTGTATTAGAAGTCCTTAAACCGAAAAATTCACCTTATTTATTGAATGACCCTCGTATGTAAGTGGTCACGGTATCGATTCTGAAGGTGTAATCGGACTTCTGTTGCCATGAAGTTGGATTTTCTTTTTTTGCAATGTCAGTATGATTGATATCAAACTGTGCTTTACTCATCTCCCAAATGGGGCATGGACTTACTGTTTTCTGCGTGTCTACATTATCTGGATTAATGTCGGACTTTTGGAAAAGGTTCGACACAAACGTGCCAATTGGTGTTAGATAAGATATCGTCTTCAGCTCTTTTTGGGAAGTTGTTTTCAGATGTAATTCTTACTTCCTCCGATGTAAAATTTTCAGTTGTTGAGCTTCTCAATACGTATTTAGCACATGCCAGGTTTCGGTATTCATCCAAAGGTAATTCTCCTATTTCTTTATATGTTCTGAGGGTTGATGCGTGAAAAGGTACGCCAAGGGCAAGTCTATATGCTTTACAGTCAATGCTTTGAAGTTTCTTTAACAAATACTTTGGAGCATTGAAAAAGACTTCTTGTCCATACGATAGTTTGGATCGAATAAGTGATGATGATAAATGTTTCAATATCGTTGTATCTTGTCCCCAGTACTGTTTACTTATAACTTTGAGCAAGTTTAAACATTTTCTTGCTTTTGTTATTATATATTCGATATGGGCATTCCAAGCTAGTTTTGAAGTAAGCATTAAGCCTAAAAATTTTATCATGTGTGTGTATGTGAGTGAGTGAGTGTGTGTGTGTGTGTGTGTGTGTGTGTGTGTGTGTGTGTGTGTGTGTGTGTGTGTGTGTGTGTGTGTGTGTGTGTGTGTGTGTGTGTGTGTGTGTGTGTGAAAGTATCCGCGCTGTGTGTGTGTGTGTGTGTGTGTGTGTGTGTGTGTGTTTTTCTCTCTCTCTTCACGTTCCCTTCTCTTCGCCCCCTCACCCTTCTTTCTCTTTCTAATTTTAATGCCTAGATGGAAAGGTGTACATGCAGAGGTCTCTCTATCTATCTTTCCTTCTTTCTTTCTTTCTTCGGTCTAAACCAGGGGATGGGGGAGGGGGATAGGACGGTGACATATATCCCTTCAAGCAACTCGAAAGCCGGATCAATTTGGTGCAGCTGACGCAAGAGATGTAACCGATTAACTGAATTTGGAACTTGAGAAGCGTCTGTGTGTGTGTGTGTGTGTGTGTGTGTGTGTGTGTGTGTGTGTGTGTGTGTGTGTGTGTGTGTGTGTTAGAGAGAGAGAGAGAGAGAGCTCTGAACACTGTACACTGAACATTGAAATTCTTAAATGTCTCTTCAACTCTTCTGTGTCATTAGCAAATATGGCTTATTGACATGGGGGATACAATTTGTTACAGCGTCAAAGAAAAAAAAAAACAGGACATAATGAAATAATATTGCAAATACTTTTTGGACATTCAGACAGCATGCAGCTGCTCAGCGGACGTTATGTAATAATCAACCTGTGAAAACTGAAATCAAATGTTTTCTCCAGCAATGTATTTGGCTAACGATAGGATTGCTTCTTCATTTCCCAACACATGAACCAGATTTTGTCTTCCGATAAGATGCGCCTGAAACATGTTACACCTATGTCTGATGTCTGGATTCATTCGCTTCACATTTAAACAAAAACTGAGTGGAATTCGTCTTCGGCAGTATACATACTTGTTTTGCAAATTGGATATTTGTTATTTTCTGCTCTTTCATCAGTTCTGATGGCAAACAAATGTGCAGATTCACAATGAAAAGCAGCTTTGCTTTGTCCCCATAACTGAACCATACTGCAAGACGGGTGTACCTGACAATAAAACAATTTCACAAATAATTTGAAAGAAGTATTATTCAACGAAGATGATTTTCTCATGATACATATCAAGGCATTTTTTTCTCTACTGGCAAGATCCTGGCAAGCAATAGCAAGGCTTAAACGTGTGGAAAACAATATCCCTTAATTATTGTAAACGTTAACAACTGGCATTGTAATGCCATTATAAATGCACCTCTCTTACACCTAAAGACAAGAGGCAAAGCCTTCAAGACTCACTTGTTTTTCGCGCTTTATCCAGTGAAGGAATCCTGAGGAGAGAAAAAAACCCAGAGATAAAAAAAAATCATTAAAAAGTGTTAAGTATTAAATATGATATATGAAATAGACTTGGGGGAGAAGAAAAATAGAAAAAAAAGGCATGCTAGCACACACACACACACACACGCTGCCACTGATTTGCCGCAAGAGGGATGGGAAAAGATCTCTGATGCCAGGAACGTGGCGTCTAGCGTGTTGCTCAGTCTACTGTAGTTGGAAAAGCCTATAGAGACTCTGTTCCGTTTTGAAGAAATTTGCGCAATGTTGGTTTGGAAATGATGCCGATATTCGTTTCATTTGCAAAGGATCGTGATCTACCTTTCATGCTAGACTTACGGCCGCTCCCTCTCTCTACCTTTCTTTCTCTGAGGCAGTCTATGGTGTGATGGCCTTGTACCTGTTCTTTTTTTTTGTATTATTTTACTTTTCTGGTGATTTCCGATTTTCCTACATGTAGTAGACCGCTCGTTGTTGCGTTACCAGCAAGTCTGTCAGTTCGCTCATTTCCCTTAACACCTGCATGTTCCGGGCAGTATGACCATGTAAGTTTTTTTAATCTAAAAGTTGCGCATTGCCTCATGCCACACTAGGCTTCCAATTCCACTTTCAGTTTCTTGTATGAGGTTCATTGAGTCCGTTAGAATCATGGCATGTTGGTTTCTTGGTGTATGAATTGATGATGGCCTCTGGAGAGCATGTGTCACAGCTTCAACTTCCATCGTTAGCCTAGAGGTTGTGACTATGTACGCAGCATTCTCTTCCCTGATTGTTTTTCCATTCTGCTTCGCAGCGAATCCCTAACATTCATCAATATCAAATTAAGTGTAGAATAGAGACCCTTCTGATGGAACATACGCACAAACATAAAGAACGTCTTTTATTGTACCAAATAACTGTCTGTTTATTTTTTTTTTTTTTTAAATCAAACATTTTACATCAGTTAGTTTGACATATGGAAGTTTTTATCAGACAGATGACACCACCTGAACGCCTGCCATGTGACGCCTGCCATGTGAGAGAGAGAGAGAGAGAGAGAGAGAGAGAGAGAGAGAGAGAGAGAGAGAGACAAGACAAGACAAACATTTCAATGTCCAGCGTTACAACGCCCTTCAGACAAGGGGGCCAGAAACAACACGCATTCTTGTGAACACCTCAAGTAATTTGCATTGTCATTTGAGCTATAAACACCGACGCGCGCGCACGTTTTCAGGCAGAAACAAATTCATTCACGCACGCTCACTCTCGCGCAAGGTCGCGAGCGCCAAGTCGCAACCATCCCTGTCTAAACCCTCCTCAACCCCCCCCCCCCCCACCCCCTCCAACACACACACACACCACCCAAGGTTGTCACACACACACGTACAGACACACACACACACACACACACACACACACACACACCTCACTCACACATCCCACATACCCACCCATCCTCCTCACCCACAATCACACACACACGCACACACACAAGCACACACACACGTGCGCACGCACGCGCGCGGACAGAGGATCATCTTGAAACGAATTCCTAGAACGTTAAATGCTGTCACAATTTATAATTTCCATTTTCTTTTTTTCTTTTTTGCATTGCTTTCGCAATGAATCCCGCTAATTCTTTCAGAAAAAGTTCCTTGTTACATGAAAGAATGTGTGCCACACTGTTTTGGAACACCGGTGAACGAGTCCAGTTTTGAACAGTTTTTTCTAATGTCACTGTAAGTAGTACAATGAAACAAAAAATGAACTTCATCTTCCAATCCGTCTCCACATGATGGACAATTAACACCTGACAGATTTTCGTTGTCAGCTAAGAACCACCTTTTACAACTTTTTAGACCACTAACTCTGAGACGAAATCTGATAAGGTTATCTCTGTGCCACTTATTTGTGACACATGACAAATACTTTTCTGCCTGAAAAACACTTTTGAAAGAATTAAACCATCGGTATTTGTCATTACTCTCTATCTCCGAATGCCAGTTTTGCTTGCTACATGAAATAAGTCTATCTTTAAATTCTAAGATAAAACTAGATTCTAAGATAAAACTAGACTCGCATCCGATGCCCTGGCTTAGCCATACAATCCCAAAGCCATTTTTTGATGAGACATTTTTAACCTTCGATACCCAATTATAATGGCCACATTCGTGTTGAAACAAAAGCATTTCGTATGCCTGCCTACACAGTCTGGACATAGGAAGCGAAACTAATTTCAGCCAATATCTAATACATTTCACTGATGTTCTGATGTGCAGTGGGTATCTTCCAGTTTCACCATAAAGCGGCTTGTTTGATGCATGCAGGGGGACATTCAAAAATCTTTTCATGGCAAATGTATGAATGACTTCAATTTGTTTACATTCTTCTTCCATACCCCACACTTCAGCTGCATATGTCAAAACTGGTTCAATTTCTGAATCAAACAGCTTCCAAAACATGTTCGGATCTCTAGCTCCAAGTTTTCTAAGAGACTTCATTATTTCTATAAAACCTTGCCTCCCCTTTCTGCAGGTTTCAGACAAAGCAGCACTGATACCCATTTTTGTTGTAAAGATCATTCCTAAATATTTATAAGAGTTTATTACTTTAACATCTTCCTCCCCATAGAACCACCTTTCCTTGCTAGACAAGTGCCCCCCGCCCCCCCACCCACCCACCCCAAGCCCCCCTTTCTAAATATCACTACGTTTGTCTTTTCAAGGTTAACTGTCAGGCACACTATGTCTGATTCCCTTTTTAAACAGTTCAGTTGATTTTGTAGTCCAACAACTGAATCAGACAATAAAGTAACATCATCGGCGAATAAAAACAAAAATATTTCTATGAACAAGTTGGATACCGTGCTTTCCTCATCTGGATAAATCAATGGCCAGTTCATTAATATATATATATATATATATATATATATAAACAAGGAAAACAACTGAGGGCTTAACAAACAACCTTGTTTAACTCCTCGTAGGCAGTCAAAATAATCAGAATAGCAACATCTATCACGTACGCATGCTGATACATTATCATAAATACCTCCTAACGCATAACAGAGTTTGCCTTTAACACCGTTTTTCCTCAAAATGGCCCAAAGCATATTTCTATTCACTGAGTCAAAAGCCTTTCTGAAATCAACAAAAGCTACATATAATTTTATTTTATTTTTTTTTATTTTTTTTTTATTTTATTTTTATTTTTTTTGCTAGGAACCTACTAACAATGGCATACAATGAAAAAAATATTGTCTATTGTGCATGCTGTACCCTGTTCTGAAACCTGATTGCTCTTCAATTATTGTTTGCTCGTGTTCTGCCCATTTTGTAAGTCTTTTATTTAAAATGTGTGTATATACCTTACTAATAACACTTGTCAAGGCTATACCTCGGTAATTATCTGGTTTCCCTCTCCTTTCTTATATAGTGGCACTATTATAGATTTCGACCATTCTACAGGAAAAAAAACCCACCTAGATCAAATACACTATTGAAGTAAACAACAAGAAAATCTACAACCAATACATCTGCATGTTTTAACATTTCCCCAACAATTTTGTCGGGTTCAGCACTTTTCCTCGCTTTGAGGTTACCAATACTGACAAGAACCTCTTGCTTGGAAATCACATCATTAAACAGAACATCAGATGTTCCTTCTCCATTCTCCATTGTCTTGAGAGAGAGAGAGAGAGAGAGAGAGAGAGAGAGAGAGAGAGAGAACTCAGAACGTTTTTATTCAAGGATTAAGATTTTAGGCATGGCCCATTCTTCCAATCTGTCCTGAGAGAGACAGAGACAGAGAGACACAGAGAGAGACACAGAGAGAGAGACAGAGAGAGAGAGAGAGAACTCAGAACGTTTATATTCAAGGATTAAGATTTTAGGCATGGCCCATTCTTCCAATCTGTCCTGAGAGAGAGAGAGAGAGAGAGAGAGAGAGAGAACTCAAACGTTTTTATTCAAGGATTAAGATTTTAGGCATGGCCCATTCTTCCAATCTGTCCTGAGAGAGAGAGCGAGAGAGGATACACATACCCAAATTTTAACACACACACACACACACACACACACACACACACACACACACACACACACACACACACACACACACACACGTCAAAGGTTAAATACGATGCTACGAAAAGGGAATGGATACAGCCAAGTATAGACTTAGCACAGAAGGGAAAGTAGTTCCCCCTCTCCTGTTATATACGTGCTTATCCGATTTCCCTTATTTTAAAAAGAAAAAAGAAAAAAAAATCGTTAGCTCTTTCTTTCTCGATGTTCAAAAGAATATGGCAACAGGTGAACAGTTATTGTGAATGCTATGTCTTCAAAGCTCGTTTACAAGTGTTTGTGGGTGGTTATGGCTCCATCATGTGCAGAGTTCAGAAATGGGCGGACAGTTTATCACCCAAACAAATTCTTTACTTTCTGGCGCCAGCTGCACAGATTACAAACCCAGATTGATCCTCAGGGCTGTTTTAAAAACAGAAAGACATATGTTACCGTGCTACCTAACCCCTACCACCACCACCACTCTCTCTCTCTCTCTCTCTCTCTCTGTCTCTGTCTGTCTGTCTGTCTGTCTCTCTCTCTCTCTCTCACACACACACACACACACACACAATACCAGAGTAAATGAGGAGGATAACAATGTATAATGTCTATTGTGTTGTGTTCAGATTGTAAGCCAAATAATAAGGTAGACATTGAACAGTATCGTTCATAGAATGGATGGTCGAGCAATGGTATTTTTGTCCTTTTTTTGTTTTTGTTTTTGTTTCTTTTTTTAATGTTTGTTGCTTCCCTATTGTAAGGATGTTGTATTTCGATAAAAGTTGTTTTGTTTTTCTTTGTTTGCATGTTTTGTTTTGTTTTGATGGATTAAGCAGAGTGTGGTATGGTACTTGTGGTGACATAAGAATTAACCCTATCACCCCCTTGTCAATAGACCTATGCAGGTAATGATAATAAAATATCAAAGCGTCAAAGCCTCTCTCTCTCTCTCTCTCTCTCTCCGAGGAAAGAAGCAACATTCTGCACTACAAAAAGAGAAGAAACGGAGGCGGGGAACGTTTCCACACTGCCAGACCCATACACGGAACAAACTAATACCATACCTGCCGGCGAGTAGTTGTATTGGTGGTCATCAAGTTTACGTATTATACGAGCAAGAACCAAAACATTATTTCAGTAAGACAAAATAAGTGTGCTGGAATTTGTGATACATACGGATGACAGTTATTTTGGCCCACAACATAATACAAGATGGTCAGTCGTGTCCGACTCTCACCTTGAGAACAGCAATGGAGACAACTGCTGTCCCGACTATCTAGACGAATTTATTGACTCACTTGTGTAAACAAAGTGAGTCTATGTTTTAACCCGGTGTTCGGTTGTCTCTGTGTGTGTGTGTGTGTGTGTGTGTGGTAAACTTTAACATTGACATTTTCTCTGCAAATACTTTGTCAGTTGACACCAAATTTGGCATAAAAATAGAAAAAATTCAGTTCTTTCCAGTCATCTTGTTTAAAACAATATTGCATCTCTGGGATGGGCACAAAAAAATAAAAAAGAAGCCTAATTATATGCAAACTGCATTTACTATTGTATTTATAATTTTTGTATTATCTAAACTTGGCACTCTGACCTCTTATTCTGACACAACAACAAGAGGAGTCATTATTATCATTAATTGTTCAAACAGGAACTTCTTTTGCTAAGATTGGAATTTTTATTTATTTTGCAAACGTTTTGGTGCAGATAGTAAAGAAGGGAAGTTACCCTGTAATTAATGCTAGGGGACTTAATTTATCACAAGTGAGTCTTGAAGGCCTTGCCTCTCTTGTTATAGATGAGAGTGTCCTGCTCACGTTGCATCATCGATCTCTCCGCCAGGAGATCTTTAGGACGACGGACTGGCGTTGGGATGGTCCTCGGGCAAAAGTCATCTAGCCCCCAAGGCTGCAGCACCGGCTGACTAAGAGCCAGAGAAGTTTTGCCTCCTAGTTCGAAAGTCTTTCGCTGAGTCTTAACTGTAAATGGATTCCCACTGCAGTGGGGAAACCATTGATCATACAGCTCTCAGTCTGCTGTTGGCCGCCCAGCTGTATCATCAATTCTGAATGTTGAAAATTAAACCAAGACCTCTCTCTCTCTCTCTCTCTCTCTCTCTCTCTCTCTCTCTCTCTCTCTCTCTCTACTTCTTTGTGGAAAAGGAAGACATTTGGTTTGGATTTATTCATCATTCAATAATAGCATATTGTGTATCATCCAGTGAGCCCTACAGGCTTATAGTGCGGTTCCACTTTTTTATATCTCGGGATTTACCATCAGGAGTGTTTTACACACACACACACACACACACACACACACACACACACACACACACACAGATATATATATATATATATATATATATATATATATATATATATATATATATATATATAATGTACAATATAATAGTGGAGGAAAACAAGTACAGGTGACATCATTAAACAGCTCTTCCATTATTTGAAAATAACTTTGCACAGATTTATAAAAGGAGGTGGTGTAAAACGAAAGCCCCTCAAAGACTGTAAATGGGGGGCAATTTTCATTCCCTCCACAATCATAGCAGGGAAACTTCTCAATCCGGTGAGTTCCCATCACAGTCCCCAAAAAATGAAATAAAGAACGTGGAAAATGAAGATAAAACAAGATACTTTGAGAGAAAAGAAATAACAGTAACTTGATTGCCTCGTAAATGATAATCTTTGCACCTAATGACTAGGCATCTGAGGAAACGTGTGCAAGGGAGGTCACAACTGTATGCCAACCGCGAGTCATCTGCTCAGCTTGGATGTTAAAACCCAAGCATTGTCAGACAAGCAAGCCCTGATCCAGAGAAAGTGTCGACAATATTAAGTTCGAACAACATAACACTATTTATCGGTTGGGGGGAAACAAGTGCAGGTGATAAGTAAACCCTTCTGTTGTTTGAAAAAAAAAAACTTTGCAAAGATCATCATCGTTATTTCAAATAACAGATAAAAGCTGCGGGGCGTAAATAAACCGAAAACCAGTGGTGTGGGTTGAATTCTTCTCCATGGGAAAGACTTGTATGGCTGTTGAAAGTGCAGTTTCTCCATGGATTATCCCAGACATCGTCCCAGCTGTGGTGGTGAGTTTAACTCTCTCCATACGAACGGCGAAAGAGACGACGGTAACTCTCTCCATACGAACGGCGAAAGAGACGACGTTAACTCTCTCCATACGAACGGCGAAAGAGACGACGTTAACAGCGTTTCACCCCAATTACCATCATCAAAATATTGCAAGAGGAAGGCTCTTATACTGAAGAGGTGAATGTTGACAAAAATACCACAATTCTTACGACGGAAGCTAAAGGTTGGGTCATTCAGACACCTACTGGACATCCGAGGGGTCTGTGTAGAGGAGAAGAGAGGACCGGCCGTACTGAGTGAGTTAACAGCGTTTCACCCCAATTACCATCATCAAAATAATTTTTATTGCAAGCGGAAGGCTCTTATACTGAAGAGGTGAATGTTGACAAAGAATACCACAATTCTGACGATGGAAGCTAAAGGTTGGGTCATTCAGGCACCCACAGGACATCCGAGGGGTCTGTGTAGAGGAGAAGAGAAGACTGGCCGTACTGAGTGGGTTAAAGACCTATTGGCTGCTGAGGTCAAGTTGTTGGTGGCTGTGATCTTTCTCCGTGTGGCTGAGGCGTCAGTCCTGTTATCCTGTGAGGGTTTAGTCCTGGCATATCTCGGCATGGGCAGTAGACTATTTATACCCTATGGCAAGTGAACCACGGATATCAATCATAGTGTAGTGGTGTTCTCAATCATAGCGGGGAAAGTCACAAGCCAATGACTTCTAAACATAGTCACCAAGGGTTGAAGCAAGAATAGAAAGGAAGCAAGACAACAAATAAGATCGTCAAAAAAGGAAGAAATAGTGGAAACATGAGATGACTCCGCAAATGAATAACTATCTTTGCACCTTATGCCTGGGGATCCTTCTTCTTCTCTTCTTCTTCGTTCCTGGGCTGCAACTCCCACGTTCACTCGTATGTACACGAGTGGGCTTTTACGTGTATGACCGTTTTTACCCCGCCATGTAGGCAGCCATACTCCGCTTTCGGGGGTGTATGCTGGGTATGTCCGTTCTTGTTTCTATAACCCACCGAACGCTGACATAGATTAACGTGCGTATTTGATCTTCTGCTTGCGTATACACACGAAGGGGGTTCAGGCACTAGCAGGTCTGCACATATGTTGACCTGGGAGATCGTAAAAATCTCCACCCTTTACCCACTAGGCGCCGTCACCGTGATTCGAACCCGGGACCATCAGATTGAAAGTCCATCGCTTTAACCACTCGGCTATTGCGCCCGACTCTTGGGGATCCGAAAAGGATGCAAGGAGGTCATCAGTGTACGCAAAGCACGAGAGGTCAGCTCAGCTCAGCCGTAAAAACACAAGCATCATCAGGCAAACGCACTGACACGGGGAGAGTGTTGTATAGTAGCCTTCACTTGGATCTCTGCACAGATGCTTTCCGTCACTGGTTGGCCAGATATATATATATATATATTTATATACATATATGTGTGTGTGTGTGTGTGTGTGTGTGTGTGTGTGTGTGTGTGTGTGTGTGTCTTCCCGTTTATTTCATCCACAGGGGGGAATTTCATCTAAAGGGAGGAAACCAATGAGTGTAACAATGGCAGAAGGAGTTTTTCGATAGCCTCCCCTACATCCCCAACATGGGCTCCAGATGTACCTTCCACAAATTGATTCCACACACACACACACACACACACACACACACACACACACACTGTCTAAAATGATGCAATCATTGCTCAGAAGGCGTGAATAGTATTGTATCCACTCTGTTCAGATCCAACAGTGCACAGTAGGTCTTTCCCGAAACCCTTTAACTGTGATTTATTGATCTTGCAATGAATTTTGTGCTGATTTTGGATTGGATTTGAATTTTGTAAACAATAAAGATGTTATTTTTACTTGGTAATTGGTGTTTTCTACGCCTGTAATTGACGTTTCTATGCATCATTATTTTGCTTAACCTTTGTTGGTGTTTTACAGATTGGTCTTGTTCTATATTGACTTCACCGTGTTTGTTCTACACGTTGTGCAAGTGTATGTCAGTGCAAAAAAGAGCGCGTGCGTACTGGTGTGTGTGTGTGTGTGTGTGTGTGTGTGTGTGTGTGTGTGTGTGTGTGTGTGTGTGTGTTTAAAAGTGGAAAGATGATGTGTTTTTTTTATCGGCCTTGTTTTAATTCTGTTGTTTGTGTTATTGTTATATATGGCGTATGCTAGATTTCGCTGTCAGTTCTGCAAGTAACCTGTTTCCCATAATTTCTCAGTCTTCCTGAGATTAAAAGAAAAAGAAAAAAAGAAAAAAGAAAAGTTATTCTGATTCTGATTCTTGTACCTTTCTTCGTGAACTTTTTTTTCTGTAATCTTAACAATCTTCAGTACCATCTTCTTCTCGTTTGAAAATGTTGTTTTCTAATCGAAATGGAAAAACAATCATCCTTGTTATAACCACGTAAATACCTCCTTTACTTTGTCCTGTGCTGTTACAATCTAGGTCAAATCAAACTTTCTATTTGTCTCAACCCAAAACAACATCTAGTTTTAAAAAAAAATTAAAAAAAAGACTGAATGGTTTAATGATTGTTTGACTTTTGAGGAAGAATGCAGGCTAAGAAAAATGAATAAAATAAATAAAAGTAAAAAGGGTTGACATCAATACTGATACAAACAGGGATACCGTATGTATGTTACTGACATTGCTAAAACCGTGGTCTCATGAAAACATAGTTCTTTTTATTTATTATCATTATCATCCAGTCAATACTTCACTGACAAGAGAAGATTAATTTCACAGACAGGAAAAGACGCGATAAAAAGAGAAGGGGGTGGGGTGGGCGTACACCAGTCACTTTGATACGGCATGATCTAGATATGATAATAGACAGACTAAAGGATAGAAAAAGAGAAATACCAAGTTGCTATCTATTTTGCCCTCCGACCTCAAACTGCAGAGGCAGATATATAATTCCCAGCCCCACACATTCATGTTCACCCACTGTACCTGTATGATATCGACTGATCTTGAGTTCAGATATCTTGAAAGTTCAGCACTGCTAATGGGCCATTTGCCTGAAATGGGCAGCTCGCTGTGTTCTTTAGGATTTCACAGTGACTCCTCAGTCGAACTCGTTTCAACTGAAACTGCAATCGTCCGGCCTCTTCTGAAGAAACCCAACCTTGATGCAAACATTCTGAAAAATTATCGACCAGTTTCTAACCTTCCTTTCCTGTCCAAACTCCTTGAAAAATATGTCCTGAAGCAGCTCAATAACCACCTTTGTTTCAACAATTTCCTCCACCCTTTTCAGTCTGCCTGTCGTGCTGACCACAGCACCGAAACCAGTCTCCTTCACATCTTAAACAATCTACTACTAGCGTCCGACTCAGGAAAAATTTCCCTTCTCTCTCTTCTCGACATGCCAGCCGCTTTTGACACGATAGAACCTGTTAAAATCAAGGCCCAGTTCTCTTCACGTTGTACACTGCTCCTCTCGCTGAACTACAACCACCACAATGTTAGTCATCATTCCTATGCTGATGACACTCAACTTCAGAAGAGTGATACCCCTTAAAAATTGTCCTCGCTCTTGCAAGAAACATCTGAATGCTTCCTGGACATTCAAAACTGGATGACTCTAGATAAGTTACAACTGAACGCAGACAAAACCGAAGCAATGATCATAGGAACTAAACAAAAACTCTCTTCCATCACAACTGACAAAAGTCAAACTTGGCAGTACATCCATCCCTCTTTCCAGCTCAGTCAGGAACCTCGGCGTTGTCCTTGACAACACACTGTCTATGTAAAAATTTATCAGTCAGACATGTCAGTCCTGCTACTGTCAATTGCGACGCATCAGTTCCATTCGGAAATATCTGTCCACCGACGCAACATCTAGACTTGTCGTTTCTCTCATTCTCTCTCGCCTTGACTACTGTAAGTAGTCTCTATTGTCTGGTTTGCCTGCTTCATCCATTCAGTCCCTTCAGCGCACACAAAACTCTGCTGCACGACTCGTCCTCAGAAAGAAAAGATATGAGCACATCACTCCTCTTTTGCAACATCTCCATTGGCTCCCTGTCTCACACAACTGAAATAAAGTATAAGATCAGCACTCTATGTTATAAATGCCCAGCCGGTATTACCAAATCAGCCCTTTCCTATCTTTGTGGCTGTCTTCACCTCTACACTCCACCTCGCTCTCTACAATCGGCTTCGGATCAACTTTTTCAGTTTACGCATACCCAGATTCAAACACTCCATTGTTGGACGCCGTTCTTTCTCTGTCTCTGGACCTTGCATTTGGAATGAACTCAAGTTCCTCTTTTGCTTCGTCAGGTCTCGCCGCCTTAAAACCCACGTCTTCACAGGATAGCCTCCCTCCCCTGCCTCTTCCTTGTCTTCAGTTTCGTCAGTTTTAGAGTCACGGTTATCCATGCGTGTGAATGACTCAGTGGTGTGAAAGCGCTTAGATTTGTCTCTGCATAAGATTCAGCGCTGTATAAATACTATCATAATTATTATTACCATCATTATTAGGTTTGCCCTGAAAAGAAAGGGCAGAGAAACGAGATCCAACAATATGCATAAAACCCGCGCCTCTTTTCTTGGAGAGAGAAGGGGGAGGGTGTGTAGGGGGTGGCGGATAGAGATGGATGGCCTGGAGAGAGAGAGAGAGAGAGGGATGGATGGACTCGGATGGATTGATGGATAAATGGTTTATTCATCATAGGCCATTGCCCCTTGAAAGAGAGACAGACAGACAGACATATTCAGTGCAGATTCAGAGATAAAAAGACAAGACGTGCAGTTCGCTCCAGTGAGACCTACGGAAAGAAACTTTTCCACAGTCTACATGCCCATAATCATGAGTCTCGGTGTAATCATTGCCCAGGCTCAGTTCAGGTCTGTCCGATGGTACAGGCCGGCCAACGCCAAGAGGAAACTGAAAACGAAAGCTAAGTTTCTTGGGCGTTTCGCGTGTGATGTTAAATGTCTGGCCGACCGAGTTGCTCCATCGTGTGTGGTTTAATAGACCAGAGCTTTGGCGGGGCCTCGTCTGCGCTCACAACAGTCAGCCTTGGGTTTGTTGCCGGCGGCGAGTTCACTGAGGTGTGTGCGTCTGAGTCGTACATGTGGCCTGGGCCAACTCCAAGGCGCTGGAAAAAAAGGGGGATTCCCCGTCCTCAAACAGACGCCCAGACATCTGTGTCGCTCCTGTTCGTCTGCTCTCTCTCTCTCTCTCTCTCTCTCTCTCTCTCTCTCCTGCATGTCACGGTCATCGCTGTTGCGTGGCGCGCGTGGCCCCAACCAGTAGGCCTACATTGAACAGACACCGACTCTCTGTGCCCTCACAGACAAGTTCAGACGATTCTCTCTCTCTCTCTCTCTCTGGGGCTTACGGATGGACACGGTTTACACGATTTCTTAGCCGTCTCAAGTCATTCAGATAAGAACAGACACTGAGGAGTAGCGAAGGTAATTTTAGAACGAGGCTATGTGGAAATTATTCCTCGAATTCCTGACTCGTCTGTCTCCAATGTACAGCTATGTTTGTATGGTTAAAAGTCTATATTTGTGTCCCTTTTTATGTCCTTAAAAAATCAAACGGCCTCTCCCAAATTATTCCTTCCTCAGTAGTACTTTTTCGCATTCTTTTTCTGGAACCAGTTCTTCGGGCCTCGTCAGTGCTTAACTATAGTACGTGACCTGAAAAGTTTTAAGCTTCCGATTTACAGCAGTTTCAATGTTTTTATCAGAGGGTTAAGTTCAGTACGTGCCAAGAAAACTGATGTGTGTCAAGTTGACATAAGCCGGCGTGAGCACGGTGCTGCACTATTGTTAGCCGGGGCATTGCTTTGATCCTTTTGGACAAATGTATTGCAGTTACATAACAGAATGATGATATTAACATTAACGGCCCTTGCTGTTGTTATTATAACGATATGAATGTTGTGGTAATTCGTGCTTTGTTGTTTTCTTGTTGTTAGTGTGATTCGTTTACTGGACAACGCTTTCATTGGCGATACTGCTTGACACTAGCAACGAACTTCGAATGAGTTGTTCCAGTGTCGAATCCAGTTATAAACGTTTGAGACAACCTTCTACTGACTGAGTGGAGGCTGAGGGGGGGATTGGGTGGAAACCCCACCCGGCCTTATCCCAGTATTGTCCAACGCCAGATCAACACCAGTCCATCTTCGGCCACCCTGGAACAGGATCAGATCGACACCCAGCCATTCGGCGTGTGGACTGGAAGATAACATAGAGCAGGGGTGTCCCAAAAGTCTGGAATCGAGTGATTTCCTTCATTTTCATTTTCTTTTCGGTGTGAACATGAGAGCAGATCAATCCTACCATTATCAACCGAGTCTTATCGGAAATGACAGCATCGACTGGATTTGTGTGTTACAAATAACGGGGGTCATTTTGAACATGTTCTATATTTATATATATTTTTTTATTTATTGATATGTTCTAAAAAAAAAATAATAATAAAATTTAAAAAAATGTTACCCATGTTCAATGTTTGGCATTCTTCCTGTGTACCCAGAAGCATCCCTACGTATACATTGCTGGGGTATATGGAAGACTTTTTAGGGGTTTTATTCTTCTTATTTTTGAATGAATGGCGAGACTGAGGTGATGCAGTGGAGGGGGATGTGTTTTATGTAGGAAGACGTGATGTTGGATGGCACAGACATCGAATACAAAATCTTCTGTTCATCAGACCAATCTACAAAATTCGCCAAGATTGATTATAGACTAACAATAACAACAAGAACAACTGACGACAACGACAAAGGTAACAACAAAAAACAGCATTCAACGGACAAGAATAACTGAATAACAACAACAAGGTAATAATAAAGAAAATTGGAGAACATTTCGATGGTGGAGAGAGAGAGAGAGAGAGAGAGAGAGAGAGGCCATTATGCCGCGGTTTATATTGAAATAGGACCGAGCCCGAGCACATAAAATAAGCAGTTTCGAAGACATTGGACTCAGAGACTATGAGCGGGACGGCAACACACACACACACACACACACACACACACACTTAATCCTCAGTCTTCGCACCAATACCTCAATCGGTGGTATAGCAGCCTTCCACCGAAGCCTCAGCCGACTGTTGTTGACTGCGTGTTTGCATTCATGAATGCGTTGTTTCGTTTCAGTCTCTGGTTTGTCCTTGACCGGGTTTGTCTGAAGCGGCCTGGCTTTCTATTTCGGTCTGGGAATACTCGCTGATGCCGTGCATGCAGCACACACTTCTCCCACTGAGCCATCTTCGGTGCGCCCTCCGTCTTGGTTGCTTAGCTCTTTGTGCAATCAGGTTGCCTCATGGTGTGATCTTCACCTGTGAATGTTTGGTTACAGGATTCTCATAATTGTTGTCCGCAGTTATTAAATGCCGTTCTCTTCTTACATTCGCGAATTTGCTCAAATTCTACGTTCAGCTCTTTTTTTTTTCTCCGGCTCTCTCTCTCTCTCGCTTTTACTCAACTGGGTTTATTATTATTATTTTTTTTTTTTTTTTTAAATATTCCCAGTGCATGACAAGCTTGATCTGCGCCGCGGCATCTTTGCTGTAAGAAACCCAATATACCACACTGCACTTGTTATCACGGTACTATTTGGCCGGCCGGAGAACAAAATGGTGATTTTGGTCACGTGTACTGAACACTAGTCAGTGACTAACCAGCCCGTATCATACACTGAGTCTATACTTACGAAATACTTTTCCATTTAGAAAAAAAAAAAAAAAATCTTATGTTACTGAGTCAAGAACTGTTAATGCTGCTTAGCTGAAATTCTTTTTTTTTCTTTTTCTCAGGGACTTGGTGTGGTTTTCATTTAGCAAATCAGTGTTTGTATCTCGTTACAAATTCAGCGCACACAACTACAAGTAATGTTTGGTGTGTAAACTGGACGCTTTCATAAACATTGATAACAAAACCAGCACAACAGCTGGTCGGCGATCAAGACAGGAAACTAAATCGCTCACCACCACAATTAATCCGTTTTAACTTCCCCTGCACAGGGCAAAAACATTGCGACTCCGCGCAGAGTATGCTAATAGAGAGCTACGCTTGTTGGCCAAGCCACGCCAGTTGTGGGCGGGCATCCCGCCCTTCCCTGGGAATCCCAACAGCACGAGTGTTTCCCCGACCGAAGAAGGGGAACCCCCAGCCTTCGACCTGCCTCCTGCAACAGACTGCATCGTTGTTGTATCGATCCCAAGCAGTGCTTGTTGGCAGTTAGCAGTCAGTCACTCATTGATCCAGTTCAACTATCAGACAGTGTGTTCTCCCGCGCAGCCTGAGAAATATGTCACTGACATTGCTGATGAACAAGTCATGGTTACGACATCTCAGTGTGCCACAATGTACGAGTCTAGCAACTCGAAAACTGTTGACAGAACTGAGAAACATTTGCTGACTGAATAAAGAGGTTGCAATGTGATCTATATGACTGAATAAAGAGGTTGCAATGTGATCTATATGACTGAATAAAGAGGTTGCAATGTGATCTATATGACTGGATGAAGGGGTTGCAAACTGGTCTGTATGATTGAATAAATGGGTTCAGTGCAAAGTCGGTAACTCTGCATAACCGTATATAACTGGAAAAAAATGGGTTTAAATGGTCTATATCGATGGTTCGATAAAGGAGTCGTAAAGTGGTCTTTATGATTGGATAATGTGGTTGCGAAGTGGTCTGTATAACGTGATCGCATAATTATTGTCTACATGACTGATTAAAGAGGTTGCAAAATTTTCTGTGTGTCTGGACAAATGGGGTTGTAAAGTTTTCTACATGACTTTATAAGGGGTTGCAAAGTGATCTTTCTGGCTGGATAAATGCGTTGCATAGTGGTCTATACAAATTATTAAACGGATAACACTGATGCAAAGTGGTCTTCATGACTGGATAAACGGGTTGCAAACTTATCTGTATGACTTTGTAAAGTGGTTGCAAAATGATCTGTACCAGTGACCTGATGAATGGGATTGCAAAATGGTTTATATGACTGACTGGATCAAGGGCTGCAAACTGGTCTGGCTATCTGACTGGATCAAGGGCTGTAAACTGGTCTGGCTATCTGACTGGATCAAGGGCTGCAAACTGGTCTGGCTATCTGACTGGATAAAGAGGCTGCAAACTGGTCTGGCTATCTGACTGGATAAAGAGGCTGTAAACTGGTCTGGCTATCTGACTGGATAAAGAGGCTGTAAACTGGTCTGGCTATCTGACTGGATCAAGGGCTGTAAACTGGTCTGGCTATATGACTGGATCAAGGGGCTGCAAACTGGTCTGGCTATCTGACTGGATCAAGGGGCTGTAAACTGGTCTGGCTATATGACTGGATAAAGAGGCTGTAAACTGGTCTGGCTATCTGACTGGATCAAGGGGCTGTAAACTGGTCTGGCTATCTGACTGGATCAAGGGGCTGCAAACTGGTCTGGCTATATGACTGGATCAAGGGCTGCAAACTGGTCTGGCTATATGACTGGATCAAGGGCTGCAAACTGGTCTGGCTATCTGACTGGATCAAGGGGCTGCAAACTGGTCTGGCTATATGACTGGATCAAGGGCTGCAAACTGGTCTATCTGACTGGATAAAGAGGCTGTAAACTGGTCTGGCTATATGACTGGATCAAGGGCTGTAAACTGGTCTGGCTATCTGACTGGATAAAGAGGCTGTAAACTGGTCTGGCTATCTGACTGGATAAAGAGGCTGCAAACTGGTCTATCTGACTGGATAAAGAGGCTGTAAACTGGTCTGGCTATCTGACTGGATCAAGGGCTGTAAACTGGTCTGGCTATCTGACTGGATCAAGGGGCTGCAAACTGGTCTGGCTATCTGACTGGATCAAGGGCTGTAAACTGGTCTGGCTATATGACTGGATCAAGGGGCTGTAAACTGGTCTGGCTATCTGACTGGATCAAGGGGCTGCAAACTGGTCTGGCTATCTGACTGGATCAAGGGGCTGCAAACTGGTCTGGCTATCTGACTGGATCAAGGGGCTGCAAACTGGTCTGGCTATCTGACTGGATCAAGGGCTGCAAACTGGTCTGGCTATCTGACTGGATCAAGGGCTGCAAACTGGTCTGGCTATCTGACTGGATAAAGGGGCTGCAAACTGGTCTGGCTATCTGACTGGATCAAGGGGCTGTAAAGTGATAGGTGTGACTGGACAAAGAATACGTGTGTGGAATGGCCCATATGGCTGGATAAGGGCCCGGCACTGATGCAGTCTGGTCGGTCCAAATGATCAAAGCACGAGGGATGCAGAGTGGTCTTTAGTTGACACGGGACACGTCTGCTTGCTGTTCAGTGCTTCCAGAATTAACCGTTAGTGTTGATTTTTTTTTTTCTCCTCTCTCGCGCGCGCACGTGTGTGTGTGTGTGTGTGTGTGTGTCCTCTTACGCTAAAATCACTGGAATCCTGCACCGGGAGATGAGGAGCGGGTGGTCAAGATGTTTCGTTAGTTTCGCGAGTTTCAGTTGTGGCCACGACTGTGCAAAACTGAGTGCGGCAGGTTGAATTCAGTTGAAATTTCCAAGCGAAGGTCGACGATTCTGTGTAGACAACCATTACTCAAGAATCACAATTAAAATCTAACCTTGTGAATGTCTAAATGAATGATAAGAAAACAAATTATTAGGAGGCTGATTCTGACATCACTGAGAATTTATTTTGAAAGTTGACTGAATGTAATGAGAGAGAGAGAGAGAGGGAGAGAGACGACGACGACTGACGCCGACACCTCAAACTACAATCACACCGAACAGTTTGTGTGAAGCCGTGAACCAAGGATGCAAACAGACATTGCGAGAATTTCGATTTGCAACTGAAGCGGCAAGTGGGCCACACACTTTCCGCCGTGGTGGGAGTGCGTGCTTGTGTGTGAGAGGTGTTCCTTCATTCATTCACAAGCAGCCTTGCGGTGGTAGGAGTACTCATTGACTGGGAGGCACGGGGGCCGCTATTTTCAGCAACGCGGCGGCGGTGTCGTATGGAACCTCTGCAGGGACGGGAATCACCATGTGACGTCATGCTGCAGCTGACAGCGTCTTCAACACATGTCGATGCGCCGCTATGCTTCACGTGGATGCGCAGTTGACCTTGACCAACTCTCGAATAGATTTCTGTTCGTGTTTTTCGGCGAGCCCTGCTGAGGTGCGGTTGTAGTCTGCTACACAATCACTCACACGAGGGAAGAACAAATGTCAACAGATCAAATCTGATCAGTGGCTGTTTGAGGAGCGTGTCGGATCAGTCAGGCCAGCCGGGCCGCAACTGAGATCACCCACTGGTGGAGGTCACATCTCCTCTCCAGCAAATACTGACACCATCTTACGCTAATCATTTAAAGACATGTGTGTCAGACAATCACATGCAAAGTGAGTCAACTGAATCAGTAATGTACTGTCCCTCACACACACACACACGCACGCACTGACACTCACACATACATCACTATCATCATCACTCACCCCCCACCCCACTACCCCAGAGAGAGAGAGAGAGAGAGAGAGAGAGAGAGAGAGAGAGAGCGTATAGGAATGTGACTGGCATAAAAAAAGGACTCAATTCTTGGTTATTTCCATGCTGTGCAGAACACAAAAACTTCACTTCACAAACACAGACACTAAGACCTACCAACTGGTCGTGATTATTATTCTTGTCCTAAGTTGATCATGTTGTTTCATTTATAATATACTTTGTGTGTTATTCAGGGGGTGAAATGAAACAAAAACAATGTCCATGGATCATCAGATTTTCACGCTTATTATCATTCCGTCCAAAAATAAAAACTGACATCTTGAGGAAGAATAGGTCACTCGATGATAATTTTCTCACAGCACAAGCGAGCACTGGTGGGCGGGGTTTCCCAGAACTTTTGCTGGACAGAGTTGTCGTTCTCGGTATCCCAGCAAAAAATACGTCGTTTCTCCGTTCTTAGCTTTCCTCTTTTTGACGGGTAATGGGATATATCGCAAATCATTTCAGATGTTTGTCGGATCTGTATTCTTTGCACAGGACCAAACTATCTCGCATCTCTGTCAGATTGAGGAAGCTTTTGATGACGTACACAGTCAACGCGACCTACATAGCCGCCATCTTGCTCTCGCTACCTCGAGGTATTGACTCATAATACGACCCCCCCTCTAGTGACCAATTTCAGGCATGATCATTATGCTTTTTGTTACGATTTTTCCTGATATTCCTTGCGTACAGACAATGATGCCGGCGTTTGGGTGATTGTACTTTTGACTTTGCCTTTCAAAGTGGATTTACAGTGTGAGTGTGTAAAACGGGACAAACGTAGATCGACTGGAACTGTGGATATTGTTAGCTCATTTTATGCACGGAGAGCGGTCAGTCTGTGCTGCTGCCTAGCCTGCTTCATGTGGAATCCCCCAAATACTGAGGATTTACCCTGCTCTCCGTGCGCCCTTGTTGCAGTTATTGATGTCGCGTAGGTCAGAACGACGTTAGGCGTGCTGTAATCGCCATATGAACTTAGGTTGCGGGTTGTGTCTTCGATTTGTGTGTCTTGTTCAAAATGGCTAACGTGAAGGTTCTGAACAAAGACCCGTTCACATACGCGGAGGAACGTCGGAGATTCTTGGAGGATTTGCAACGTTTTCACACATCGCGAGGGTAAGTATTGTTGTTGATTGAATACATTTTGTATTATAGATTTCGAAAACATATTCCAAAATTGTGCAGAATGGAACATTACATTCCAATTTGTTTGTTTACAGGACTCCATTTGATCGCATACCTCGGATTGGCGGCAGAGAGGTTGATCTCTATCGTTTATACAGAACCGTCACAGACCTGGGCGGTTGGCAAAAGGTGAGAAGACTATAGACAAAATCGTTTGATTTCTTTCTTATAGATGGTTCATACTATCAGACTGAGCGGATGTACACTGGTAGAAATGTTTGGGGATTAAATAAAAGGCGTGTGGTTGATGTGAGACTGTCGACAAGGCATTGCGCCGCACGCGTTGGGTTGGGATAAGAACCACGCTACTGTTGCTTCCAGCCGGTGTTTACGCTTTGAAGGTAATCCCATTCAGCGCAACACGTGCTTCATCGGGTCAGAACGTAAACATAGGTAGCCTCAGCAGAGTGGACTCCTTACTTTGTGCTTCCTTGTTATCGTGTTTTTAATGGGGTCATTGTGTTATTGTCTGCCATATTTGGACAAGCACTGTCATGCGCTCTGCTTCTTTAGCATGCCGAAGTTTGACTAAAAACCAGCAGAACTGGAACTTTGTGTATATTCAGAGTGCAGTATTGGTCAACACTATATTTCACTGTTCGATAATAGAAGCTGGTAGACATTGTACAAAATTAAAATTGTTCATCCAGTCTGGTTTTACTGCTGGAAAGGTCAAGGTCATAATGAAATTTGCATTATATGCACTGGTAAGAGGGAAAAGGTGAAAGGAGAAAATTTTTGGGAAAAAGTGAGTGCTCTGTTGCATTGACTTTATGATTCATTGTTTCCTATTGTATTTGAAACCATTGATGTCTTTCAGAATTGGGAAGATAATAAAAAATAAATTATTCAGAAAAAAATCCAGTCTGTTTTCAAATACAAAAAATCAAACTTTTGATACATTTTACAAGGATGAAGGATTGTATGTGCTGATCTATACTTTTTGATTGTCTGTCAGTGTCAATGCAGCAGAAGAGAATTTTGAAAAAGAAAAAAAAAAGGATGATACTGGAAACAGTTTTGTGTTTTTCTGTTGTTGTTTTTCAAATTTTCAAATGTTTTTATATATATATTTTTAGACCTTTGCAAATCATAGTTCTAAGAAATGTAATTTCAGAGGAACCCTTTGACAGTTTTGAAAATGTCTTGTCAAACTGAGACTCAGAGACACTGTTGAACAGTTTTAGATTGATAGCAACTTAAAGAATCCTGAAATTCTTTACATTAAGTTATCTTTTGTGTTTGTTTGTTTGTTACAGTTTACAAAAATAATTGAAATTGTTTTTATTTATTACAGTTTACAAAAAAAAATAATTGAACAAATGCTGTTTTGTTATAATGTATGTGGTGTGTGTGTGTGTGTGTGTGTGTGTGTGTGTGTGTGTGTGTGAATTCAAATTTGAAACAATGCACTTTCCAATTATATTTGTGTGAAATTGAGAGACAGTCATTGGGAGATGCGATTATATTGTATGACAGGGTGAGACAGTCATTGGGAGATGTGTTTCAGCAGTGAACTATAGTTATTATCTTGCTAAAATCACTGACTAATTTATCAGTTAATTTTCTATTGGTTTATTTGTTATGTGTTAGCCAGTTCTCCATTTTACTTTGTTTATAAATCATGATGCTGTATGTGTAATTGATGCCTAGTACTTTTTGCCGTTTTTTATGATTTGTATTTATAAATGTAGAACTAGCCAGGTATTTTTTGGTTCTGATTTATAAGAATTTTGTTTCTTGCTAGGTGAAATTTGAGAAATAATATACAATATGTGGGGATGTGGGGGGATATGGAGGGGGGCGGGGGGATAGACTAGAGTGAGTGCACACATATGCTTATGTTTCTCATTTAGTGTTTGTATTGGTCTGTATGAATTTGTTTACTGTAGTTTTCCTATCCCAACTTTTTTTTTTAATATATATATTACTGGTCATGGCACAGATTGAATCTTAGAAATGGAAAGTTTGTCAGTTGAAAAATACTGGTCTAGCACTGTATCAGACCAGCTGATAAGACATTTGTGCTGGTGTTTGTAGAATTCTGTTCTACCATTCTCAAATTATTTGCAGTAATGAACCTTGTACAGTATATTATTTTTGAAAATGTACACGTAGAGTTCTTCTTATTCATTACTGCATTTGTGACTTGTCATTTTGCTATTCATGTTACACACACACACACACATATATATATATTTTATATATATATATACGAAAAGAGATAAAAAAAAAAAAAAGATTTGAAAAAGAAATAGAATATAGGACTTAATACTGCTTTAAGAAAAAGTTTTATTCATCTATGATTTTTAAAAACGAGTTAATTTTTGCCTCAGGCAAGACATTATCTCAATCATGGTACAAATTTAGACCTCTCGTGTTGTTGCACCAGTGCAGCATAAATTGATTCTCATTATGTGTACATATAATGATATATATATTTGTACATATAATGATATATATATTTTTAAAGGGGTTTTTTTAATCTGTAAAAAGGAAAAAAAAAGCGTGTGTGCATGTGTATGTGAATTTTGTAATTGTATTGTGTTTAAACTTTATCATACTTTATTTACATATTTTGTTTTTTGGGTGTGTTTTTTAAAGTAATGATCAAGGAAGCATAATTCACTTTCAGTTTACACTATGTGTTGAAGCTTAATCATAGACAAAATCAGATAATGTGGTATTGTTTTGAGAATACTATAGTGAATCTGACGAAATTCTTTCTTTCTTTCTTTTTTTTTTTTTTTTTTTTTTTTTTTTTTTTTTTTTTTTTGATATATATATGCTTTATCTTTTGTGTGGATCTGTTGTTGTGGTTTGATGTACATGTTTATATACTTGTGATGTGTCAGTGTGACTTTGTGAAAAAGTTTTGGGAAGTGCAACATTTGTGTGTGACCCTCCTCCCCTGCCTTCATCAGTTCTTGGTTATTTTTTACTTTGGTTATTTTTGTATGCATTATAATAATATAAATTTATGTTAATAAACTGACAAACTTTCAAAGCCAATTTGCTCTTGATGAAATTGCTTTATATAGGGTTATAAAGCTAATAATGTGTAATACTGAATTGATCTATTTTATTTTCATGCCCATGGCTTTAAGTGATTAGTTAATAGTCCTGCAGAAATTTTAACAGAATCTCACTCGTGCTCAAGCACATACAGTATATGGATACAACATGTACACTTGCATGTGTTTGTGCATACACTCACACACATGCACACTTGTGACGACAGACACCACCCTCCCTATACACACAAACACAAACACACAGATTGTTAACAGGCATCTCTGGGGTCAGGATACCTCTGTACTATACATCCAGCAACATTGCCAGTGTACTCAAAACTACCCAGGTAACCTATGAAGTATGATGATGAATGAATGAAAGATATGGATACTTATCTATAGTGCCTGTCCTCGGTCAGTGACCAAACTATAAGCACTTTACAGAAACAGAGTCATTTGCAAAACAGGCTACCTACCTGGATAGAGCTGACTGACAGTTGCCATTGGGTGCTCATCATTCATCTCCTGTATCATTCGATCAGACTTCAGCCACGCACACAAACACACTCAGACAGACATGTAACATTTTATGTGTATGACCGTTTTGTTTATTTATCCTGCCATGTAGGCAGCCATACTCCGTTTAGGGGGGGTTGCATGCTGGATATGTTGTTTCCATAACCCATCGAATGCTGACATGGATTGCAGGATCTTTAATGTGCATATTTAATGTGCGAGGATTAAATACAAAGTTGCATGTCTCTGCTATTCTGCTTTCCATTCGGCAGGACCTACTTATCTTTCTGACCTTATCAGTGTTTACACTCCCACAAGAAATCTCCGCTCTTCTTCTGACGGTTACCTTTTGAAACTTCCTTGCATCAATACAATAACCGACGGTGAATGTTCTTTCTTCTTTGCTGCTCCTCATATCTGGAACAACCTTCCTTATCATATCCATCCATCTTATTCTATTTCTGCTTTTCACTCATCACTACAGACTCCTCTTTTTAAAACCTATCTGTGAGTACTCTCAGCTTCCTTTTCTCCAACACCACTCACTTTGGATGCATGTAGTGTGTGAAAGGGAGAGTGTGAGGGGGGGGGGATTTTTTTTTTTTTTTTTTTTTTTTTTTTTTTTTTTTTAAAGAAAGAGTGGCCTTGAATGTCTTATTTTACTTGTAATATTTTTCTTTCGTGTAATAGTCTAGTAATTCTGTGAGAAAAAGTGGCCGAACCTCAAAATAATTGCAAGAAAACGTTTTTTTGGCTCTACGTGTTCAGAATTTTTCGCTCTATCACCCGTAAAAAATCGAAGATAATCGAACGTCAGATACGATCAGGAAAATTAAATAAAGAAAAATAAATAGGCTGAGATGGAAGAAAAAGCACACCATACTTTTTTGCTGCCGCAGCTTGTCATTCGCGCCTTGTCAAGTCGGGCTCTGCGGGCAGGCCTGGTTCCTCCCCGCGCTTTCTCACTCCGTGCAGTGAAACCTGTTTCGTACTTCCCTGACCGTAGTGAATGTTTTACGTTGATTTGTTGGCAATTAGTGATTCCGGAATAATAAAACTTACTTATAACTGTCAATTGAATCAGTTACTGAACTGTTATAACAGTTATCTTGTTCCTAATTTGCATCTAGACAGACAACACGAATGTGGCGTTGAAGAAAGGTTCACATGTTGCCTTCGCAAAACGTGGTGCTGAAGTATGGTGAACCATGCGCTTAAAAAAATATTTTACTGAAGAAATTACAATATTCAACTTTCTTAAGTAATTGTATGTAAAATTGAAACGGACGGTCATCAAGGCACTTGTGTGATCTGAAGTGACGAGAAGCCATTGTCTGGGTTCTAAAAACATTGATTTATTTTGTTTGTTTGTTTTTCTATTTATGTATCTATCAATTTACTTATTCATCTATTTGTTTTATTTTTTGTTTGTTAGTTACACATTTATCATTCAGTTTATTTTTGTTTATTCATTTATTTATCTAATTATGAACTGTCTTGTTTGTTTCATTTTATCTATCATTATTATTATCTTCTGTCGTGGGGGTATTTCAAACACGTGACTGTGTGTGTGTGTGTGTGTGTGTGTGTAAGAAAGAGAGAGAGAGAGAGAGAGAGAGAGGCAAAACATTATTTTGAATTTGAAAGCAAAATATCACCAAATGTGGATATGCGCACACTCACACACATGCGCGCGCAATATGTGTCATTCATGTAGATGTTTTGTCCACTGTGACCTGGAAACGTAGAATTCATACATGAGATGTTGTCTGTTATAATGGATTCATTTATGTCAGATTTATATATTTGACCTTAAGCTGGTCCTCTTTTCAGCAGTAATAAGTACAGTATCAAAAGAAATCAAACCATACAAGAAGAACATCGATCCTGACAGTCTGTGCAAATTGTTAACGTGAAAGGCAATGTATAAGCAGAGCGACTTATTCACACAAAGCTGTCTTTATGCGTCTTAAGGTTGCATTTTAAAAATATTCACTTACATTTTGCAGACATCCTTCACCAATAAGTACAGATGCAAGTCTGGAAAAAAAAACCCACACATATTGCGATTATTTTGGGATTAGACCACTTTTTATCATAGAATTACTGGACTAATTCATAATAATGTCCATCCTCACAAAGGCTTCCCTCTCAGTGTTGTTCTTCAGCGGTTGTCACCTGTGCTGAGTTCGAATAATGTATTCCATGACACTCTCCACATGCTGGCGAGCAGTCAAAACCTTGTTTTTCTGCAGGTACACCTTTTTGTCACAGTCACACTCACAATCACAGCGGATAATGCACAGAAGCTTGGGAGGAGCAGGAGGCAAGTCTGCTGTGCAAGGCGGCACCATCTGGTTGTCAACAATCTTCCAGCCCCATTGTCCCGGCACAAGTGTGTCATTTCCAGTCCACTGTTGGACTTGCAGATATGTCCTCAAACTGTGGTATTTGGTAGCAGAGGACGTTGTTGGCAGAGAGTGAACTTGTATGAATGTTGTCCCAGACGCTACCTTTGAACAGAACATCATGTATCTAATCTTGTCAAGGGTGGACGCTGTCTTCCTATCATACAAAGACAAGAGCATCTGCTCAGCAGCAGCAACAATCTCATCTTTCTCTAAGTTCTTCAGGAATGTCTCTGCCAGTTCACAAAGTCGTTCTGAGCTCAGAAATTTCTGGAAACCTGTCCGTTTGCCAGTTCCAAAAGCTCGGGACGTTGTGTCACAACCTATGGCTGCATGGATGACAGGCAAGATATGACATAAGCTGCTAAGTGAACTCTGAAACTGCTTGATGTTCCAGCACCTGAACGGCTTTCTGCTTTTCTTGAGAAAGACTTCCTCTGAATCACTATTGAAATGACAGACCAAAAGGACTAAAAGATCTGTGTCATCGTCAACAACCACTGTCTCTTTGCCTTTTGCACTTTCCTGAACCTCAGCAACAATCATGCAGTCAGCATCTCCTTCAGAACAGAAAGTCACGCATCCGTTGTTCCGCAGCTTACAAGAAAGCAAGTCAATAAAACGTTGCTTGTTTTTATGATTGGCCAGAAACAGGTCTTTCCCGATATGCAGGGTCATGGCTGGTGTAAACTGAACCTCAGTGGACGACTTTCCCTCAGTTCTGCACATATATGTGACGTCTTTTGTGCTTGGGCCACTTGTATAGCCATTACAGGCTTCTTGTACTTCTGTCGCACATGTCTGACGTAAGTTTCAATGATGGAAATGTAAGTTGAGCCACGAGACCAGGGATATTTTTGAGAAGTGCCTCTCCATGCAGAACAAACGCACGTCACCAAGAACGGCACTCTCTGGCATGGGTTTGGAAACTCTCTTCCAGATCCCATCAGCAAGAAGGGCTTTATTTCCTTGACGAAGAAAAATAGAAGACTTAGAAAGAGATGATGGGTGACTCGACAGCTCATATCTGAACACCTCACTCTTGTCCTCGTATTTACTGCCTTGACAGTGTTTATGGAGGCCATCGTAACAGCCTGTTCTGACCTAAAGGTGTATTCCGTAGCTTTGTGGCCTTCCATCTTCTTCAAGATTTTATTTCCCACTAGGTTTGCCTTGTGTGCATCCACCTTGGTGTTTGCAACCATACCTGTGGCTGTATTCTTCAGAACAGGACCAGCAATGAAGGGATCTCTCTCTTCCAGGAGAGCAAGGATTTCCATCATGTCGTGACCATCCTGCCTCTTTCTGGCAATGCTGATGTCTTTGTGCTGTTCACTTGAAAAAGACAACCCGGTGATGTTCTGAACTGACGTATTGATGTCAGCACAAGTGGGCATTGATAGAAGCCATGCTGCACGTTGGGATTCTGACATTCCACGATCACGTGTCATCCCCCCTGTTGATTTGATGCTTTTCATCAACACTTGCTAAATAAAAGATCGACAGAAAAACCAGCCAAGTAGCGATCACTTCTGTGGAAAATATGATGACCTTGAAATTTGTTGTACACGTCAGGGTTGGTTTGTTCAAGTTGCACCATATCTTGTAGGTACAGCTGGATTGACTTTGTGTACAGACTGTGACCAGCTGAAGCAAGAAAAGGTATCATCTCCTGCAACGTACGCAGGTGAAGATGCCAGTTTCCCGTCCTCTCTGCCTTCAGAAAACATCGTAAAATATCTATGAGATGATTGTATTGCAACCACGAGGCAGCTGTGGGGTGTTGTTTTAGCTCCTCCTTCTTTGCATCCAACTTGTCAGAAATTGTGGAGATAAGATGCGTGTTTGCCTCAAGGTCATGAGCTACAAGTTTGCCCTCCATGAGAGAAATTATACAAAGCCAGTCCGTGATCAAGATCTTCATCTAACATTGGTTCGGTAAAGTCCGTGTGATCAGTAGCATTTGATTTGAAAGTGTCAATTGAATTTTGAAGTTCATTTTGAACTTGTTGATCCACTTGTTCCAAATGAAGGTGTTCTGGAACAAGATCTAGGTTCTGTGTAGTTGGCAGCTTGACTCCACATGTTTTAGCAGTCACGAGTGCGTTTAAGCAAAGAGTCCACTAAAATGTCCCCTTCCTGCTCGTGTCACTGCTTTTCCTTGCGTCATGTGCATGACAGCGTTTGGAGAGAAGGGCAATTCCAGAACCTTTAACCTCTTGCAACCCACTGCCCTCCATCAACCGTCCAATGCAGCCTCAGAAGCTCATTTCAGCATGGAAAGCACCAAGGCGCAGCACCATCGACTTCATATAACTGGCAGGAGGCTCATTAGCAAGATGTCAGTGGCTTTCCACCAGAGTGGTTGATCCAGAGTCAGGACAGGTGTTGAGTTGTGTCGTGTGGCCTGTTTTGTGATGAAATGTATGGTAGAGTAGAGACAGGCCATGTCACTTGGACTGAGGTCGATTATGGGCAGGAAGCCAGAGATGCCACAGTGACTGCCCATGTGAACAGCTTGCATCATACCTGACCAACCAGGCCTCTCTCTCTTCTGTTGCAACGTTCTGTTTATACACTGATATGCATCGTGCGTTAAAATCACACTGACTAGCTTTTCTGTACGCTATCAGTTGAAATTCGTTTGTTTTCTGGCATATACATTTATGTAATACCTGTTTTTCTTATTGCCTTTACTCAAGTTCTTTTTTTCATAAAATTGGGGTAGTACGTAAGAAAAGTCTTCCTGTGCTTGTTCTTTTCCTTCAGTAAACAAGATTCCTCCTGTTAGTTCTCTCTCTCTCTCTCTCTCTCTCTCTCTCTCTCTCTCTCTCTCTCTCTCTCTCTCTCTTCTTTCTCTTCTTCTTCTTCTTCTTCTCAATTCCGTCCCTCTCCTTCCTAAACCCTCCCTCGCCCTTCTGCCTTTCTAGCACGCGCGCGCGCGCGCGCGCACACACACACACACACACACACACACACACACACACACACACACACACACACAATTTCACAGTCAGTAGTTAAATGGAGATAAACAACAACCAAGCAAATAAACACAAAACAAACAAACAAAAGAAAACAATAAAAGCTAAGCCTTGAAGACAGTGCTTAAGGAAATAAACAAACGAATACATATGAAATAAACACTGATGGGAACGAAAGCCCACAAACTTACTATAAAAAATGTTATTATCACCTTTGCAGCCCTTTTTCGATAGCACAGAAAATGTTTTGTCAACACTGCATGGGTGTTTGCAAACCGCACATGTGTCTTGATATTAGTCCATTTCCATTTTGCAAAGAAATCTCAAAAAATAAAATCTTTAAATTTTCAGCGAAAGAAACTTTATTAAGCGCATGGTTTACCATACTCTGACTTCACACACGCGAACACGGGCGAACCTGTCTACCCCTATGCCACTGCCATGCAGTCTGTGCTAGCACACTTTAAGACCATGATAACTGTGATTATATTTTAGTAACAGTCTAATTTGACTGTTGTAAGTACACTTGCTTTCTCGGAAACATTACTTAACAATGAAGCATTGTAAAATCATGTATGATATTCAGTAAGCATAAGATACAGTGGTAGGCAGGTTCAGCTGCGCGGACGAAATGCCGGAGAAGCGTAGTACTTAACAGGCCCATCCCCGTTGTGGCATCCTTGACAAGGTGTCAGTGACGTGACCCAGTTGAGAGTTTCAGACTCAAATATGGTGTTCCGTTCGCGCCATCTCCTTGTGTTTATTTTTCTTTATTTAATTTTCCTGCTCTTATCTGACATTCGATTTTCTTCGATTTTTTACAGGTGATAGTGTGAAAAATCCTGAACACATAGAGCCAAAAAAACCTTTTCTTGCAATTTTTTTGAGGTATTTTCGTAATTTTCTTAGACTATAAAGGGCCCTGAGCTCTTTGTGAGAAAGGGCACTATGTAAATGTACATTATTATTATTAGATCTTCTGCTTGTGAATACACATGAAGGGGGTTCAGGCACTAGCAGGTCTGCACATCTGTTGACCTGGGAGATAGAAAAATCTCCACCCTTTACCCACCAGGCATTGTTACTGAGATTCGAACCTGGACCCTCAGATTGAAAGTCCAACGCTTTACGCCTTTAGTCACTTTGCTGTTGTGCCCATCCTGACCAATGCACAAGATATTTTTTTCTTCACCAAAATACATGTTGAAACAGAGAGATAGTAAAGCATGGTATGTGTTCCATTTCATCAACTTCATGCTTCAAGTATTAAAATGTACTCATTGATGATAGATTAAAATATCACCCTTTGAAGAACACATGAAATTTGCATTGTACATTGATGATAGATTAAAATATCACCCTTTGAAGAACACATGAAATATGCATTGTATATATCAGCAAAGTATATATTAAGAAGTAAAAGAGTTCGAATACTGCCAAGATCAGTATAAAATTATCAGACTTTCATTTCCCTAAAAGAGCAGTCTGTTCACTCCTTCATAACTGTAGGCACCTCTGGCATTTTTTAAAACACCAGGAGTAAACCCAAGTCAGACAGCCCTTGGTTATCACGCACAATACATAAATCATATAAATTGGAGATAAACAATGCTACCTTTGAAAGAAATTACAAATAAGCTGAAGGTCCTGCTCTCTGTTTTTGTTAAATCTTACATTTAAAAAACCTATCCAAATCACCTTAAGGTATACAGATGGCTCAGTATTTGATAACCAGTGAGGGGCAGCATTTAATGATTTATAATCCAGTCATTGAAAGGAGAGAATTACTATCATATTGGCAAAGGTTTTTCTGTATATATTCACGCTAATCACAGCAGATAATGGATATATTTTTAGACCTGTCTAAATCTATTAATCAGTCTTACCATTACAATATTCCAGGTACTTTTTTATTTCAATTCTAAATCTTCAACACAAACAGTAAAATAATTTAAAAACACGAGGAGAACTCATAACAGAAATTCATTATAGATTTGATTTTTTACCATTCCTGGTACAAAGATTGTTTTTTGTTAGATCCCTTGTCACAAAGAAATTGTAGAAAATGAGCAGGTGGATCATGCACTAAAATAGGAACAGTGAATATTTATAGTGCTATAGAAATTTGTTTTCCATTTTCATTACAAGAAGGTTATTCTCTACTGGAGAAAAATTGCTGGAACCATGTCAGTTAACTGAGAGAAAATGCTAAGAATAGCTCATGCAGAATCTGTTGTATGTTTCTTCCAAAACAAAAGGACATTACAATGGCAGAATTAACTAGTCTAATTTAAAGACTATGATTGGATGCTATAAAAACATAATTTACTCCCAAAATGACTTGTTTTTGTGGTGTGCATACCATCTGTGAATGTGAACAGTTGAAAACATTTTACCTCATTCAGTAAAAAAAAAAAAAAAAAAAAAAAAAAAAAATATATATATATATATATATATATATATAATCTATCTATGACATTCAACTTATGTTTGAAATAATTCAGTTTAATTAGGGGCCCCATTAGCCCCGTCTGTTGAAAGTTTACTAATTGAGTATTAGCTTGTTGTTTTATTTTATTCATATAGATATATTTTTGGTGATGCAAATTTTTGACAATGCAAATTCATGAGAGAGGGACAGGAAAACTTCTGTAAGTAATGATGACATGAGGTGGTGGATTTTCATATAAAATCACAATTGTGGATCGAAGTTTTAATAAATGACTGAACACACACACACACACACACACACACACACACACACACACGTTTTAAACTGCCACCTTGTAATAGGATGAAAGTATGCCACAACTGAATTTTTACCACCTCTCCCTTCAGGGTGACATATGGTGAGAAGTGTTTTTAAAACCCTGCATTGAAAAAACAACAACAATAACACAGTGTCAGATTTTGGGGGGGTTGTTTTTGTTTTTGTTTTGGTCGATAGACAACTTACTATTGTGTAGTGTGTATCATGCAGTTGCTTGCAAAAGAGATTAAATTCCATTCAAATTATCTTCCATGAGGAAAGCTGGTTCAGTCACAAAACATTTAGTAAAGGCAGTTGAAATCCAGTACATCTCTTCTTTCTTTTTATGTCATAGGCTAACCTTGCTGTGAACTTCTTCATTTTGAATTATTGATGATATTATTATTTGAGTAACCCTGTATATGTAACACAGCACTCTTTTGTAACACTCTTTTGGGGCATGAGGCAGGGAGCTGTACACAGTACAGCTATGAGAATTCTGAGCCCTGTTGTAAGGTTTATATTCTTGATCAGTTGATGAGTCATTGACAGCAATCAGGCCCAACTGATGCAGTCAGTGTTTTTGCTTGCACTACACAAATAACTTTCTTATATCCAACAAAAATTGACTTTTGAGTTACTTAACTCACTCAGTACGGCCAGTCCTCTCTTCTCCTCTACACAAACCCCTCAGATGTCCAGTGAGTGTCTCAATGACCCAACCTTTAGCTTCCATCGTCAGAATTGTGGTATTCTTTGTCAACATTCACCTCTTCAGTATGAGAGCCTTCTACTTATAATATTTTGATGGTGGTAATTGGGGTGAAACGCTGTTAACGTCTTCTCTTTCGCCGTTCGTATGGAGAGAGTTAAACCATACACTACAACTACAAACACAACTGTAAAAAAAAGAAAGAGAAAAAAAAAAGCAAGATAAAGTCAGCTGTGTTGAACTGGCACACTCATAGTTATACAGAATAAATCTATAACAGATGTTTATGAAAGTGCACAGTATGTGAGAAAGGGGAGAGAAATGAGATTTAGATGGAGAGTCAAATTTGGGGTGGACACTACCATGAGGGAAAGAAGGAGAAATGAAATGATTTGCAAGATTTCATAGGAGAGAGAGCATGTACAAAAAGGGATTGGTCTGAAATTGTTGAAGAGAAGTGGGAGAGAGAAAAAAAAAGAGAGCTGTAGGCCAGTCAGCAAATTTTGAATGTAAGCACTTTCAGGCTGAGTGATTTGCAGGCAACTAAATTGAACCAAAGAGAGAATGTAATATCCTTTCAGCCAAGAAACTTGATTTTGATGGTTACAATTATCACTAACAGAAGAATATTTGACATAATTGTCTTGCTCTTGTATTACTACTGTTGCAGGAGCATGAAGAAGAGATAGATCTATTTGGGATGGACACAGATGAGGATAATAATTAATATCTATGAGACTGCAGGAAATGGGACAGCAAAAAAGCCCAACAAACATCATTGCTATATCATGATTTAACCTTCTGGTATTCTTGAAAGCTTTGAATTTACAGCAAAATTAAGTTGTGGAGTTCACAGTCTATTGTGCATGTCATAATTTTAGATTATGCAGTGTGTGTGGGGTATCGTGTGTACATGTATGATGAATTATTATGTCTGTTACTAGTGTTAAAGTGGAAACATTTGAAATTGAATATAATGTTAGTATCATTTTTTCTGTAAAATTGATTTTCTTCTTTGTTTTCTTGTTTTTCACTTTTTGTTTTACCAGATATGAAATGAACCATCTGTAATGTAATTACCTGACATAGGGTGAACAAAGTGGTTTTGAATGGATGGAATTGAAGAGAAGTTGGTTTTCCCTTGATTATTAGTTCTTTCTTATACAGATCTTAAAAACATCTTTTTTCAGAGTTTTGCAATGTCTCTGTTCTTTACTTTTATTTTTAATGATTTTGGCATTTTGTCTTCCACTAGTCCAGTTTTTGTTTGTGACTCAGCAGTTCTGTCTGTTCATTGGAAGCTTTTTTGTTTCTTTTTAAAATTTGGTTAATTGCTTGAAATGATTAATACAAGAATTATTTTGTTCACTGTACAACTGTACAGACAACATGTCAAACAATTGACACATATTTTCAGGTGTGCAGTTCATTCAATATTTCAATTTTTGCCCATTTGTGTTTTACTTTTAGGTTGTAACTTATATCCTTACACTGTTTGAACCTTGTAACTTTTAACTTTTTCGTAAACATAGCAAACTGATTTCACTGAGCTGTAGAAAAGTTAATAGCAGTGTTGCCACTGGCTTTGTCAATAATTTGCTAAAAATTGGATGAAGACTGTTGGAACTAAAACTAAATAGGTTTGGAGTTTGCCAAACCAACAAAATGTCAGCATTGATTTACAGTAAAATCATAGACTATACACACCTGATACAGATAATACTCAAAATTATTCCCGTGATGCTGTCCATTATAAGCATGTTTGTGCACATTGTGTGTGCAGGTGAACAATGACTTGTTGTGGGAAGACGTACAGGAAGACTTCAATGTGCCCATGGCTTGCACAAATGGGTCACAGGCCCTCAAGTACATTTACTTCAGGTTGGTGGTGTTGTTGCTTGACATTTGACTGCATGCTTTTTTCAGCAACAATCAATCTTGGCATGAGGAAAATCAATACTGAGGAAGAGAAGATTGAATCCGTAATCATTAAGATTGCATGCTTTTTATAGCAACAGTCTTGGCAAGTGGAAAATCAGTCGGAATAGAAGATGAAGAATGCTTTGTTTTGGGTCATTTATTTATCAGTGTTGTCTGTAAGTGTTGTTCTGACATGTACCTTCATGTTATTTCATGTAATATGTTATAATTCCAGATGCAGTCTCACGATTTTTCAAATACATGTTTATGATGTTATGGAATATTTTTTTATGGAGAGTGCATTGTTTTTATGACGTTTTTTGAAAGTTTAGATATGATCAGTGACCATATCTATTGCACTTTTTTCTGTAGCCATGCAAGTTGCTTGTTCGAAAGTTGTTATTTACAGAAGACCAAGGATACATTTAATTATCCTAAGTACTGTACTGTTGATGCTTGAACACTGTTTTCCTTTTTTAATCTGAGACCAACAGATGTGAAATTGAAAAAAAAGAAAAAAAGAAAGCAACTGAATGAAAACTGTCAATGTTCAGTCATATAAGTATATACCAATTGATATATAATCACCGAAATGTTGAGTGGTAATGTTGATTTGTAACAAATTGTGAACACAGAATCAATGTTAGGGATAGGGAGAGGTTGACTGAAAAATACTGGTGATAAGACAGACATGTGTCATTTTATAGATGATAATTCTTTCCTTTTTTTGTGTGTGTCTTTTTTTGTTGTTGTCTTTTTTCCCTCTGGCTCTTTAAGTCTTATCAGTATCAAAAACAAATGAGTGCCTCAGTTCATGTCTGTTAAACAGGTTAAAAAATGTATGTCACTGGATTCTGCAGTGTTACTGTGCATTCTTAGTTTTAGGTCTGATGGCTTTCTTTCTTTCTTCTTTTTAATAAAGAAGTTCAAACAGGTCTGCTTTGAAGGAGTTGTGAAGAAGGTCCCATGCCTGGTTGCAGGTACCTGAACATCTATGAGAAAGTGCACTTCCTGGGCCTGGACCCTGACAGCTGTGCCGATGAACAGGAGGAGGGGCCAGCCAGGAAGAAGATCTGCCTGCCTGTGGAGTCCATCCCCCTCACCTACAACTACAGTCAGCACAGTGTCAAAGGTAAAGAACTTTAATGCGACCCACTGGTAAAATATAACAGTACTGGGAAATCATTATGATAAATCATCATACATGTAGATGTATGAGAATCTTTCATCTGAGCAAGATATTTTCATGTCCAGATTACCAGATAAGGATTATGTTGTGATACATCTTCTGTTCTATAATTTTGTGGATTAAAACTAATAAAAGAGAACTGATACAAATAATATTCATTTTCTTCTTTCCATGCCCATGTCCTTGACGAGTTACCTAGATGGTGTGATTAAAAGTTATACAAAGTTTGTTTGCATTACAATTCTTGGTGTTTTTGAGAGCAGTAGGGAGTGGGACAGTGAAGTGTATGAGTCAGAGCTTGTATTTTGCTGACGGGCATTCTGGGCTTTTTTATTTTACTGTTGCAGGGTGCTGTGTAAATTAGTTAAATGCTCATTCCTGGTTCATGAAAACAAAAATACAAAACAAAAAGAAACAACAACAAAAAAAACAAAAACAACAACCCAAAATCAAGCAAGTAATTGATTCAGAAGGGGTGCAAGGTTTAGACATTTTCAGACTTGAAATGAGAGTAAAACCAAACTCCACACCACAACCTTCTCACACCCACCAAAAAAAAAACAGCAGCAAAAAACAAGTCCACAAGACCAGCCGCTGTGGTGAAGTGGTTAGCGTCGCAGACTGACGGCTGGGAGAATGTGGGTTCCAATCCCAGTGGAGGTGGGGTTTTCAGCCCATGGCCGGCTCCTACCCAGAGTTGAGTGTGCTGTGGGCTTAAATGGGGAGACTGGGACCACACAGTCGAGTGTCATCCACTTCAAGGATGCGTCTTTGGGTGTGTTGCTCTAATTACCTGACCAACACTGGAAGTGTCTGTATCTCTCGGGCCTGGTTAACGCCAGGATATCATTATGACAGGAAGTGTAGAGTACAACCTTGTCACGCAGTCCCAAACCAAAATGGACCTCCATAGCAGCATCGTCATCATCATCATCATCATCATCCTTCCCCTCCTTCATCATCATCAATATAAACAAAATAGTGCTCTCATGGTGACCTCAGTTTTGATACCCTTCCACTTCCGTGCTTGTGAGTCCTGTCAATGTCTTCAGTGTTGGCAGATTCATGGGGGGCTGTTGTTTGAGGGACATGGTGGCGGTCTCCACTCTGGGAGGGACGCTTACTCAGTCTGGCTCTGCAACTAAGCCATTATTGTCATTAGTAGGGACCTTAGTAGGTGGTGTCCTAAGTACGTTTAAAAAAACCCAAAAAAAACCAGAACAGGCACCACTCAACACCACCGAAGTGATTCAGCAGCAATGCAGGGTCTCCTCTGGTGTGTGGCCTCCTGGCGACCTAACATCGATGGTTCCCTGTGGACTGCCAATGCTGGAACTGCAACGGACGAACCCGGGTGTGGCTGTGTATGGGGGAATCTAAATGAGCAGCGTGGAAGTAATGCCACTGAAACGGAGCAGATGATGGGGCAGCAAAATAACAAAATAACAAACAAACAAACAAACAAAAAACAAGTCCACAGTTGCAACAAGTCTCTTAAGAATCAATCGTGATTAGATTGAATGTGAATGCCAGTGCCTAACACTTGTAAACAGCTTGATAAACTTGTATTGGTTTTTTTTTGTTGTCTCAACAGACTGCTCTATGAAGTTTAGTCTGCTCACCTCAGGGAGAGTGCATCTGCATAGTGTGGTGCACCCTTTTTTTTTCTTTTTTCTTTTTTCTGTCTATAAGTGTATTTGTTTTACTATGAAAGTAAACTTTTCTCAAAATTTTGCTGGGACAACCCTTGTTGCCCTGGGTTCTTTTACCTGCGCTAAGTACATGCTACACACGGGACTGGGGTTTATCATCTCATCAGAATGATTAGTGTCCAAACCACCACTCAAGGTTTTGTGGAGTGGGAGAAAATTCTAGTGAATTGGAATTTGATCCTGCACGCTCAGATTTTCACGCTTTCAAAGCGGCCATGTTACCACCAGGCCACCGCACCACTTGACATCACTATTCATACTTGTATCAGAACAGTTTCATAATTTGAATTGTACAAAAAGTGAGAAAACGCATGTGTGAAGGAGGGGTGTGTTGAATCCAGTTGAAAGTTGCCTGACTCTTGCCTTGATTGCTCCAGACCATCAGCGAGAAGCCCAGAACCTGTCCACGGACTTGGCCCGATTCAGTGACTACGACAAGCTGGAGATGTCCCTGCGTTCAGGTCTGCCCAACGAGGTGGACTTTGCCGTCAACGTCTGCCTGCTGCTTTCCAACGAAGGGCGCTATGTCCTGAAGCTGAATAAGTCCCTCCATCTGTTGCCGCTGCTCATGGCCAATGTTGGGTTGTTTGAGGAAGGTGAGAGTTCAGGTTGTTGTGTTTTTTTTTTGTTTGTTTTGTTTTTTTTGGTGGGGAGTGCTTTTAGTGGGGACACATCTGTTTTCCTGAGATAGTTTTATCATTGTGATCATATTCCTTGATTTTGGGGAGGGATGAGATGGCACTGTGCTGGACTGTGTTTCTAGGTCTGTGTGTATAGAAGGTTCGTGGGAAAAGGGGGGTGTGTGTGTGTGTGCTTTCTGTTTCTGTGATTGAGAAAGAGAGTAGACCAATATCCAGCAAAGTTATGTGGGTGTGAATGTTTCCCATGTGCAGGAGTGAGGGTTTTTAGAGAGAAATAGTTTATAAAATGATGCTGTCTGACTTTTGTGCAGGACCTGGTACACTGGAGCATGTGATGACTGACATCTGGACAAAATCTGAATCAAAGCGCGACTTCCTTCGGGTAATTTAGACATGGCTGAATGATCAGAGGATAGAGAGGGTGGGGAGTGTGTGGGTACTTAATATTTCCATTTATATCTTAAGCTTATATATACATAGGTACTTTTGAATGAATGATTTGCATGATTCATGCAGTGTGCAAGTTCTGTAAACAATAAAGAATTGAACAGAAATATTTTCAGTCTTCCCATAAGACTTAACAACCTGGAATGCTCATCTGAAATATTCATGAACATAAAACACTTTTGATACTTGTATGAAAGCATCAGATGTGAACAAGAGATTGAACTTGAATATTTTCAGTTCATTGGATATTCACTAGTGGGAATGAAGAGCTCAGAAGCTGAATTAATTCCACACACTAATCCTGTTTGTTAATGGTTTGCATGTTTCAGTTTTGGCACGACATTGTCAAGGATGAAAACGTGAGAGAAAGCATCAAAACAAAAAATGGCGTCTATAAAAGAGGTAAATTTGTGGTTTGCTGTGATCTCACTTCAAATTACGGTAGTTTCCATGTGTTATCTGTTTGTTCTTCTACAGTCAAGTGAAGAAAGTTCCCTTTGATTTTAGTTGAAAAGCAGCCACAGACTTGTGACATATATATAGTCCCCCAGTGGTAATGAGTGGTTACCCTAAATTTTAATGAAAGATGGGGGTGGGGGCTTCAGTCTGTTGGTTACAGAAAGAAAAAGGAGTTAAAAGACAGATCTGTTAATCTGATGCCATCTGGTCACATCCATTATTTACAAATCCATTCTTTTTTTAAGATACAGACCAATGCAGACAAAAAGAATTAGTCGTCAAGAATTTGAAGAATATGGAATAATTAAAAGAGATCATTTTAATGCGTGCTTTGGTTAGCGTTTGGTATTTTTGCTTCTCTTTGTCTTCTTAGATTATGGGTTGTGAGTTCCCTAGTCACTCTGTGTAATCTTTCATGTACATAACCATATTCATGCAATATATTGGTAGCTTCACTGTATTTTCATGTTGGGAATGTTCTCTGTGTTTCCATTTCCTACCAGTTCCTGACAGAGATGACAATATCTCTAATACGTTCATTTCTAAGCTGGCAGTAAAACCTTAACAGTGATTCCTATTTCCTTGAGGGACAGTTGCACACGTGATGCATCTGATTAAGTTGTCTTGATGTTCATGAATGCATGCCTATGAAAAACTGCAGGAGAGGTCTTTGTGTGTGAAGAGGCATTAGGATGTCTTGTCGGCGTCAGACATATGGACAGACAGCCAGAATAAATAGACCGATATTTTTCTTTCACTCTTTGCTTTCCAGCACCCCCTTTGTTCAGTTTCAGTTTATTTTCTTTCTTTCAGTTCTGTTCCTGTTTATTTTCTTTCTTTCAGTTCTGTTCCTGTTTCTTTTCTGTCCTTTACTTTTCAGACCGTCCCCTGTTTATTCCATTTCCTAATTATATTGGTTTTGCTCTGATATTTTATTTTAAACAAGAGATACAATCAGAGATTTTGACTGAGTGTTTGTAACAGTGTGGTAGTTTCAATATTTGTGTATTTCATTTACAGACGAGATGGTGGGCAGCGAAGTGCTACACCTGGGAAGAGACCTGGGTGTAAGGGATGCAGAAGGACAAAGAGTTCTACAGGTAAAGAGGTTTTCTAAATTTCTTGGGAGAGTGCTGCTCAATTCAGTTAATGTTAACTGTACTGTTTTGAGACTGCAATTGACATTTTTGGGGTACAAGAACTAATTTAAAAAAAGAGAAATTCTGTTAGATTTCTTAAGTCCATTATTTATGTTTTTGGTGCATGCCAGTATCTGTACCAGTTTTGATTATTCACAATTAACAGTTTGAACATTGAGTCAGTGACATAAGTGTTTCCAAGTCCGCCAGTTTGGAAGAGTGACATAATTGTTTCCAAGTTGATCAATTTATGAAGCATTTGGCAACCATATGCTGCATTTATTATGAGATGTACCAGCCAGCTAGTTGGATATACTGAAACTTTTGATGAATTTGACAAAAAATTGTTGGACCCTAAAAAAATAGTGCGAACTGCTGTGTTCTTACATTGAAACCTATAGCACACAGTAAAGGAAAAAGGTTTGACAAAATACATGTTTGTGATGGTGAGGAATGCTTACATTTTAGATCAGCTGATGCGTTTAAGCCTTCTTTTTATAGCAGTTGTTAAGAATTCTAAAATGATCTTATGCTTTGGAACAGGGAAGCATTTTGTGCTTTTGGAATAGGTAAGCATCTCATCTGTCTCCAATGTTTGTTGTCAGCTGGCAATGCTGATACGCAACCTGTCATTTGAAGATGTCAACCAGCAGCTTCTGGCCTGCAGTTCACTGGTCTTCAGGTACATATGAGTTGACTGGTACACTTGCACTGTCTGTCTGTGCTGGGGAGAAAAGTGTGTTTGTGGAGGGCCATGGAAATGAGGGGAATATGGGGAAGGGAGGTTATGTGGTGCATGGTTATGTGTGGTGTGTATGTTAGGTATCAAGGATCTACTGGTTTCTGTGTGGACATACTTTGTCTCTGCTTGCTCATGCAGGTGTGCATTTCTGTCTTTGTGTAAGAGTGAGTGTCTTATTAAGTGGGCATGCACACCCCAAGCTTTGTTTAAAGAAAAAAGTTACAAAAATTAAATAAATGATCATGTGGCAATTTTAGATATTTTTTGTTTTTAAAAAAAAAACATGATCCTTTGTAACTGGCATTCTCTGACACATAAGCTTCATCTGATTTTGTTGGATTGTTTCAAACTGCTTTTCATTCAATATGGATATGAGAAATAAATCCCCAGTTAAAGCTTTTCCGTCAGACACATTTTTTTGACCGTGTTTCATGGTGCATGAAAATACCTTTTTCATTTGTGAATCCATATTTGTTTAAAAAAAAAGAAAAAAAAAAAAGAAAAAAAAAGAATCAGGTTTGCATAAGGAATTAGAGTTCCTCTCTGCATAAGGCAATAAAGTCTGTCTACGAACAGCTGTAACATCTAAAACAGGGGTGGGGGTAGACTGGGGGGGGGGGGGGGGGGGGGCAATACTAGGGCATCCAGGAGTCGTGACCTGTAAGGAGGGGCTGAAACACTTGTCTGAGGGGGGGCTTCTTCTCTGAAGTCCTTGTACTGTCCAGCTCTCCCTAGAGTTTCTTATCACATTGTTTAAATTTTGTTGCAGGTTTTTGATGCTGTGTGTACATAGTTCTTACGGCAGTCTCCGTCAGCTTGCACTTGATACACTGGGAAATCTGGCAGCTCAGGTAAGTGAATATATTTGTCTATTTTCCATTATTCTGACTGTCAGTCTCTCTCTGTCTCTGTCTCTCTCTGTCTCTCTCTCTCTTTCTCTGTCTCTTTAAAACTTAATCTACAAGCGAACAATATGTAGTGATATCCATTTCAATATGTTTATTCAGTATTTTTGTATTTGAAATGAAAAACATTAGTTAGTCTGACAAATGGAAACTGACAGTTCTGTAAATGGACATTTTTATTGCTTGTTATCCAGTAGAAACTTTCAGAGGTCTAGATACTATATGTGTGGAGAAAAAACATGCATTCGTGGCCTCTGCTTCTTGTAAAGTCACCCCACTCATCAGATCCTGAACACATGCAGTTCAGTAACATTGGTTTGGTTTGAGAATTTGGCTTATTAGCTTGGTCTTCATAGTGGACGTTCTTACAGACAGCATAACATGTTTGTACTCGAAGTCATGAAGTCTGGAAAAGTTTTTGGAAAATGAGCAAACCATTTGCAGAGTAGGAAAAGTTTGGAAAAATATGTTTTGCCCTTTAGGGTCTGAAGAAGGTTTTGAAATCTGATAAATGAAAAAACATTGACCAATACGAAGAGCTGTGTTCAGGAACAAACAAATAAATAATGTGAGAAATTGAACATGGATACCTGGATAATTGTCGATCTCTTTTGTCAGTGGTGTAGTAGACAATTAAATAAAAAATTCAGCTTGACTTTTGAGTTTGGTATGGAAAAAGTATAGCATAGGTAAGACGGTGAGGTGGGAAAAAAGTATAGCATAGGTAGAGACAGCTGGCAGGCATGGTGGGGATGGCATAGGTAAGACAGTGAGGTGCATAAAAAAAGTATAGCCGAGGTGAGACAGCGATGACAGGTGGAAAATAAAGTATGGCATGGATTAGACAGCGAGGACAGGTGGAAAATAAAGTATGGCATGGATTAGATAGCAAGGTGGGAAACAAAGTATGACATGGATTAGATAGCAAGGTGGGAAATAAAGTATGGCATGGATTAGATAGCGAGGTGGGAAAAAAAGCATGGCATGGATTAGATAGCGAGGTGGAAAATAAAGCATGGCATGGATTAGATAGCGAGGTGGGAAAAAAAGCATGGCATGGATTAGATAGCGAGGTGGAAAATAAAGCATGGCATGGATTAGATAGCGAGGTGGGAAAAAAGCATGGCATGGAATAGATAGCAAGGTGGAAAATAAAGTATGGCATGCATTAGACAGCGAGGATTAGACAGCGAGGTGGGAAAAAAGTATGGCATGGATTAGACAGCGAGGTGGGAAAAAAGTATGGCATGTATTAGACAGCGAGGATTAGACAGCGAGGTGGGAAAAAAGTATGGCATGGATTAGACAGCGAGGTGGGAAAAAAGTATGGCATGTATTAGACAGCGAGGATTAGACAGCGAGGTGGGAAAAAAGTATGGCATGGATTAGACAGCGAGGTGGGAAGAAAGTATGGCATGGATTAGACAGCGAGGATTAGACAATGAGGTGGGAAAAAAGTATGGCATGGATTAGACAGCGAGGTGGGAAAAAAGTATGGCATGGATTAGACAGCGAGGTGGGAAAAAAGTATGGCTGGTGGGAAAAAAAGCATGGCATAGGTAAGACAATGAGATGAAGAAAAAGTATGGCATAGGTAAGACAGTGAGGTGCATAAAAAAAAAAGTATGGCTTAGGTAAGACAACGAGATGGAAACATAATATGGCATAGGTAAGACAGCGAGATGGAAACATAATATGGCATAGGTAAGACAGCGAGATGGAAAAGAAAGGATGTCATATGTAAGACAGCGAGGTGGCGTAAAAAGGACGGCATAGGTAAGACAGCCAGGTGCATGAAAAACCAAAGTATGGCATAGGTATGACAGTGAGGGTGGGTGAAACCAGTGTGTCTTCTAACGGTTCCAACAGATGGTGCTTCAGCCTGTGGAGACGACAGCCACACAGTTGATCCTGAACCTCGTCAAGAAATCTCTGGTGGAGCAGGACAAATTTGTCATTGTCCGAGGTGAGGGGATGGTTTGTTTTATAGTTACTACAGTTAGGTCTTGGAAAAACGTAGTTTTGTTTTGTTTAGACATCGATAGGTTGAAAAAAAGCAACATCGTTGACTATTTTTGTGCATATTTGTGTATATCAGACTGAAGGTAATAGTTTGAAAAAGTGCAACATCACTGACTAATTTTTGTGCATTTGCATGTTTGTCAGACAAAAGGTTATTTGTTTTGAAAGTAGTGTTCATAGGTTTAACTGGGTCGTAATAGATCAAACTATGGATCTGCCTGAAAGAAGAAACTTTTATTTGAATAAGAATTTTGCACACTAAAAATGAATTTGGCATAGAAAAACACAATTTTGTTTTAGCTGGAAAAAGAGACCACAGTTACCTGTCAGTAATCATGGTGGATAGTGTATAAGCCGCAAACTGATGTTTGTACATTTTAAGTTAAGCATACTAGTATAGAAACCAAAACTGATGTAATTGCGATTTGATGTTTCCATGTCTGTTAGTGCAGCAAATGCTAACCTGCATTTATTGAGTGTGAGGTTAAGTCAGTTTAGCAGTTTGCCTTTTATGTATTCATACAGGGCAGCTGGTGAACACTGATCAGAAGTCCAGTGCCCAACCAACTCTTGCTAAGGCGTCTTCTGAACCTTTATTTTAACAGAGACTGATTCTTGAGCATTGTTGATGTGCTTTTCACCATAAACGAACATCTCCTATTGGAAATAATAAAGCATTCTGCATGTTTGACCTAGGATTCGCCGTAGCAGAATCAGTTAGGCATTTGACTTCATCCAGTGCTCAGGGCCCCCCTTTGGCATGGTGTTCTGTCCTTGTCCTTAACTCCGATTTTCCTCACTCCACTCAAGTGTGAGTGGGTATCTGACTTTGGTCAGGGAAGATTAAAATGGTGGAAGGAGAGGATTTGGACCCAGGCCTGCTTATGCCGAGCCCTGGACCCAGTGGTTGAAAAAGTGATTGGACATTTAACCTGTTTGATTTGTTATCAGCCCTGGAGATGCTGAGCAAGCTGTGTCAGCTGGAACGGAACGAAACAGTGCTGAGTGAGAGCCTGGAAGGGGAGACATACTCGCGCATCGTGCAGCTGTTGACAGTGCACGACATCCAGCTGATTGTCCACACACTGGAGGCCCTCTACCAGTTGTCGGAGCTAGGGGAGACCACCACCACCATGATCGCCAACGTCAAACAGGCTGTCGGTCAGTAGCTAACAGGTGTTTTTGTTCTGTGGTGGTTGGTGTTACCTGCCTGCTGAACATAGATGTGGTTACTGACACTGACACTATATTATTGCCATTGATAGTACTATCCTTTTGGCAAGGGCAACAATATATGAATAGACAAAAATTACAGTGGCACACAGGAAAGATGGAACACACTGCTAAGAGTTAAACAAAATGAAAACAAACTGTGGGAGTGGTCATGGTTAGTGAGCCCATCATAGGGTGCATGTATGTCTGGACTTGTCCTGGAAATGCTCTTGACTTCAAATTGATGTGTGTTGAAGTTCTACCACTGTTAGCTTAGTAATTATTTTATCAAGCTGCTCGAAATAGGGGATAAGAAACAAATTGGGGGTATATGATGACAGTGTCTTTGTTTTTTCTTTGAATGGCAAGTAAGTTGAGTATTTCTGAGAGTAAGGTATTTTCTGAACTTCACAAAAATGAAGGGAATAATTATCTTAGTGCCATGGTTCACTGTGTAGAAGAACTATTGCCGTGGTGTCATGATAAAGATGTAAAATAATGTTTTCATTTTTTTCTCATCTACCCCTACCCTTCCTCAACACTGTAGACTTCGTATGGTTTTTGTTGTTGTTAAGTTTATTGATTGATTGATTTTGTTTTTAATAATAGTAAGATGGATAATGACAACGGAAGGTGATGTTTCAGACATGCTGGTGAACCTGATCACTGTGGAGGCCCAGTCGTACGGACCCAACTCGCTGATTGGCATCAAGGTAGTGGAGTACGTCCCTCCTGCTGACCCCAACGCCACCCCTTCCTCCTCCTTCCCTCCACCCTCACGCACTGTCATCCAGTCCATGGCCCCTGGCACGGCACCTGGTATGTGCTGTTTTCCTCTCTTCTCTTCTGGCATGACTTTGTGCTAGGAAAATGTGCAGGCTGTTTTGGTTTGGGTTTTTTGTCATGTCAGGAAATCACATAGTCTATGTCCTACCTGGGAAAGTAATGTGAACAGTTTGTATTTTGTGTGTGCTTGAGTGTGTTCTTTGTACCATCCTTGTCATTAAAAAGACCATGATAAATTGTAGGGTTGTGCAAGAAAATTGATGCAGTTCTTGTGATCCAGGCCTTTTTTGTTGTTGTCACATTACTTAGTTTTTCTATCCCTTCTTGGAAAGTAATGAACAGTTTGTATTCTGTGTGCGCATGTGTTTGTTAGTATTACCCTTGGCACTTAAAAACAACAAAACTGTAGTGGAAGGAAAATGGAAAATAAATTGTTCTCATGATGCATTTAAGTACAGTTCAGACAAAACAGACTTTATTGTTTACAGTCTGATATTCCAGTACTTGCCTAACTTTTATTTATTTATCTTTTAAATTCAAATGATAGACTAGGGGAGAAAATGGAAGATTTATTGTTCTTGTGATGCTTGCAAGTCAAGATCAGACAGTGCAGTCTTGATTGTTCCAGAATATAAGTATTTTGGTAATTGCCGGGCTTTGAAGGCTTGAGAGTGGGATGGCCTTATAGGTGCAGAGTGTGTTGTTTGTGGGATTTTATGTTGTCTTTCTGCTTTTTTTGTGTGTGTTCATTCTTTCTGTGTTGCCCGACAAAACCTGAGTTTTGTTTTTCAGGGTTTCCAGTGCAAACCTGAGTTTTGTTTTTCAGGGTTTCCAGTGCCCCCATCACCACACATGTCAGCCACTGACCAGGCCAGATCTGATTTGGAGACCACTGCTGCCAACTGGTCAGTTGACTCACCTGTTCCATTTAACCTTCCCCATACTTTGTTACTTGCCCATTTAATCTTGCATTGTGGGTCTGTCAGACCCAGTCACACCCTGTCTGTACACAGTGGGTTTATCAGACCCATACGCAACATAAAATTGCAGTGTTCCATTGTTGGTATGCCATGGGTCTGTGGGACCCAAATTGTTTTTTTGGGGGAAAGCATACAGACTCAAGGCTGGCTTTATGAAAGAAACAAGGTGTCAAAAATGACAGATGCACTTGAGACTGAGTTTAAAAAGAGGGGCTAAGTAAGCAGTGCATAATATTGTGTTCATAATTTTTGTTTATAAGAATGTTGATCTGTGGAACCCACAGAGTTGGGACAGGAGTTGCTTTTTGCAAGATGTATGGGTTTTCTTTGGGTTTTTTTTTATATATAACAAAACAACTGAGACAATAATATATACAAAAACAATTACCATGCATATGTCTGTGATAATCTTGTCTGACTTTGATTCATGAGCAGCAGAGGAGGCTACTGCTGTCCCAACCATCTGGGCTCGATTTTTTTTTTTTTTTTTTTTTTTTTTTATTCAGATTTTACCGGGCTTTTTTTAAATATTTTTTTTAATTTTTTTTTTTATTATTGGAGAGTGTCTTGCCCACATTATACCCACAGTCTTGGCCAAGAGGGCTTTAGGATTGTTGACAATGTAGAATTTGAGAAAAAATCCACAAAATCTTGAGTTAATCTAACAGAAAATGATTTCAAATTATTTTTTAAAAGACGAAAATGGGTTTTTCAGGCCCACAGAATAGAGTGAAGTGTAACTGCCTAATTTGGGGAGAACCAGCATATTTCAATGTTTTATAGATGGTTTCTGTCATAGAAAAACATGATTTTATTTTGTTATTTTCATGAACAGTAGGGTAGGTATGGGTAATTGTGAACGATCCAGTCGAAGCGACCAGCTCAACATGTGTACTGTAAAGATAATATGTCGTATGACAGTCAGGTGTAGTTCTTTTGTTTTTGAAGGCTTTCTCCGACTGGTTGCACCAGGAAAAGTTCGTCTGCTCAGGTGTTTCAATGTTTTGTCGACGTTTGAAATAGCAGGGGTGCCTGAGGGTAAATGTGAACGGGCGAGTATAATTACAAATGATGGCTTTAGGTACATGTAGACAATTATAACAGAGGCAGGTCTTTAACTTGTTAGACATAACATATTATTGGAACATCCCACTAGACAGTTGTATTATTGGTTTTGATCACACATGCACATAAACACACAAACAGACATATAAACACACACACCCCACACCGCATGCAAACATACTCTTTTGAGAGTGCTTAGTAACTGTACATCATCGTTTGCAAATAGACTCACATCAAAATATCCTATGGTCTAATTGCAAAGGACAATATTTTGCAGATTCCTGTCAAAACTGACGTTCTGATCTGTCACCAATATGCTTTCTTAAATTCTCCCAGCACTGGTAATGCGCATTCAACATATCCGATCAAATAAAACTATTTTAAACTGTGTCAAAGTTCAAGTCCTACAACTTGCTTCTCGTGATTTTAGGATTTTGAGAGTACATTTGTTGTCTTGGTCGGCAGTGGTGTGTGAAGAGAAGGAACATTGTGCAAATAGCAGAAATAGCTGATGTTTGACTGGTTCTTTGAAATGGATATTCATTAAGGTATTAGGAAAACGTCGAAGCAGGCGTTAAATTGTAAAATGCAACCGTCAAGAACGCTTTGAAGTGGGGCGTTACACGAATTGTTCACAATTACACGCTGTTCACATTTACCCATACCTACCCTATTACATATGGTCAGGTTTTCTGCAGTCTTTTTTTTTTTCTTCTCTTGTTCACCATAAAACATAATTGTGATGACGGATTATCCAAGCAGACAGATAATGTTGCATAACTTGTCTCAAAAACAAAGTGTCTGTATCTTACCATCCAGTGGACATTTTGCAGTTCTGTGGATGAGAGAAAGGGGAATTAGGTGAATGAGTCAGAAGAATGAAGCTAACAAAACAGTTTGCTGCATTATTGCAGGTTACAAGGGACCTATGAGACCAAGAAGGGAAGCTGCACAAAACAACATGATTTATTTGCGGAGTACCAGCAGTTCTGCTGTAAGTTTGGGATTGCTGACACTCTCACTGCCGCCGACCTAGTCAACATTGTCAAGTGAGTGACACTTCTTTGTTATCATCTGTGGAACAATGCTCTGTGTGTGTGTGCATGGTCTTTTTTTTTATATACAGTATTTTACAGACTGTAAAGCAACACTTTTTTTTCCTTCAGTGCTGACCCATGCATTTTATGATACAATGCACCTAATGTATGGATAAAATCTATTGAAATACTGTCATGAATTGGGATTGTATCGAGATTGACCTCCAAACCTGGAAGTGTGATGTTCATGGCATTGAAAACAAATGAAACTTTCCACATATCAGAATAAAAACAGCTCACAAATAACTCACATTTACACAGACATCATACTCAGGGAATCAGGGAAAGGAAATTTTCAAGAAATCTGAGATCAACAGAGCAGACAAGCGAGAAGATGACACAACTTGAGAAAGAGTTATGATGATGATGTCTGGGACTCAACATCAGCTTTGGTTGAAGGTACGGATATGGCCACAGCAGGGAAAGTAATCAACCCATGAATGCCTGACTTGTTTTTCACTTTTCTGTACATCATAATAGTATGCTGCGCCTTGCGTATTGTTAAAATCTGAAATTGTGAGGAACCTGAAGTATGTGCTTTAGAATCAGAATCCAGTAAAATATGGCGAGCATCCTACTTTTTAATGTGAAAGGAAATTGAAACAAAAATTCTAATGTGGGTTTTTTGTTCTTGCAGGTCTGCCATTCCGCAAGCCAAAATCTCGGAAGTGGACAAAGGGGAGGGACCGAAGGAAACAGTATTGAAAGGCTTGTCCAAACGAGCCAAACCGAAACCCTTTGCCATTCTGGCTGGTTCAGATAAAGGTTGGTTTTGTGTCTTGGCTGTCAGAGGTGTGTGTGTGAGACAGATGGACGGACAGTGTGTCTGCATGTATGTGAGAGAGAGGGGCAGACAGAGAGAGAGAGACCATGCATGTGTGTTTGTACGAAAGATAATACGTGCGTCCGTTTGCAAGCATATTTATGTGTGTGGGTGGGTGTCAGCTTTCTGAGGTGTCTCCACATACCCATGGCTCAGTGCTTGCATAAACACTTGTTTTGACCCAAAACTGGCAGATCCATGGCTCCACTTCTCTCTCACTTTTGTAAGTTGTTATTTCCGCATTGTGGTGTGTTCAGCATGCTACTCAGCACAGCCTGTCATCTGTTTTGACTTAGACTTACAGGTATATATTTTTTGGTAGTTTCATGGTATTCACCATTTGTGTATGATGAGTTCTTTAATTTCTCACTAATTATTTTCCGGGTTTTGTGGTTTGATCTGTATGGTTTTGTGCTGCAATTTTGGCTCATGTGAGAAAGTTACAAGTCTATATAATGACCTTGTTTTGGTACAGTGTGTGTGGGTCTCTGTCAAGCGTTGAAGATAGGGAAGGGATACAGATGAAAGGACATTTAAAAAAAAACAACAAAAAAAACCAAAAAACAAAAAACTGACTCCTGGACATGATGATCGAATATTTCCTTTCTTGTTATTCTTTTATTTCTTTGTTTACATGATCCATTTTGTCTTGTTTATATTTGTTATTATGAATGTACATTTTGAAATTTGTCCATTAATTTTGAGTTAAATGATTTGGTCTGATATATTTAAGGTTCTTATGATCATGGTCAGAAAATGTAATGGTGGTGGAGTTTTACAGCAGCTATGAGTGTTAACTACAGTTTCCAAATATTACACTTTCTAATTTATTACAGTCAGCCAGCTTTCATTGCACTGTCACACTCATGCTTGAATGAAAAAATGGAAACCAAAGGATTATGGCCAGATACAAGATCATTGTAACCATGATAATGGTTGAGGTTCTTTGGGGTTCTTGTTTATTGTTTTCAAATTATGAGTATCCATTATTTTATGTATGCAAGATATCCTTGAATAGCAGACAGCACCCTTTAATTTCAGCCACCTGACCACTCCATTTTCAGATGTGGGCTCCCACCTTCAGACTGCCTTTTAGACGTTTGCTTGTGCAGCTTTTATGAAGATTGTATGTGCATTATTTGCAGCATGGACTGATGATCATGGCTTTATCCACTGTTATTAAAACAGTTTACAGCTTGTCATGAAGTCCTTGTGTGTGTGTGTTGTTGTTTGGTTTTTTTAATAACATACACTTTGGATTTTCAGAATATGAATATTATATTGCAGTCTGTTTTTAAATGCATACCAAACTGTGTTTGACAGATCAGCAGGCTGCTTTTATTGCAGAGGAATGAAAAGTTAAATGATCAGAACACACCATGCAGGAAAAATAGGTGCTCACAACACTGTGTGCATGTCTGTGACCTTTGCACTTTGACTTTCTGCTTTTTATTTTATTTTAGCCATGTTTGCTCATAGGCAGTACCTTTCTCAGTTTATGATTCCTTGTGCACTACCCCAGACTTTTTTGTGCTGTAATGTTTGCATGGCTTAGAAGATAGACCATTTTTACACATTACATTTGCCGTTGTCGTCATCTTAAAGAATTTCTTTCACTTTTTTTGTGTGTGTGTGTGTGTGTTTCTCTTAGACTTTAGAATTTTCTTTTCTTTTAATGGTATTTCTTCATTCAGGGTTAGAAATTGCACTGAGGTAAGGTACCTCATTCACATGAAAACAGTTGAGTCGGTGATCTACTGATTTCATAAGTGGCACAGTGTTGATCCATCAGTATATGTGACAAGGTTAGTTACCTGCTCCATGACAAGCACCCAGTGTGTGCCTGTTGATGAGCAGGTGCTGATCAGGAAGCATCATTAGAGCCTACACAGGAAAATCATATTCTGCTCCATCCTTCTGTGAGTTGGACCGTGTTTCCCTGGAACAATGCCAGACACAAGATATATACTTACATGGCATGGCAGTGGAGACATCTGTTTTCCCATTCCATACATTGGGTTGGGAAACGCTCAGTTTTGAAATTACCCCATTGCAGACATCTCGTCAGTCACTTAAGACCATCCTCTCCAGTTCTTCCTCCAGATCTTATTCTTTTGTGACAGATCTGCCTTTTCTTGGACAGTTTGTTCTCCAGATTGTATCACCTTACCAGCAGACTATTCCTTTCAGAAAGACAAACCTTTACTGTGGAGGCAGACTTCTTCTCTTTTTTTTTTTAGTGCACACAGATTCTTCTTTTGAAACAGCTGGCGTTTTGAAGGGAAACAGATCAAAGGTTATGTTTGTCATCTTCATTAGCGGGCTGTGACTTCCACATTCACTAGCATGTATACACAAGTGGGCTTTTATGTGTATGACCGTTTTAACCCACCGTGTAGGTAGTCATACTCCCATTTTCAGGGTGGGGTGCATGCCGGTATGTTCTTGTTTCCATAACCCACCAAACTTTGAGATGGATTACAGAACCTTTAATGTGCGTATTTGATCTTCTGCATACATATACATATGAAGGGTGTTCAGGCTTTAGCTGGTCTGCACACATGTTAACCTGGGAGGTCAGAATATCTGCACTCTTTACCCACCAGGTGTTGCGATTGGGATTTGATCCCAGGACCCTAGGACTCTCAGACTGAATGCCTGATGCTTTAACCTTTTTCCCGTCAGGTTATGTTGGTGATGAGAGGCATTTGACACCCGTCATGGTCAAGACTACTACAGTACTGGAAGTCCCTGTCTCATGCATTCAAGGAAATTTCTGTGAGCTTTGCCACAAAGAGGTTCAGTCTCTTACTGAGGGAACTGAATCATTCTGAAGGCATCCGACTCATGTTAGTTTGAGAACAAGCTCCAGGTTGTATCATCTTTGCAAATGAACCTCATTCACATCACGCCTCTCAGTGTTCTGGACATACTGAGCCCAATAGATCCCACTTGTCACAGCTTTCTTTCGTAGTAAACTCTGATTTATTATTCACTTTTTGCATACTCCAAATATGAGCAGATGTCTTCCCTTTTTCCCCCTCCCCTCTCTGCGTTTGTCAGATATGTTTTAGGATATGTTGATAAAATTTCCTTTTGATAGCACAACTTTTTCTCTGCCTGTCCTCCCCTTGTTCAGCTCGTCAGATCATGCGAGGTGGCCAGTTGGAAGCTTGAAAAGGAAGAGAACAGTGGAAGAGCAGGAGTTTTTGACATAACATGGAATGAAATGAGTAGAATATCATTTCTTTTGCTGTTTATTTTGTTTGACTTTGGCTTTGAAACCAGTCAGACCTGCATCTGTCATAACTGGTTCATTGGTATGAGACGAGAACAGACAGAAATCCAATTTTATTTTCACCCTATTTTTGTTTTTTGTTGTTTTGGAAAGAACTGTAATATGCCAGTAGCAGTGTGCCACACTTTACAATGTTTTCAGTATCAGTTATGGATCTTTGAAGGTGAAGAGAACATTTTATTTCAAGTCAGTAAAGCAAATTCCTATTTCAAATGTTTTTTAGGGTAATTTGCCACCAAGTGACCAGTTTGGGCTCTCAGTGACCATTTTAGTCACATGCTAAAAAAAAGAAAATGAAATGAAATAAAGATTCTGTATAAGCTGCAGATTCAGGCTGTTCAAGAAGCAGTTGATTCTTCTTTTAAAGATTAAAGCAGCTGATAATATTCACTTTTAGCTTGCTATTGACAGGCAAGTTTTGTAACGATTCTCTGTATTCCATGCTACTCATCAGGTAAAATTTAAATGAAATAGAATGTGGATTTTGAAAAAATCATAGAACTTTTGTAATTAGGCAGTAATTTTTCAAGTGCAAGTGACATTTTGCTTGATATCAGACACAGGTGATACTGACAATTGATAATAGCATGATTGAAGGACTTGTGGGATAAGAGCAGACTGTGGCACATTGCTCATGTAACCCATAAATGTTGTCTTGTGTAGCCATGCTAGAGTGTTGTAAACCACTGGTTTGATGTTGTTGGTCCTTGCACTGGTGTTTTGTTTTCCTTGTGTATTTTCAGTTTATAAACCCTCTGCGTGTAGTGTGCCTGTCAACTCCTCCCTGCGGGGCCCTGGGCCTGCTAACTGGCAGTTAAACTCAGACCCCTCGGTAGCCCGTCCGCACACTTACACCCCCACCCTGCGGCAGCGTCTAATGGAGCCACCCCAGACGCCACCCTTACCACACCCCCTTGTGCATTATGCAGGTACCACTGGTGCCGGGGCCCCGCCCTCCGCCCGACCTCATGGGGGCAAGGGTCAGGGTTCAACTCCCAAGGCAGGGGGAGGTGCAAAGAAGCGGGCGCTAGCTGCCGCCTCACCGGCACAGCCATCAGGACCAGGTCCAGGTCCGGGAGGTACCAGTCCCCACCCGGCAGACCCGGCCTCCACCCCAGCGCATTCCACCCTGATGTCATCGCACCAACAGCTTCAGGTGGCGGGTGCTCCCCAGACGGCAGCCAGCGTGTTGCAGCCTGGTGGCATGGGGCAGCAGATCCTGATCCAGTCCTCTTCCTCCCCTCTGATGAAGACCGGCACTGCACTTCCTGCTGCCTTGGCCCACAGCAGCAGTGGTATTTCCACCTCTCTGTCTGTGTCGGCCCCTCTGAGCACAGTGTCCTCTGCCTCCACCACCACCTCCCCCGGTCAGCAGTTCCCCACAATCCATCAAGCTCTGCAAGGAGATGTGCCTGGGCCAGGCAAAGTGTCTCTTGGTGTGGGTGATCAGGGGAATGATACAGGTTTCATCAAAAGTCTCCTGGCCAAAAAGGTCTGTCAGAATATGGTGCGTCAGGTCAACCCCTCCGAGAACCCATCTTCACAAGAATCTCAGTCTAATTCCGCTGTTCCTTTCTGCACAGAGCAGTCCCCTGTCCTTCAGTCCAACTGCCCTCAGCCTCCCCTGGATCAGCATCAGACCAGGTTACAGGTAGTGTCCTTTCCTCAGCAGGTAAAGCCTCAGCATCCAGTGGATCCACCAGCCATGACCAGCCCACACCAAAACCACCATCAGCATGTCCGTCATGCCATGTCAGCCTCACAGCAGCAGCATGTGAAAGAGTTGCCATCAGTCCAGCAGCAAACAGTTCACCCATCTGTTGCTCAGCAGCAACAACTCCAGCTGCAGCAACAGGCTGTTTATCCTGCCTTGGTTCACCAGCAGGTACAGACACCTGCACATAAGCCGGTGGCTCAGCACGAACAGCAGCAGTCAGCCATGGTTCAGCAAGCTGCTCCTGCCTCTGTTACACAACAACGGCTTCATCATACCACCCAGCAACTGCCCAAGGTTCTTCCTTCAGCAGGTGTGCCATCGCAGCAGCAGCTTGCTTTGTCACAGTCTGCCCATCAGCAAACAAAGGTCACTCACCTGCCACATGTACAAGCCACTGTACCTGAAGAGGCACAGAATCAACCATCTGGTCAGTATCATCACTCGGCACAACAACAGCAATCAGGTGTTCCATCTCAGTTGGTGCAGCAACAGCAGCCTGGAGTTGCACCACACTTGGCACAGCCAGCAAGTCTGTCATCTCACCTGGGACTGCAAAAGCTTCCTGGCGTTACATCTCACTTGGCACAGCAATCAGGTATGCCATCTCTTTTGGCACAACAACCAGGTATGCCATCTCAATTGGCACAGCAACCAGGTATACCATCTCACTTGGCACAACAGCAGCAGCCAGGTGTTCCATCTCATTTGGCACAGCAACAGCAACCAGGTATATCATCTCAGTTGGCACAGCAACATCAACCAGGTATACCATCTCAGTTGGCACAGCAACAGCAACCAGGTGTTCCGCTGCAGATAGGGCAGCAGCAGAAAATGGTTGTTTCATCACAATTGGTACAACAGCAGCAGCAGCAGGTCACTGGTCAGTTTCCAGTGGCACAGCAACAACAGAATGGCCAGTCACAGAACCAAATGGTGCAAGGGTCACAAACAGCACAACAGCAGCACACACCAGACTTAAACATTCAGCCACAGTCACTGCTGAAACCTCATGTCCTGTCAGCAAGTGAACAGCAGCTTCCTCATCAGATTCAGTCACAGGGGGTCCAAACAACACCCATGGTTCAGAATCGATCACAGCTGATGCAAGCCCAGCCACAAGTAACTCAGACCCTGCCTTCGCTGAGTCTATCCCAGGTAGTGCAGGGACAGCCAGAGCAGAATCAGTGTGTGTCACAGGAGGTCCAAACTCAGCCACTACAGAATCCATCTCTGCCACAGGAAGTCCAGACTCCGCCACAGCACAATTCCTCCCAGGTTCAGCCCCATGGGAGTCAGTCACAGGTGGTGCACCCAACACAGCCTGTTGTGCACATGCAGCAGCAGGGCCATCAGATGATAGTGCAGCAGCAGGGAGGGCAGGCCCCCCACCTCCAACAGAAAATGTCTGGCCCACAGCCCACCATGCAACTATCTGCCCAACAGGTCATGCTGCAGGGCAACCCTGCCCAGCAGGTCCACCTCCGGTCTGGTCAGCAACAGATCATTGTGCAGCAGCAGCAGCAGCAGCAGAACCATGTGGTGATTCAGGGTCAGCCTGGCCTCCAGCAGATCCTTCATCAGCCTGTACAGCAGCTGCACATACAGCCCATCCAGGGACAGCGCCAGCCTCTTAGGATCCAGTCCCAGTCTTCACAGTCTGTGGTCATACAGCTGCCCATGTATCAGCTGCCCCAAATGACCACCACACAGATGTCTGGCTGTGCCACCACCTTGCCCACAACCTTGGTGCAGACCACAGCAGGGGGTTTGGCACAGTCAACTATGATGCCCTATCGCACAATCATCCCTCACCAGCCAGCCTCTGTTGTGGCGGCCTTGACTAGTCACAGGGCCGCCATGCCTGGGAGTGTGTCCAGTGTCACGGATCATGCAGAGGCCAAAGCAGCAAGAGACTGTGTGGTTTCTGGAGACAGTGTTGGTGTCGCTGAGTGCCAGACTGTGACAGTACAAAGTGGTGGTGGTGGTAGTCATCCCAGTTTGTGCAACACTCCGTCCCAAACAGCAGACAGTGAAGGCAGAACTATGACTGTAGGGCACAGCCCCTCCATTCCTGCAGCTCCCACTGGTCACCCACAGTGGTCAGCTGGACCCCCGTTATGTAAAGGTCCACACCATCCCTCATCATGTTCATCCTCATCCACCATTGTACCTCATCCGGCTGCAGTATCGTCATCATTACCCTCATGCTTGTCATCCTCACACACATTGTCGCACACGCAGCCAGTGTCAGCATTGCAGCCCCCCCTGTCCATCACCCAAGCCATCCTGTCAGGACAGGAGGTGCACAGAGCAGGCAGCAACCCCATCGGGCTCTGTGCAGAATCTCATCCTCACCCTGTCAAAGACAATGGACACACCAATGGCAGCAGCAGTGTCGGTGTACTCACCAGGAAAACCTGCAACGGGCTAGGTGAGGTCAATGGGGGTTTGGGATCTCCTGATTCAGTCTCTAACGATCTGCCTCCCTCACCCACGGAGGGAGTGAAGAGCCAGGACCACGTCCCCAACGGCTTGCTGGAAGGCAACGGCAACAATAGCTGGAAGGAAGGGGGTCAGCTGTCCAAAGAAATGCTGTACAACATGGCAGAGAAAATGGGCAAGATGAATGGGGTCGTCCATCACCTGGAAAACGGAGATATCAAAATGAACATGAATCAGACCATGGACATTGACCAGGACTCTCAGATGTCACATGCTGGTGAAGTGGAGAGAAAAGAGGGTGAGGAAATGGAGTTGGACTCTCACAGAAAGCAGGGTGTGTGGCATGTGAATGGACTAAACAGCCTGGGGTCGTCCTCCAGCAAAGAGAACCATGTGGCCCAGTCCCTCCCAGTGACTGTGCAGCACAGCAAGCCGGGTGGGCAGGTGCTGGTCAAACAGACCAGCATGGAAGAGGTCAGCCTGGACTCCACAGACAGTCGCCTGGTGGTGAACTGTGGTAAAGCTGGTGAGGTAGGAGTGCGGCCTCTCTTCTCTCCAAACAGTTCTCACGACAGTGACGTCAGCTGTGATAGCTTTGCCTCCTCCCTTGCAGACTCTGTCAGTAGTGACAAGCATTCCAACCAAGGGGGTCCCCCCTTCTTCCCCAGGCCCTCTGCCAGCAGTGCCCCATCCCCCTCCCCCTCCTCTTGCAGCTCGACAGTGTTTCCTGAAGTGCCGCTGGTGTTGGCGGGTACCATCCCTAAGTCTGAGGCTGCCAACAAGCGGAGCAAAAAGAAGGCTGCCCCAAAACCCAAGGCAGAGAAACCTCCACCCAAGTCCAAGAAACGTAAAGGGGGCAAGAATGAAGTTCCTGAAAGTCCGACCCCTCCTGTCCCTGCAAGGCCTCTCATCATGGAATACATGTGTGAATGGGCTGGATGTGGAAGGTGAGTCTTCTTTATCTGCATGTGTGTCTGTCTGTCTGTGTCTCTATGTGTATAGTGTGTTAATGTGGCCATTTTTCAAAACTGTAAACGCATGCATTGAAGAATTGGTCAGTGTGGTTAAACTGGGAGGACAGGGGATTATTGCCATGCACTCTGTGAATGTGTCTTTGATGTTCTGCTGTGATGGTAACTTCAGTTTCAAGATCCTTGCCACTTTTATGCCTTTGGTCAGTTCATGTCAGTCTGATGCCAGCAGATTCACAAGAGATGCTGTTAGAAGAATTGGACATGGTGGCAGTCTTTACTCCCAGAAGGGCTCAGTCAGTCTGGGTCCATGACATGTGGGATTATTGTAGCCAGCATTATGTGTAACACTGTGGTGCCCAGCATATGTTGAATCAAATCGGTTCTTCTGAACACAGTGGAAGTGACTGCAGCAGTTGTACAGTTTGTAGGCATAACCAAGAAACCCATATGATTATGATTGTGAAACAGGAAAAGAACTTTTAAGAAGAGTGACTTTTTTTTGAAGGAGGTCAAAACTTGCCGTCACCGGAGTGGATTAATAATTAATTGCACAGTAAACTATGTGATTTTGCCTTGAGGCAGTTGGTGAATGTGGAGCTTGTAGCAGTTTTATATGTTGTTTGGGTAAGAGAGGGAGATTTTCTGTATTGGTGGTTATATAGTCTGAAAGAAGCCCAGTTGTATGATTTAAAAGGCAGACTATTCTTTTGAATAAGGAAGTGAAGAGCTGTTACTGTTAGTGTTAGAAACTGGTTGCCTGTAACAGTATAACTCCCTTCAGTACAAGTCAACATAACACTTGTAGTTTTACTGTATAGGTTTATGGTAAAAGTACAGTTTGATTCCAATCCAGTTGTCTTTTGACTTTGGATGCCTGTGTTCAGCATGTTAATATTTGTGAAATGAATAATAAAAATTTCTGCACTAACTTAGTTGTTCAACATAATTTATGTTCATATTGATAATTAGTCAAAAATGATAATGTGTGAAAAAAGAAGAGTAGATTTGAGAAACTTTGCACATTCCCCCCCCCCCCCCCCCCCCCCCCCTGCTTAAAGAAGCAACTATTTTCCATTGGAAAAAATGATTAAAATGTAATTTGTATTTAAAAAAAAAAAAATTAAAAAAAAAAAAATCAAACTTGGCTCCAAAATAATTCATTCACTGTAGTTGACTCTAGCGACAGACAAATCTTGTGGTTCCACCAATTCTAAGAAAAGTAAAAACTACTGAGAAAAGTGATACCATATATTTATCTTGACATTTTATACACAGATACTTGCATAGAAGTTTTAGTTTTACTGAGAAAAGTGATGAGTAACAGAGTATGTTGGCAGGTGTTTTGACACCGCTGGTAGCCTGTACATTTTGGTTCACTCTTTGACATTACCATATACTGAAAAGTGACATTTGTCGTAATATTTAATGCACTGAGACTTCCAGGCTTAATGAGAAAATTGACTGTGAAAGCGTGTATGGGCAGGTGTTTTGACAGCGCTCGCCTGGTGTACATTCATGCAACCAAGACCCACGTCCCGGCCCAGCCAGAGGTGGTGTGTCAGTGGCATGGGTGTGAGCCACTCCGGAGGAAGAGGTGGTCCCTTGTCACCCATTTGCAGGTGGGTTTGATCTGTTGAAACTGGTTTTAACTTTAAGTGGATAGCTGGACAGTTTAGTAGTTTCTCATTCAGAGAGAACTCAGAACTCAGGAAGTTTAATATACATTGGCCTTGGGCCACAGTACAATGGGGAACAACCGGTTGGTGGGGTTACATTAAATAACATAGTTGTATCCATAGCAACTATTAAAAAAAGGACAAACGGGATTAATATACACTTAAACAGTGTACCCATCATATAGAAACTGTTTTCATATAGTACTTTACCATGCTGAATCACTGTCCACAGATTAACTTCTTCCTTGTATTGACAGCATGGAATATGTTTATTAATCCATTGTCTGTAATAAATATTTGTTGCGTTAAGTAATACATGTAAGGGAAGTCTAGCTGATTCTTTTCTTTCATAACTCTTTACTTTAGAAAGTGGGAGGCATTGCGGTCTTTTTTTTTTTTTTTTTTAAACATTTTAATTTTCTGACACACCTATCAACTTTCCCTTTGAATTTGACCTCTGAAGAATTTATTTACACTACGATTAAAAAAGTTTTATATAAAATGTATACACTATTGACTATTGTGCTGTGTTAGTGACTTTGTCACCAGTACTTCCTGACAGAATATCAGTTTTCATTTTTTAAATGGTTGTCCTCAATTTCATCATACAATTCATAGTGACCCTCTGGTTCAGGCTATACAGCATTTTGTGCAATTTGAAGTTTCTGTTTTACATGTGAAATTGGACAATTATTTTGAAACCATCTCCCTGAAACAGGTCTTCATTCAGCATACAAACACTAGGTCCGTTTTTGCAATGTTTTTTTGATAACGATGAACAAAAGTGTGCTGAAAGGAATTGTGTGCAGAATAGATTGTGATGCGAATGTTACGACTGGTGAACAGGATCACCACTGTTCGGAGATGGCCCAGCGAGCAGGATGCCAGAGACGGTTCCAGGCAGCACAGACAGCAGCAGCAGCATCACCACAGCCCCCCACCCCTCTCCAGCAGGCCCCTGCCCTTGTCTATCCACCCGATGCTGCCATGCAGGCTATCAAACGCTTCCATATCAAACCACCCTTCCCGGAATTTGCTGTGAGTTTGTTGACCTTTGTATGTGTAAGGATTATATGTGTGTTTTGTGTGTGTGTGTGTGAGATCAGAAAAATGGGTATATTTTTTGTATTGGACTTAAGTTTGAAACTGAGAGTATATTATGAAGTAAGGATACATGTTAAGACATACACATAACCACACATTCATTTCACCCTTTCATACCCCTTTCAAATCCACCCTCCTCTCCTACCTTTTAGATGATATTCAAACGTGAAAATTAATACTGTAACAAAATGTCTGCAATCACCAGTATATGTGATGGGACATTAGATAAAAAGTCCTTCATCCTTTCACTCTGTTTTGCTTTTTAAAACAAATCCGCAGCAGTGCATGAAATGATGACTGGCCTCTGATGTTGTGCAGGATCCAAGAGAAGGCCCAGTGACCAAACACATACGACTGACAGCTGCTTTAATCCTTAGGAACCTTGCTCGCTATTCAGCACTGGGAAGAAGGTAAGGCGAATCATTTTAGTGATAGGAATGGATGGAACTTAACGTTGAAGTCATGTTGTCAGAGAAATATTTCACTGAAGCAGACAGAAAGTACAGCAGATCCCACAAGCCAATTATTTCCATCAGTAGTTTAAAAAAAACAAAAACAAAACAACAACAAAAAACAAAGAAAAAAGAACGGTCAAAGCCTTTTTACAACCATTGGGGCTGTGCATAATTATTTACTATGTCTAGATCTCAGCATGGGAAGACGGCCCAATCCTTTCCTTCCGCCATTTTAACCTATCGCAGCCAGAGTCGGGTGCAAATTCACACCAAAGTGGAGTGAGGGAAAATTTTTTTAGTAAAGTGCCTTACCATAGATATGACACCATGCTGAAACAGGCCCTCAAATCCTGATCACTAGTGAACGCTGGATAAGAAATTCAGCTTCTGATTCTGCCACAACGCCTCCTTCAGGATATTGCTCATTAAATGGTATCCAGTGATGGGAAGAGTTCCTCCTTCAGGATATTGCTCAGTAAATGGTATCCAATGATGGGAAGAGTCTGGAAGCAGGGGAAAATGTGTGCCATTTTATTTTTTAATCAGAAAACAAATTGATAAGCAATAGTATTTTGCAGTGTGTGATTAACTGCAACTATTCCTGAAGCAGACAGATTTGAATAACATGACAGCTTCGTAAAAGAACAAAATTTGAACCACCTTGCAAATGATGAATAGTTCACAGTTTTTTCCATCTTAGTCTTTTTTCAGTCCCTGTGGCTTCATAAACATGCTCTAGACTTAAAAGTTTTGAGCACACATGAACAATCTTCTTGCTGCCTAATGTGAACCCCTTGCCTGCCAAACGTCCTAACAATTTTGTCATTCCTGTGTGCCATAGTGCAAAAAAAAAAATGTACACTACTTCCTCAGATACAGATATATTGTTGAAATTTTGCATGATGATTGCTCAAACATTGTACTTTAAATAGGTGATAAAGTTATGATAATTCCTTTGTGTAACTGTTGTTATTGTTATAAATCCAAGTCAAATAAAATTTCCATGATATCAAGTGGTCAAGTGGTTAAAAAAAAAATTCTCTGCATCACAATTAATTCCAGGATTTCCAATCAAATGCAATTTGGTTTGGTGCCTGTGGCCCAATGTTACACCAGAGAAAAGACAGAACAGAAACCGGGCCACCAAGCTATGTGCCCTCCCCTCCCTCCACCCACTGGTGGCAAGTGTGACTGACCACCACCCTCCTCATCCCCCCTTTCAAGCTACACATGTGGAGTGACAGTGCTTGTACTGTTAACTGGTTCACGTTCACTGTTACTTTACTCCTGGTGTGCTGCAGATGTAGACTGACCAGTTATATCACTGTTACTTTGACTCTGTGTTACAAAGTGGGTTTTTGACTGTTGTCATCATACACCAGATCCACACCTTAAACACCACCCTCATCACTACACAGAGTTTCTTCCCCACTGTCCACATCTTTCAGTATTTGCTGAGCCACTGTAAAGGCTGTAAACCTTTTGTTGGACATCATTTTGACCAACAGTGTCTGCAAGTGACTTGCAATTTCCCACTGCCTATTGGTCATACAATACAGACCATACAAGTTCAGGAGATGTGAACAATCTTCAAACATTGTAGAAGACGGAAAAACAAAGTAAGTCGTTTCCCTTTAACTGTCAACCATGAATTGCTGATGAAAATTGGACATGAGAGTTACAACCTGTAAGTGCACAACAGTGCAACTAAAGGGATGTTAGTCTCATGTCTCAATGCAGGCAACAGGTTAAGTGATATGGAACTGATAATACAGAATCTTTGCAGACAGGTTTTGACATGATCACTCAGTTGCCATCAGAAGGGGAGGAGGAAGGTGAATAAATGATAGAAGAAATTTCACAACTCAGAATCAAACTTGAACTTACTGGGATATTTTGATGGTTGCGCACCATCTTCCTCAGCACAAATTTTGATTTTGAGTTGTGAAATTTCTTCCATTATGTATCCAGAATCAGTACCTATACTAACAAATATACAAATGACCATGCAATTCACCTGAGACTTGTGTATCTTGCAGTCTGATCAAACACCGTGAGCGACAGCTGAGCTACGTGACAATGAGCACATGTGAGTCCTCCACAGCTCTGTCCAGTTGTTTGTGGGAGATTCTTCACGACACATGAACATGGAAGGAAGGCTCCTGGGACTCGAACTGCTCACTCACTACATTTCTTGCCGTCCTGTTGGGACCCCTCCCCACCCACTTGTCCTTGTGCTTACCCCCTCCTCGCTCTCTCTGGCTCTTGGTGCTTTTGGCTCGAAGACGTGTGGGAAGTGTGACAGCCTACGCATGGTGCAGGGGTGATGGAAATGCAGTGAGGGGTGTGTGCAGGACCGCTGTGTCCAGTGCCGTCCTTTCTCCACACCCTTCTTCAGCCAGTATCCAGTCTCTTCACCTTCCTTCTTCCACCCTGGGCGTCTTCAAGTGCGATTGACCATGAACAACCATTGCTTTACTAACCACTCCCATGTTCGTTGACTTGTTAATTGTGAAATATTATTTATTGTGTACAGTGTTTTTGTTGAAACAAGTGTGTGAAAATGGACAATTGCTCTGATTGTAGTGTGAACTGAGATGTTGACATTTCTCATCAAGGAGGAAACCAGACTTGGCTGACAGGGTTTTAAATGACAGGATGACAAATACACAGCTATCTTTTTTTTTCACCTAGACTTGTTAGAGAAGATTTTTTATGCAAGATGAAACAGCCTATTCATTAAAGTCTCTATTATTCCTCTTAAACCTCATGAGCTGACTGGTATAATGTTGCTTCATGAAAAACATCAAAGTTATGGGTTACATGTGTAAATTGGCTTCTGCTTTCTCTAATTAAACATGCTGCATTTAGAAGTTACTGTTTGATAAAAAGAATGTTAGCAGTACATGTGACATGTTTGTGTTCCTGATGCTGCTGCTGTTAAACTCACTGGTGCACACAGTGTCAGTGCTGTTGTAGGACTGTGTGCATGTGGATCTTTTCTTAGTGGTTGCAAAACACTGACATATGTCAGATGTTGATACCAACAGGGCATTAAAAGATAATATTTAGATTATGGTGTTCTATCATTTCAGTGGATAATAATGATATCAATGTTACAATCATATGCAGACAAAGCAGCAGAACTTATGTCAGTTTTTTCACAAAAGATTGTCACACTATGGTTCTAAAGTTCATCCTTACATTGGAGATAACTTCTTTTATTTTTTATTATTTTTTTTTAGAAGACATAGGTTGTTGTAATGGAGGCTGATATTGGAAGAAACTGAAAGAGAATGAAATAAGTGAGATTTAAAATGGAATGAAACGAATGAGATAACAAAGACTTACAGTATGTCTTGTTTGTTGTGGGATTTTTCACTTGGGCACTAGGCAGATGCCACTTGACAGCATGCATTTCCTGTACAGTCCACATGACATCTGGCTGTTGGTTAGTGTGTTGCCTTTGACCTGTCTTTTTGAAACACTGTAACCAAGCTGTTGAACAGCATTGAGCTGATACACCACTCTAATGCCAGAAACAGCACATCTGTCAGTGCAACACTAACAGGATCGCTTGAAAAGAAAATCCACTGTTTGCTTCAGTCACTGGTCTCAACTAGATTGATTTTCTTTTTTCTGAGAAATGATTTTTTTTTTCATGTAGACCGGTTTGCTGAAGGACCTAATAATAAATAAAGCAAAGCAGGAGTGAGATGACAAGAAACAAGTTCTCCATTTTAGTCAGGTTGGGTTTTTTGGTTTTTTTCCTCTAAAAAAAAATTATGCAGGATCCAGGATCTCTCAAAACCAGTGGCAGATTTTTTAATCCATAGTGGGTCTTTTTTGTCTCACATTATCAGCACTGGTAGCCCCAAATGGCTGACTACCATGAATTTTTAAAGTGGCTGTAGCCTTGTTATATTCTAGAACTGCATGACAACTGGAAGCTTTAACTTGTTGATTAACGACTCCAGAGCTTTATTGTCTGCCCCACAGTTGTTTGGTTACTCTAAGTTTTCACTCCTACCCTGTACCAGATCATGGCTGACTTGATGTTGTGATCCTGGTGGAGTGGTGGCCCAGTGGATATGCATCTGCCTAGGGAGCAAGAGAATCTTAGGGCACAGGAACGAATCCCACATTCTTCAGATTTTTCTTCTTCTACACTAGACCTTCATTTTGGTCTTTTGGATGGGGTGATAAACCAAGGTCTCATTTACAGCATGCACTTTAGGGTTGTGCCTGGTAAATTCTGTAGAAAAATCCACTTTGATAGTGAACAAATGCACTTGCAGACAGAAAAAAGAAAAAGGTATATGGGTGGCACTGCACTGTGGCAACATGTTCTCCCCAGTGAGAGAGCAGCTCAGATTTCCCACAGCAAAATATGTTTTGACAAAAAAGTAATCCTATACAAATACATAAAATCCTGTTCTAATCAGGTCCCATTGGCATTCTTTCCCTTCACCAAAGGGACTCAGTAGGATATTTTTTTTAATTGCAGTTTCATGGAAACATGATTGCAATACTCTGTGGGTTTGGCGGAATGAAAGAAATCTGTTTCCTGTATGTTTAAACCGATAATAACCCTTCCTCCCTCCCCCCCCTTTTTTTTTTTAACTTGGTGTTGAGAGAGAATAGGTGTATGAGGCTACATTCGCAGTAGGCCCAGCCCATTGCTGACAGCCAGCTATGATCATCCTGACGCAGCAACACAGTTCGTGTCAAGCACAGCCTGTTGCTAGGAACAGTGTGGTGTTGTCCAGATGGAAGAAATGAATGTTACTGTGGTGGATCTTACAACACAGATCATTGATTCGGAATTCTCATCAGAACAGTGAACATTCACCCCATTGATTGGGATGGCAGCACACATGGAGAATATTATCATTCAGTGTGCCAGGTAAATTGGCCATCCACGGAAATGTGTGAAATACATAAGAATGTGACCCGAGACTTTCCAAAATCTGTTGTGATTCTGATCTTTTTTTTATTATCAATAACCAACTGTTTCTGCAGAGCTTTATATAAGTTTTTCTTCATTCATCGTGAATCAATGGCATTTTTGCTGCTGGTATCATGGAAGAGTTCTGTCCCTTGGACCTCCTAGCCATATGTTTTGTGTGCATGCCTCAAAGCAGAAATATGGCTGGTGGCCAGCATTAACACATAATGCTGGTGGCATCCATGGCAAGAAAGAGCTAATTGACGTATGCACAATTCCAAGCCAGCAGGTGTCACTGTGTCAGCTGCTGTCAGCAACTAGTGGGGCATTGTGAGGGTTGTGTGCAGTGGAAGAAGCAGCATGCAGACAGTGCTGACATCTGTCCGATGCTGCTGGCTATGTGTCCTCATGTGTGTGTGTGTGTGTGTGTGTGTGCAGCCGTCCCTCACTCCTTCTCTGTGTTCCTGTGTGTCTATGGTTCTGAGCACCTGTTAGCCATTGTATTGTTCCTCTTTGTACAGTGTTGCAAGGTGATGTGCACACGGTTTCATGCTACAATTACAAAGTACAATTGAAGTGTGGATTTACGTTAAAAAAAACACAAAAAACAACAACCAAAAAACAATCTATAATTCGGATGGGAAAAGTGACTGTTGATACTTTCTTGATGTGTAATTAGCATTGATCATTTGTGAAACAAATCCAGTTTTGCCCTCTTGGCATTGATTTAGTAGCAGTGTGAATAGTTCTTAATGTGGTGGATGGGATGTAATACAACTTTTTGTATTATTTATGTTCCTGTATTTTGATTGCAATCTGATTTGTCAATGTGTAGGCATATGTATGTGCTTTTTTGGTGAATTCGTCATTAAGATCAAGAGAACTGAACAAGCTTTTTAAAGTAAGTCATTTATGTGTATTCATGTATATATATTTAAAATGTTTGTGGTGTAACATTAAAGTTTTGTGAAAGATGAGTGTATATTGTGACATGTGAATAGAAGTGGAGTTTGAGCTTCAATATTCTCACAAACAATGAGGCAGCAAATGTTATGTAAATTATAAATGACAAAAAATAATAAAATGGAAGATTACTATGCTTTCCTCTTGTAATAAAAGGGAACAGTAGGGGGATTAAGAAGAAAAAATGTTTTTAATGTGCAGGATCTGTTGCTGTTATTTTGGCTTGTATGTGTGAAGCAAGCTTCTGGTGGTTGATGATACATATTTTGTACATGTATGTGATGTTAATAATTTGTTTGATGTCTGCTTTTTAGTTTCTGTCTGAATTAAAACCATTTTTGGTAAAATCGTGTAGTTAAAAAAGCCAAATACATTTATTCTTGTATAAGTTTGAGTATCTTACAAAATACAAGTCCCCTTTTCCACCTTTCTCACCGATCTTGTTTCTCCTGATGGTGTGCTATTTAGTTGTTATTTACTGTCTTCATCTTGGAGTGAATGAGTTGAGAAAAAAAAGTTTTCTACATTGTATTAGAAATCCCTGGAATACCCTAGCTATTCTTTCAGGTTCATCTGCTGCAGTTCCAGTACTGGCAATCCCAGGGAGCTATCTGTCAGGTCACCCAAGGGCCACACACAAGAGAACACCCTGCACTGCTGCTGAAATACTGTTCTGATTTAACACACAGTGGACACCACCCACTAAAGCCCCGTACTGATGACAGTAATCACTAAGTCACTGTCAGACTGAGTTTAGCATATCCCAGGGATGTGATTTTTGCTGAGTGTGTAGCGTGTCCTCACCTGTTGTAAATTTTTATCCGGCAGTTATGCTTAAGAATGAGATATGCAGGTCCTGTCATTTCACAATTGCATCCATTTCACAATCACATCCTGAAAGTTTCCGCTATGGTATCTGGATTCCTAATGCCATCAGAGCCCAGGAGAAGACAATGCAGCAAGAGTCTGTGCATCTGCTTTTATGATTGTAACCCTTTTAGTTTTATCGAAACCTTTAAATAGTGGAGCAGCCTCAGTTCTATTAGGGGCATTCCCCAGTACCCCCCTTTTTTTTAGTATTAAAACTGAAGTACCGGTATTTTTAAGTCACACAGAGCATTCCAAAAGATGTGAACAAGCATGTTGACACAATGGTTGAGAAGTTAAGTCCAGGCCTTCAGGGATCAGGGAGAAGGTCCAAAAGGAAGTATTTAAAGTACCGTAGTCCACTTTTAATCATGAAAGTTCTTTACAGAAAAAACAAATCTTGTGAGCACATTTAGACCACCCTCTGCCCCAACCTTCCTCAACTTCTCCCAGTCCATAGTGACTGCTGTTACAGATTGTCACATTCTAAGTGCAGATTTTCGCATATTTCAAGTGCAAGGACCATTTATTTCCTATACACACTGAACATTCAGATTATTTTAAATAAAAACAATAAAGAATGAACATTCAGATTATTTTAATTAAAAAACCCCAATAAAGTATGAACTGAAAAATTTATAGATATTGAATAATACAACAACCTCTGTTTAGGGGGTTACATAGTTTAAAACTTGAATTTATTAACGAAGATTCGCTTAAGTCAGGCTGTGCGAATGTTGTGTGTGTAATGGGTAACGGTCTGGATGATTCTAAATTGGATCCTCAGGCAAGTTGGGCTGAACAAGGGTCTCCCCAGTATGATTTCAACCCAAGAAGTATTATTTGTGTGAGAGGGAGAGAGTATCAAGTTTTGTTTACATTTTTATGTACAGCGAGTAGGTTTTGTGCAGCATTAAACCCAGAAATGCCAGCTAGTCTTGTGGCTTCTTCAGTATGTGGCATCTTTTATACTTGAGATATTGGACTGCTCGAAGTGGAACTGAGGTCACTTTGTCACTGATGTCTTTTTCTGTAACAAGCCTCAGCCAGACTCAGACTGATGGGCTCCATCTCTGAGAGCAAGTCGAACACTGAAAATACTATGAGCAAATTTGACAATAAGATTAGATCATTTATTTCCTTTGACTAAAACTGAATAAACAGATCCTTAGTGAGTAATGGGATAACTGGGAAAGGTTTGAGGATTGTAGTGCTAGTGGGGAATGATTTTGTTAGAGCTTTAGTTATGAGAGTCAAAGGCACTACCTTCTTTACTAAGTTTCTTTGAAACTGTTCGGTGACTACAATATATGCCGCACTGAACTTAGTTTTCCACCTTGGAGTTGGGTCATTGCTGATGACTAATTGTGGCAGGATTTGTTCTGCACTGCTGATCATTTCAGATTTAGCTGAAAAAATGAATGGAGAAAAACATACTGCAGATAAAGGAATAATAAGCTGGTCCAAATTCAGGAAAACAAACCAAGGATACATAAAATAGCCAGGTAACTATCTCTTCATCTGAATCTTCACACATGTCACCTGGGCCACAGGAGATAGGGTGAAACTACTGTTTCCTGCTGTAAGTTTGAAATGGAGAAAGTCATGATTTCAACATTCCATAAAGTCATACTGTAGAATATATTGACACAGAGTCTTTGATCATTGGAGTCACTGATGCCATCTGGCATCAGCTGCTGAATAGTTTAGGTGCTACCTATGAGACTGTGATTTCCACACGTTTTTTTTTTCTTCCTTTTTTAATGCTGCACAAAACTTGACTCAGTATTGCACAAAACTGACAGCTGCTGAGTTGGAACATGCTGTTTATTTAAAGATGTTCACAGAATTCCTGCATTTCATGTTGTTTTGAGTATTTGTTCAAATCTAAGATCACATCGTGCTGTATGAGACAAAGAGTGTATCATTATGCTCGTACCTGTTTGAAACTAGAATGTTCTCATAATACCTCTTTGTATAACAATAATTTGGTTATAACCAAATTGAGTTTTGTTTAGTAGGAATGGTAAAAAACAAAAACAAAATGAAGGCGAAGGATTCAGATTATTTTTGTGACTGATCTTTCTTTTTGTTATCAGATTTATCAGGTTTGATCAAATGTGAAATTGCCCACAATTACAAAAGATGATGAAGATCCTGTCTCAAGAATTAACACTTCAATGACTTCGAAATTCCTAGAAAATGAAGGATAGACTATGTTCATATTCATCATCATACAGGTTTCTTTTGATTTTGTTTTTTGGTGGTTTGCATTTCAGATTGGGAGAAAGCGTGTGTGTGAATATGTGGGGGAAAAAAGTTCATAAATGTAGATAACCAGAACAACTTGACAGTTACTGAGTTTTGGTTCATTCAGCTATGATGAAGGAGACAAATCAAGCATACATGCTTGATGTTTCATGGAACTTACACTGTAGATTTGTGATGCATCACATGTATGGTACTTCAATTCCCTAAAGTTGGTAACTTTGATACGGCAGTTCATTTCCCAGAAGTTCATGCTGGCCAGATGTACATGTTCATCCCCGTGTGTGTGGACATGCACACAAGCAACATAGTTTTGTTTGTTTGAAATCATGCTTTTTGGTTATCTGAGATTGAGGCTGGCTGCATTGTGCATTCTAATATCTAGGAGTTGAATATTTGTCCCTGTTTCTTAAATATATTTCTGAAATGTCCATTTTATTCTTAGAATGGTGCAAGGGTGGGCCTTTTCGTGCATCTGTAAGTGTGTCTGTTTATCAATCATTCCTGAGAGAAAGAGTGTGAGAGATTTTTTGAAGATTGAATTAAATGTTTCATTTTAGATATTGAAATGTTTTCTTTCAAAAATCGACTTTCATTGTTCATTATTTGCCCTGATGTTTCAATTGCATTAACATATATACGTATATATATATATATATATGCATATTATGTAACATATTTATGTGTCGAAGCAAAAAGATGTTTAAAAATGTTTGTGTTTCAACTTTCACCAGTCTGACTGAGGATAAAAATGGTTTATACTGGTGTTTACAGATGACTGAATGAGCAGAAATCTTGTGGCATTGTTAAATGATCTTTTCTTTTTTTTTATTTAAAGTAAACTATTTGTGTTAAGTTTTATTCTGACTTGTTCATGTATGTTTGCGTATGCATGTGAGTGCATGTGCATGTGTGAGAGTTGAATTTTTGAATCACACATTGACTTTAATCTGTTTGAAAAATAATTCAGATCCCAAACTGGCTTTAGTCTGCTTTTAAATAGAAAAAAATGCTTTTAAGCTACTGGTTTAAGCATTGCTTTCAGCTACTGTTTTAAGCATATATGTGTACATGCACAGAGACACATGTGTCCAACCAAGGGCAGGTGTTAAGTGGATATATCTAGTATATACATCTGTCATGCTGCAGAGACTTTCTTTTTTTAATGAGATGATTTTGTATGCATAAACAACTTGCCAATGACAATATTTTACACGTTTTTTTGTTTGTTTGTTTCTTAAATGCACTTTTTACCCCTTAATCACTCATCTGTTGAAGAAATAACAGCCTGAAAACACCAGCTTCTATGGTAATTATGATACATCACCTGTGGGAGTTGGGGAGGGGAGGAGGAGGAGGAAAAGCATGGGTAGAAGTACATGTACTGCCATATTATACAGATTTCCATATTGGCATTTTGACCTTTTATAAAGCAACCTCTGGACCTGGCCACAAACTTTTGCAATAGTGGTGGTGTAGCCTAGTGGTACCAGGTAATATGCCTAAAAAATAAGCAAGAGAATATGAATGAACAGGATCAAATCCCACACAAGCCAGCATTCCCTCCCTTCCACCAGACCTTGAGTGGTGGTCTGGACACAAGTCATTTGGATGAAATGATAAAACCAGGGTCCTGTGTGCAGCATGCACTTAGCACATGTAAAAAGGACACAGCAACAAAAAGGTTGTCCCTGGTGAAATTCTGTGGAGAAATCCTCTTTGATAGGAAAACAAATGCACTTGCAACACGCTCTTCCTGGAGAGAGCAGCCTGAATTATTTATTGTGAAAAAGAGTAATACAATACAATGCAATACAACATGATACAAAATGACACAATACAGTAAAATTCAGCCACTCCCACCATGGAAAAGTTACACGTTCGAAGGCTAAGATACTGAAAACATTCCAGGGGTGACAAAGTTTCAGTGCTGTCTTTTGGAGTTTTGCAAATATTGCTGCATGAGACGTGACTGATTGGTTAAGAGGATATGTTTATTGTGCAAGTTGTGTCCCAGTCAGCTTCAGTCTTTGATTTAAAGCAACATTTAGAAATTAAAGCTCACTGAGTTTCTATGGATGATAGACACCTCTTGTTCAATTTGATGCTCTTTAGAAAATTGATAATACCTCTTTGTGAACAGAAATGACTTTTTACCTGGTGCTCTTGGTCATAAGAAATATTTGGAGAGAAACTGTGTGAAAAGGAAAGACAAAAAAAAGAAGAAAAAAAAGAACAGAAAACGAAAGATGTGAATTGAAAAATAACATTTAGATACTTGTAACAAATATGACAGGAATTTACAATGAGAAAATTTACTGTCTTTAATTCTCTTTGCATTCCATAGATTCCTTTACACTTTTGTTTGTAGTTTTTACCCCACATCCGAATCACAACAGTGCTTGGAGTTTAAAGTTATACAGTGATAAGAAACACTTGGGAGAGCTTGACAGTACAAGGTCTTCAGAGAAGCCCCCCTCAGTCAAGTGTTTCAGTGCGAAACTCCTTACACTCTAAGGGGCCGGGCCGCACCCTGGTCATGACTCCTGGATGTCCTTGTATTGCCGCCTTTTTTTCTTTTCCGTTTTTTTTTTTTTTTTTTTTCCCTGGTCCTCAGCAGGTTCGAACCCGCGCCTCCAGGGTGGTCCCCACTTCAGGACTGAGTCACCTTTTCTGGCAGACGTTTTAACCACTGAGCTATCGTACACCTAATGAAGTTTACTTTCATTCCACCTCGACCAGATCCAGCTGGAACTCTTTTCTGCTGCTTCTGCCATTGCCTTGAGAGCCCGTGTCCTCTCTCTGCCAGAAATCGACAGCTGTTTCATGAGGCTGTAGGCAGATGTGCTCACAAACCCTCTTGCACAAATCTCTATGGCGAGGACTTTGACTTGGAAGCTAGATTCTCTCAGGCTGCTGGCTAGACTAGACAAAGATAAATGAATAAATAAAACGAAGAGCAACAACAAACCTGTTGAACACCCCAAGCAACAGCAACAACCCAAGACAAAACCACTCATCCGCCCCGATGTCGTCTTGCACATAATATGCCACATGTCATGCATGGTTTATGGGGCAAATGATTAGGCCTTCCAGAACTAAAACATATCTCGTTCACATCCACTGGCACATTTGGTGTGGATTCCATCTCGGTGGTTTCAAAGTAAGGTTTTGAATCAATGTCAACAATGCTTCACATCCCCCCTCCTCCACCCCCTTGCCCTCCACCCCCTTGTCCATCATGATTTCAATGCAGCAGAGCTATCAAGCAGGCTTCATGTGGCAATGCTGGTGTCAAAAGGCACCATCTGCCATGGCGAAGTGGTAAGTGTCATGGACTGATGACTGATAGGACACGGTTTGATCCCCATCAGACGTGTGTTTTTTTGCCCCATGGCTGGCTCCTTCCTACAGATGAGTGTGCTATGGGCTCAAATAGGAAGACTGGGACCATAATTATATTCAAGGGTCATCTACTTGACGGATGCATCTTTGGAAGTGTTGCTCAAATTTTCTGATCAACACTGCAGCCTGGCTGACGCCAGGATTAATATGAAAGTACGGCCATGTCAAGTAGTCCCAAACCTAAATGGACTTCCTTAGCAGCATTTCCATCACCCTCACCATCATTCATAACTGAAATTTAGAAAGCAAGTGCATCAAATTCTGTGGCACTGAAAAATAAATGAATGGAAAAAACAACAAAAAACAAACAAACAAAAAAACAACCACCAAACAACCTTGTGTCAAGAACCAACTGTGGCGTGATGAAATGTGCAACATCCAGATGCAAAAGCTTACGTGGATGTACTGCCCTGGATATGTAGGTGTTAAGGGAAATCAGAGAGCTGATGGGCTTTCTGATAGCGCAACAACAAATGTAAGATAGTACTTCAAAAACCAGGCACAAGGCCATCACACCACCTATCGCTTCAAAGGAATGACGAAGAGAGGGAGCAGCTGCAAATCCAACCTGAAACGATGAGCAGGAGTCATCACAAGCGTGTTGGGTTACGCTGCTGGTCAGGCATCTGCTTGGCAGATGTGGTGTAGCGTATATGGATTTGTCCGAACGCAGTGACGCCTCCTTGAGCTACTGAAACTGAAACTGAAACATCACTCGTCAAACAAATGCTGGCATGATCTCCAACCCACAGATTTAGATAGGTTATATAGGTAACTTTATAGGTTACTGGTTCGTGTCTCCAAACCAATTATGCGCAGACTTCTTCATGAAATGCAGCAGTCTTTCTGTGCTTTCCCAAACTCAGTAGACTGCATGAGGAACATACTAGTACCTCAGAGAGGTTGATGGAAGTGTTTGTGACCTCAATAGAAAAAAACTGTGGCAGTGTGTGTGTGTGTGTGTGTGTAGAGAGAGAGGGTGGTTTTTTTTTTTGGGGGGGGGGGTATGCGCGTGCATGTTTGCGCCTAGTGATACTTTGTGAGACGCACATGAAGTGTACGAGTATAATTATCGCATTGTGAGTGAGGATAAGTGTGTGTGTTAACATATATATATATATTTATATATATATATATATGTGTGTGTGTGTGTGTGTCGGTGTGTGTGTGTGTGTGTGTGTGTGTGTGTGTGTGTGTGTGTGTATTTATGTGTAGGGTGGAGCCAAGTTATGTATGTGTGAGGGTGGATCGTTGGATCTGGTTGTCTTAAGACGGCAAACTGGTGCGTATGTGTTTAGTATTTGCGTGTGTGCACTTGCCACACGTCTACCCTCGGCCAGAGACCAAGCTCTAAGCGCTTTATAAACAGAGTTGTTTGCATAACAGGTTGTCTACTTGGGTAGGGCCAGCTGTGAGCTGCCTTTGGGCGCTTACCATTCGTTTCCTGTGTCATTCAGTCATGTTTCAATCATGCACGCACGCGCCCATGCACACACATGCGCGCGCGCGCACCATCGAGATCCCATTCAGCTCAGTGGCGCACACACACACACTCACATAGACATTTATGACCGTTTATTTTGTACCCGGCCACATAGGCAGCATACTCACTTTTCAGGGTGTGCATGCTGGGTATGTTCTTGCTTCCAAAACCCACCAAACACTGACATGGATTACTGTGTATTTGATCTTCTGCATGGGTACACACACGAATGGGGTTCAGGCACTAACAGGTGTGCACATACGCTAACCTGGGAGAGATTGGGAAAATTTCCACCCTTAACCCATCAGGTGAGTCAAAACTGGGGTAGATATCAATATCTGGAAACCCTGGAGAGAATCCGGCACTCTCACCATTCAGCAATCGTACCCGTCCTTCATTCAGCTCTCCCCACAGTGTCCCTGTAGCTGGACGTACTTTGATAACATGGAGCACTGGTTTGCCCTGGCCAAGGCAAGGAAAGACAAGAAGTTTATTTCATGTATCTACTGAGAGCAGTGAATCATTATACCCATGCATCTTTGGAATTATATATACCATACAAACAAAAAGAGTGATGTAAAAAAAACCAAAAAAAAACCCCAAAACAACCAAAACAACAACATAAAAACAGCAACAAAAAAGAAAAAAAACCCAGAAAACACCCACTCAAGTAAACAACACTTTAACAAATCATTTTCCCCTAGCAAATGCCAAAATTACACTGAAAAGAAATATGTTTGGTAGAGATCTACAGTTTGTGATCAGTGTGGAAGATCAGTCTGATGTACCAACCCCGTTTCTCTAAATCAAAACGGAAAGATGTGAACCAGTATTAACACGGAGCCCATTGCTGACAAGACAGTCTCTGCAGCACATGAGACAGGGGAGACAACTGATACCTGAGGGTTTGCACCCAGCAGTTGTTTCCCCTCCTGCACCGCGTTTCGCTTACCGAGATCGGAAAGTCATCAACTCGAAACATTCCAGAACTGTTGCTTTAGTAGAAATCCGATTTGTGTGTGTGTGTGTGTGTGTGTGTGTGTGTGTGTGTGTGCAAAAAACAACAACAAAAAAACAAACAAACAACGTTTTCATAATATATATTCATGTCCAGAAAAGAATCTACCTGCAGATCAAGCGAACTCTGAACTTGAAGATGAGCTGTTGTTGTTTTTTTGGCCCCCATAACTTGAATACTGAATTAGCCTCCTTGAACTAACATTGAACGAAAGAAGCTTAATATCATCAGATGTGGTAGTGTGGTTTTGAACACATGAAAAACATCCAGAAACAGAATACGAATGAACTGGTTTCTCAATGTGGGTGGATGCATGATGAAGGAAAGTTAGTATAGCATCTGCAGTACTTGGATAGGCTCTTTCTGCAAACTGATGTAAGACCGAATGTATTAGAGAATTGTGTGTTCAAACAATTTATCACAATAGTCATCAAGGGAGGTGGGGGTGGATGGACAGTGAATATGTAGGTATACTCTGCAATCATCAGATACCATGTGAACAGGTTGCTGAATATCGGCATAAATGTCATGAATGTCACGAAGCACGTCTTCAAAAGTCGTCATTCACTCATCTCACCATAACCAACTGCTATCTTTACTTGCAGATTCGACAACAAGAACACCGTTTTCTTCATTAAAGCACAGTTCTGAAGGCCGGTAATTACTTCCTCAAAACTACCCCCCACACCCCTCCAAATCGCGTGGTTTAGAGCGACAATATAGCTCGTTCAATATTTCTGAAAAGTCTTTTCGTTCTTCATATGGCATTAGATGTCTGTCTTACAGAAAGTAATTTGTTTCCCACCAAATTTCCCTACGTCATACGATGGGGCATCCTGCCCATGATCTCATCGAACGTGTTCCTTGGTGTGTACAGAAACCTAATGACTGCTCTGCATTCTACTGGCTCCATCATCACACATTACTCCACCATAGCACCTGTACAAGAGAAACTGTTATTGGTTCAGAGATGCGAATTACTAAGTGAACTACAGAGATTACCTACTGACCATTATACATGTACAATTTCAGAAGTAAGTCTGGGGAAATCTTTTATGAACATCCCTCGTATGACACTAAAAATGAGGAATACGCACCACCACAGAGTTCACATTTAAGATACAAGAAAGTGAAAAATATGCACATTATATGAAAAGTCAGTCCAGCCGTCGTTCTCGGTATAGTGAATCACAAACACAGCATAACACGTGTTGCATCTGTATCGGAAGAACATTCCAACATGGCGAAACGCACCTTCCCTTTTCCGCACTTCACCTTCTGAACATCAATGCTTGCCGGTTAGCCCCAGGTGTAGGTAATGTTACAGTGAAAGTGTGACAACAGATTTACTGATATTCCTGACCAGAAACCCAGTCATATGTACCCCTGTCAGACAGCCACGAGCTTACATAATGGGGGAGAGCATGACCAAAAGTGACGAAAATGACGTCAGCACAGAAGCAGGATGTTACGATATTGCGTACATGTGACTGGTGAACACTGCAGATGTGACAGAGTTGGGTCTCATCATCGGCTTGATCAATGTTCTAGAGAAACTGTCATCCCAAACTTGTCAGGTATCCTAAAATCATTGACACAACTTCTGGAGAAAAAAAAAGGCCGATAATGAACATGGGAAATGCCACAAGTGATCTGAATGGCTGAAGTGAAGAAACTTCTATCCACATCACCCACTCTTACCCCTGTGGTTTATATGACACCTATGTAGCTATGAAAGTGAGAGTACAACTTCAAGAAAAACGGGCGAACGGCATTCTGCTACAGGACCTCGATGCAAGTAGAACACCTATGCTCAAACAGAAAAATGGAGTGTCTCCCAGACCATGTCAGAAATTTGAATGGCACGGGGTGAGACTTCATTCGCTCAAGTGATTGACAGACCATAACCCCATTGTGCCATTGATCAACACAGATCTCAAGGATATACCAGATGCCAGATACTATTCGTGAAGTTACTACGTTTCAATGTAGTCGCTAATACAGGAAAGTTCATGGTCATTCCTTGAAAAAATTTTGAAGTAGCAACAGAGGAGGATGCACCAGCAGACGCTGTCACACAAAAGTGGTCTGCGTCAATCATGAAATTTTGAGCGACCGGCATAAAAAACACGTGAAGATGAGAAATTGCAATCTGCCGTTCACTTGTGCACTGTGGTTGACCAGCAAAGGGGAAACATGTTGCACTCTACCTGTAAGACAACTTCCATATGAGTAATGATCGTAGTGGATATGAAGGTCTATTCATCAAAGGTATAGGATTGTGATCCCCAGGTTCATGAGCTAAAAGTCACAGGAATACACGATGGTCATCTGAGCAGAGAAACGTGTTGAGACCTGGCATTAACAACGCGATCAAAAACAAGATCGCCTCAAGCAAATCGTGCCGAGAAAATTATCCATGCCAGAAGACAGAGCCACTGACACCGTCTCAGTTTCATAAAAGGTCTTTTCAAGAGGTACGAGCAATGTGAGGCAGGCACACGGTCATGCCTGATTGTAACTGACAACCACTCACTGTACCTTGAATAGTAGTTCATCTGCGTTTGCAGATTCCAAAACTGTTATAGCCTGGACGAAAAATATTTTCGTACATCACAGCATTCCCTCCGAGCCCCCTCCCCATCCACCCCACCCATCACCCAAAAAAGTCTTCACTACGGTATTCCCAAGAGAATCTGAAGTAGCCAAAAACAGTGGTTTCACATCAACCTCCAGTCCTTACCGTTGTCAGTTCCCAAGGGGACGCATGGAACGGAGTGCAGACATCAAATACAACCCGAGAGGTCAAGAAGATCCGTTCTTGACTACAGTCCGAACATCAACTGGTGTCAGCTCAGCCAAGCAGGCAACAGGACAAAAAATACGTGCGACACTGCCAACATTCCTAGCAAATCTTGAGCCAAAGACAGCATACGGGAAAACTACAAAAGACAAGGAGAGCAAGGAAAATGACAAGAACGTGTTGGACAAGCAACAAAGTGTACTAAAAGTCTCAGATATGAAGACTGGAGATTCAGTTTTGATGAAACTGTACCTTGCAAGCTCTAAGTTCTTTGAATATTAAAACATGCCAAGAACGGAATCGGTTGATCAAGATCGGATATTTGGCCCAAACACATGGCTTGCTTTCTCTCTCTGTATTCCGTGCTAAGTCTTGAAGCTACGACTCATGTAAATTATTCTTTTTAGAAGATCACATACACACGGAGATAGTCAATAATCTTCCTCGCTGCTTTACACGCGCGCGCGCGCGCGCACACACACACACACACACACACACACACACACACACACACACACACACACAAGCCGTGCGCGTCTGTCAATGTCCATCTACGCTATTGCTTTTGGAGGCCCCTGGGGTCCCCAAATAACATCCACCCACCTGTTCCACATCCGCTTTTCTCTGTTTTGGGAGGGAGGGGGCAGGGCATGCTGACACCCCGAGGGCAGCGAGGGAGCTCTTGTAGGAATCCAAACGACATCAGCAGGTTAGAAAGCCGAGGTGGACAGGACATACCCCTTGCTCTTTTCGCTGCCTTCAAATGCCAGGAGGCCACAGGGGGTCAGGATACCGCCACTAATCAAGCACAGGACAGGCTGATCAGAGTGAAAAAAAAGGTTTCTGACAATCCTGCCTTGTGCTTGCAGTAACAAATTTTCCATGAGAGAGACAGACAGACAGACAGACAGAGACGCCATTCGTATTTCTGGCACACCATACAAGTTTGTATAAGCAGTCTTGATTTTTTTAAAATTCTGAAAGTACGTGCTGTTTGTTCGTATTACTGATAAACTGTGCAAGCAGCAAGAGATGCTTTGGCTCGCCACACACCACAAACACACCATAAAACATTACGTAACGCAACGTGGTATAACGTAAACTGATGTTTTAATATATTTTTGCCGTAGAAATGACCAGAGTGAAGAGAAACAAAAACTTAACTGAATAAATGCTGAAACAGGAAATGAAAAAAAAAAAAAAGGAAAGAAAAAAACAGAATTACAGAAATAGGAACGAAGCTGGCCATATAAGTTTTGAAAGAAATGCACTTCTAAGCTGACCACAGACAATGCACACTTACATGCTTGAAAGCAATAGTTCTGTTACGACTCTCCGTTAATATAAACGGACTTCGAAACAGATGTGTCTTTTGTCCCGCGTATAATCTGCAACATATACGTAACCCAACAAATTTTGACCTGATTCCAGGAAATTTAACGTGCTTTATTTTGATCTCCTGCAGGAAAATCTCCACCTTTAAACCCAGCAAGCGCTGGAAGGATCAGACCCAGAATTCACGGGTTGAAAACTGTACGATCTAACCACTTGGCTACCACGCCCTTCTTCTGCGCTGCCTTCAGCGTTTTATACATAGCATTTTTCTCATTTTTCTTCTATCTTCCGCTCCATCTGCATCCTCATCACCTGGTGGTGTCCTGGCCAGGTCCACAGAACTTTAATTTAGCCTTTCCCTTACACTGAGGCCCGAGCCATCTACCACGCGGCATCAGCTGGGCACAGACACTTTCGCTGCCTTTGACTAAGGGTGACGATGACCATGGGAGTTAGGAAGTCAGCAGGCTGGACATTGGCAATCCATTCTGCGAACTGCACAAGATACCCCACTTTGCATGAAGTTTCTCTGAAAGAACCATCCATGTTTCTTGATACGTGTTGAACCTCATCAACATCATCGGGGTAGTACTGAAAATTCGAAACAGACACTCCACTGACATACAATCGCGGCGAGAAACTTTCCCAAGGATGGTCATCTGCACCCAGCAGAACGACAAGCAATGCGTATTTTTCGCACAAAAATCAAGTTTGGAAGAACTGTGCCTTTGTGGGATGCACATTTATTGTATGATTTTACATATCTTTTTTGTAATCACCCCAGCTACAGAACATCAAACAACGACTGCATAACACAGACGCGACACACAGAGCATTATGATGGAAGGAGAGCTACTCCTGACAACCTCCTTTCATAGCTCAGCGACAACGTTCGCATGCAGCGCAGCGATCTCTACTATACGCGTCACTTAAACTAGGAAAGGAAGTGCAGACGCTCCAGAAATTAATAAATCCGCACCTCTAACCCGGTGCTAAAAAGTGAAAACGTGGGTGGGAGGGGAGGAGAGACAGACAGACAGAGACAGAGAGAGCATATTATCCAGCAATCACTGCGCGTTCAACACACACACACACACACACACACACACACACAAATCCTTTTAAGATCGTCACGATTTCTGAAGACTGGCGACAAAATGTGCCTAAAGACTAAGCACGAATTGCGACGGCGACAATATTGTAATACATTTTGTCACAACAGATTTCTCTGTGTGAAATCTGGGCTGCTCTCCCAGGGGAGAGCTTCGCTACAATGCAGCGCACATCTTGTCCCCTTTTTTTCTGTCTGCAAGTATAATTGTTTTACTATCATTTTTTACTATATCTACAGAATTTCGCCAGGGACAACCCTTTTGTTGCTGTGGGTTCTTTTACATGCGCTAAGTGCATGCTGGTTTATCGCATCATCAGTTTGACCAGTGTCCGGAACCACTACTCAAGGTTTAGTGGTAGGGAAGAAACTACTGGCGAGTGAAGGAATCGAATGTGTGCGCTAAGATTCTCTCGTTTCCTAGTCGGACACGTTACCACAAGGCCACCATTCCACTAATTTGCCCGGCGACAATATCTGCTGCAACAGGTGAACAGAATGGTTTAAATTGTAGCAGACTTCACAGGTGCGGTGAAATGGAAAAACATCTCTACCCCCACCCCCTATTTCTTCTTGAGCCATCAACAGTTCAGCAGGTGCCAGTTTCAAAGGACTATGGGTATCGGTTGTTTCATGAGTCACGATGTACAACTTTCAGCACGCACACATACACACACGTGTGTGCCCGCGTTTCTCTCTCTCTCTCCCTCTCTCTCTATATGTGTGTGTGTGTGTGTGTGTGGGGGGGTGATATATATATATATATTTGTATATGTGTGTGTGTGTGTGTGTGTGTGTGTGTGTGTGTGTGACCCCCGGCGCCATTTGCTACAGGATTGACTAGTGGGTGTGGGTGGGTGCGCACGCGCGTGTATGCCAGCGTTGGTGGTGCAGATGCGTCCATGAATGAGACGCACTCAGATAATGACGAAAAACTGGTGCACGTCAACACGCATGGGAGAGTGCACGAGAAAAAGTCACGCCAAAAGAGTGCAGACTCCACACCGAGTTAGCACTGCGGAACCACGTCCAGGCAGCCACTGGACGGTGGGGAAGAGGAATGTTCGTGGGTGAGATGTTTGGCAGGCGGCAAGGCAAGTTACATGATGAAGTGGTGTTCACAAACATGCGGTGCACTTTTTAGTAATCTTTTCCCTTTTTTGTTGGATGTTTTCATTTGTAAATATTGTTGTGCAATACCCTATTGTCTTAACATGAGTATGTGTGTGTGCGGAGAGGGGGTTAGTCTATCGTCAGCTATTGGGAATTCTTATTTGACTAGTTTTAATCTCTTCTTATGTTGCGCATGATGATTTTATGCCAGTGTTTACAACGAGCCTGTGATTGCACAACTTAATTTCCACGTGGATTAATAAAGTATTTTTGATTTGATTTGATTTGATTGATTGTGTAAAAGCACTTTGGCACTAGCCTTTATGGCACCGTGGCTGAGAGATCATGTGTGTGGAGACGAATGGACCAGGAACAGTGATCTTCCACCTTTCCACTCCCAGATGTGTGATGCGGACAGTTGTGTGTGTTCCTGTCACAGGATGTGCGTGTGGTTCAGTTCTGTTTCAGGGACCACACACATTGGCGCGTGGCTAGTGGAAATAAGATGATGGCTTTATGCTGCAGCACGACTTCTCTCTTATTTCCTGTCCGCATCCTTTCACTCTTTTAAGAGTGACCACCTCTCTACTCTGGTCAGGTAACTGTCTTAGAGGACTTCGCTTGGGGGCGTGGACGCGCTCCACGTTTCTATCATATATTGCTGAAGTAGGTTCTTCATGACCAGCTGGAATTTCAATAACTCAGTTATCTGCCTCTATGGAAAACAACAACAATGACATGTTGATTCCTCCTAGTAGATTAGGGCCAGCAATGATTGTTTAGACATTTATTTCGATTGCACACACACACACACACACACACACACACACACACACACACTGACTAGGGAGAGCGCATCGCTGCAGAACAGCGCCACCGTAGGATCGCATGCAATGAAGAGATATGTTCTAATTTAACACGTACTTGTTTGGAAACATTACTTGTAAAATAAGAAACTCTCCTCCAAACTGATCATACTGTAGCACATTCCCTTCTATCTATGCGTAGTTGTTTTTAGTCCATCTAACTTCACAAAGAATGTCCTAATTACATCTACCCGGGTAGATATACCTGGAGTATGTGGAACGTTCAGGTAAAAACCTTTTGATGTGGGCAGATGCATGGAGACTGGTAGCCTAGTGGTAACGCGTCCACGGAAGAAGCGAGACAAACTGAGTGCACAGCTTCGATTCCCTAACACGCCGGTATTTTCTCCACCTCCATTAGACCATGGGCAGTGGTCTGGATGCTAGTCATTCGGATGAGTCGATAAACCGACATCCTGTGTAGCATGCACTTAGCACGCATAAAAGAAGCCACGGCAACAAAAGGGTCGTCCATTCCAAACTTCTGTAGAAAAATACACTCTTTTAGGAAAATTAATAAATGAATACACTTGCAGGCATAAAAAGGGTGGCGGTGCATGTGGCGAAAACTCTCCCTGGGGACAGCAGCCCGATTTTCACACAGAGAAATTGGTCGTGACATAATTTAACACCACACCTCACCACACTATATCACACAATACCATATTATACCAAACCATTTGAGGAATGTCGTGATGGTCTACACTCCCTTGCCAGTGAAGCTCCGTCATAACGCTTTTTGTGTGTGTGTTGTTTTTTTAACGCATTCATTGACGTCAGTTGGAGACCAAGAAAGTGGTATGCTGAGTGTGGCTGTGAGGGGTTGAGTGTGGGGGGCATTCGGGATGAGCAGATGGGAGGAAACTAAAGGTGTGTGTGTGTGTGTGTGTGTGTGTGTGTGTGTGTGTGTGTGTGTGTGTCTGGATGGGGGCGGGATGGGAGGAGAATAGGAGGGGGGTGGGTAATGGCACCAGAAAGGCGCGGAAGACAGGACAGGACGAGTGTATGAACTCACACATAATATCTCCTTATGATATGGGTAACTTACACAGCGCCTATCCTCGGTCGGAGACCAAGGCTCTAAGCGCTCAACAAACACGGAGTCATTTGTACAACAGGCTGCCTACCGGGTAAAGCCGACTGAGCTGCCATCTGGGCGCTCATCATTCGTTTCCTGTGTCATTCAATCACGTTTCAGTCACGCATACATACACACTCATACAGACATGTAACATTTTACGTGTATGACCGTTTTGTTCATTCACCCCGCCATGTAGGCAACCATACTCCGTTTTGGGGTGTGTGCATGCAAGGTATGTTCTTGTTTCCACAACCCACCTAACGTTGACATGGATTACAGGATCTTTAACTTGCGTTCTTCTGCGTGTGTATTACACACGAAGGGGGTTCAGGCACTAGTAGGTCTGCACATTCGTTGATTTGGGAGATTAGAAAAATCTTCATCCTTTACTCATCAGGCGCCGTTACCGAGATTCGAACCCGGGACCCTCAGATTGAAAGGCCAACGCCTTAACTATTCGGCTACTGCGCCTGACCTTAGTAACGTTACACGGCTGATATTTGTGCGGGGAAATGCGAATACAAAAAATCTCAATTTAGTCTCTTTCTTTCTGCGTTCATGGGCTTTAATTTCTCCATTTACTCGTACAGATTTACGAAGAGGCTTTTTACGTGTATGCCCCTTTTTACCCCGCCATACAAGCAGCCATACCCCGCTTTCGGGGATATGGATGCTGGGTATGTTGTTGCTTCCATTATTATATATAACCCACTGAACACTGACGGGATCCCTAACGCACACGTTTGATCTTCTGTTTGTGCACGCACACGAAGGAGATTAAAGCACTATGAAGTCGGCACATCTGTTAAACTGGCATATCGAAAACATCTCCACCCTTAATTCAATCTACCAGGCGCCGATACTGGGATCGAACCCATGAGTCTCACACTGAAAGATGAGTCTAGCGCTTGCCTCTTAATTATCAATTCATTTGGGGTTGTGTGTGTGTGTGTGTGTGTGTGTGTGTGTGTGTGTGTGTGTGTGTGTGTGTGTGTGTGTGATTGAGAGAGAGAGAGAGAGAGAGAGAGAGAGAGAGAGATTCTGACACCTGGATGATAGTGGATACGCCATATGGATGTTCTGGAAAGTGTTCCCTATATTCCTGATCACCCACAGACTGCTTTTCCTACAAGTCACTCACTGATCTCACGCACTATCACACACATTGAATAAGTTTATTTTATCAACACAAACTCTCACTGATCTCACGCACTATCACACACACTGAATAAGTTTATTTTATCAACACAAACTCTCATTGATCTCACGCACTATCACACACACTGAATAAGTTTATTTTATCAACACAAACTCTCACTGATCTCACGCACCATCACACACACTGAATAAGTTTATTTTATCAACACAAACTCTCACTGATCTCACGCACTATCACACACACTGAATAAGTTTATTTTATCAACACAAACTCTCATTGATCTCACGCACTATCACACACACTGAATAAGTTTATTTTATCAACACAAACTCTCATTGATCTCACGCACCATCACACACACTAAGTTTATTTTATGAACACAAACTCTCACTGATCTCACGCACTATCACACACACTGAATAAGTTTATCAACACAAACTCTCATTGATCTCACGCACCATCACACACATTGAATAAGTTTATTTTATCAACACAAACTCTCATTGATCTCACGCACCATCACACACACTGAATAAGTTTATTTTATCAACACAAACTCTCACTGATCTCACGCACCATCACACACACTAAGTTTATTTTATGAACACACTCTCACTGATCTCAAGCACTATCACACACACTGAATAAGTTTATTAAATAATTTTTTATGAACACAAACTCTCATTGATCTCACGCACCATCACACACACTGAATAAGTTTATTTTATGAGCACAAACTCTCACTGATCTCACGCACTATCACACACACTGAATAAGTTTATTTTATCAACACAAAATTTCACTGATCTCACGCACCATCACACACACTGAATAAGTTTATTTTATCAACACAAACTTTCACGAAAAACAATATGCCGAGAATCTGTTGTAAATGTCTCAGACTGAATCAGTTCAACACATTCAGAGGCAATTGCCAGAGTTCCGAGTGGAGGAAAAACTTCATTGCAGCAGCAACAACAACAACAAGTTAGATTAGATGAATGAATATAATAAATAAATAAATAAATAAAACAAAAGGTGTCCATTGTAGCACGGCAATATGCAATGCAGCTGGCATGTTTTGTTTTCTATCGTCTGCGTTGAGTGTGACATGTTCCACATCACAATATGTCAGTCTGGAATAAGGTGCTGGTAATTTTATGTTTGCACTTGTCTGCCTGCCAATGCGTTCATTGCGCACATGTCAAAGTGAAGGGTGTCAGTTTGTTACACAAAGCGGGGGATTCACGGCACGACAGACCACCATCATCGTTTTCCGCTCTCCACCACCCCTCACCCTCCCCAGTCCTTCCCCATCCCCTCCTCTCATCCCACCTAACCCTCCTCTCCTAACCTCCCCGCTTCCTCCCCCACCCCTTCTCTCATCCCACCCCACCGTCTCCTAACCTTCCCCACCCTCTCCTCCCACCCCACCCCGCCCTCTCCTAACCTTCCCCACCCCCTCCTCTCATCCCATCCACCCTCTACTAACCTCCCCGCTTCCTCCCCCACCCCCTCCTCCCAGCCCATCCCACCCTCTCCTCCCATCCCGCCCCACCCTCTCCTAACTTACCCCCCCCCGCCCCCACCCCACCTCCCATCCCACCCTTTCGTAACCTCCCCCACCCCCACATCCCATCCCATCCCACCCTCTCCTAACCTCCCCCACCCCACTCCCCATCACACCCCACCCTCTCCTAACCTCCCCCACTCCCACCTCCCATCACACCCCACCCTCTCCTAACCTCCCCCACTCCCACCTCCCATCCCACCCAACCCTCTCCTAACCTCCCCCACCCCCACTCCCCATCCCACCCTACCCTCTCCTAACCTCCTCCACACCCACCTCCCATCCCACCCTACCCTCTCCTAACCTCCCCCACCCCATCCATCCCACCCTCTCCTAACCTCCCCCACCTCCTCCCATCCCACCCCACTCTCTCCTTACCTCCCCCTCTTCCTCCCCCCCCCCCACCCCACTCTCTCCTAACCTCCCCCCTTCCTTCCCCACCCCCTCCTCCCATCCCACCCCACTCTCTCTCCTAACCTCCCCGCTTCCTCCCCTACCCCCCCTCTTTCCTCCACAGTGAAGGAAGCCATGTCAGGCGACAGGCTGGCAGCATGCAGAGACAGGGCGCCGGTGGCCGGCGACACGTGAAACAAGCGGACAGCGGCTGGCAGAGGACAACCGTGGGTGGAGGGCGAGGACGCCAGCTAGCCCATCCCCACCGCCGCCATCCTCGCGTCACAGTCAAGACTCCAATGAAAACAAGAGGTGTGGGAGGACCAGGGAAGGGGGAGGCACATAAAACCACACATCAGATTACGGAAGGGGAAAAAAACGCGAGTCAGAAACAAAGAGGAGTGTAAAACCAGGAGGGGGAAAAAAACAACAGAAGGCAGTGTGAAGAGACAAAAAGAAGCCACAACCACCTGCCACGTTGAGTGCACCTGCCGCCGTTGTGCTCCTTCACTGAGCTGGACAGTTGTGCAGAGAAGACAGGGTTTTAGGTAGCTTTGTGTCTCTTTGTTGCCAGTACCAGTGAAAAACTTTAAGCTGATTTCTAAAGATAACCTGGACTCGCCTTAAATTAAGGAACAAATGGACAAACTGCGTTGATCGGGTTATAGGCGCGTTGTGGCTAACAGATGTTTGGATGGGTCATTATTTTGATTCTGGAACTGAGATTGAGATTTAAAAGGGGGCAAAATGTCTACTCTGTTATGCTGGGTGTATTTCGTATATCAAACCTGTTTTGTTTGCTTATAGTTTATATTTCTTCACTCCTCTCCAGTCCCCCCACCCCCTCACCCACCTCCAGCCCTTCTCCCAAGTTTTGTTTACTGTACTAACCGTGTTTGCATTCTTGTTTTGTCTGGTGAATGTTTTAAATCAGTCTGGAATGGTAACATGGAACTACTTTACATGGTAATACTTCGCTGCAACTATGTTTCATTCAACAGCTTTATAAAGTATAGTTTTTCCAGTGTGGAGATAATTCCTGGTCCATTTTCCGCAAGTTTTCGTTTCCATTTCAAGGAGGTGCCAAAACGTATGGACTGAACCATATGCGTTACACCACATCTACTGTATAACAATAAGAGCATAACCAAAAAAAAAAAAAAAAAAAAAGCATGTGTGTGACCTTCGCATAAACCCAACACGATGGTCAGACCTAGAACACTGACAGCAACAACTGAAATATGTCGCGACAAGGCTGCCAACGACCAGGCTACCTGATGTTTATTCTTTAAGTCAAACTGGGTTCATTTACCTTGGGTATGTACGCTTGAATAAATATAATGACATAGAATATAATGTTTTTGAACCGAAACGTTATCTAAACATGAGAATAAAAAGTGTAATATTATTACAGCAGAATGTGTTCTCGAATCAAATTGAGTCTCCCTTATTTTCGAATCACTTTTTTTTCTCTGAATAAGCACTGATGTTTTGAGGACAATCCAAAATATTTACTTTGCACACTTTCTTTAGAGCTCTTACACGAGCAACACATTCTTTACACCCTTTTTTTCTGAACAGCATTTGCAGATTCTTGGTTTCCTTCCTAGGAGTTGATATACTTCGAAGAAGAGAGCGAACGCTGTACATCTCTCAGCAATATAATCGGAAAGAAGGAAAGAAAAAGAGCGACTGTTTATCATAAAACTGCGGTCGAGAAGAGTGGTTGTCAAGGTCAATGTCTTCTAGTTATTTTTAAAAAAATTCTGAAACAGACGCCTAGCACTCCTAAAGGAATGAGAACACAGCAAACTGTCACAATAACTTAGATACCCGCAGCTGTTTCGTTCTGATGACGCTGAAGGGTAGTCTGGTTTAATTTGTACACCAGTGAATGAAGAGGTGAACTGTAAGGACACAGCTGTGACTGAGCAAGACAACTAACTAGCTAGCGACTGAGTCAGGCAGACCTGACTGACCATCCACCGCAGAGGAAGTGGTGAGAGCTGGGAGAGGTACTGCAGACACGTGTGAGCTTTCCGATGTGGTCCCCACTGTATTCCAGCTCGGAGCAAAGTGCTTTCTTCCTCCTCTTCTGCTTGTCCATGACACGTTTGCTTTCAGGTAAGTTCTGTGTGTGTGTGTGTGTGTGTGTGTGTGTGTGTGTGTGTGTGCACTGACAGCAGAAACTCGACACATTTGCTTAAGAATCTTCTGTCTCTGTTTGTTCTGTGTGAGATCCATTATGTCCGTGGTCGACTTGTGGCTGTGGGAAATGTTCTGATTCGATCCACGCCTCATGCTGCACACGGCATTATACTTTTTCAGTTTTTGTTTGTTTGTTTCTATAATGCAAATTGATGGGAAGGATTTGATAACAGAAAGAAAAATCGGTATGTTTGCCTTATATATCGCTATGTTTGTTGACCACGACTACTACAAGCGATTCTGATGTGTTGTGAGCTAAATGCAGAGAGAGAGAGAGAGAGAGAGAGAGAGAGTTACGGGCTTTCCTCCCTACTTGCATTGCACAGCCTTTACATTCCTCTCAACGCCTCTCCCCTCTCTAGAGTGAAATCTGGGTTCGCTTTCACCATTCCATTCCCAAGCACACCTCTCTCCATTACTTCCCATCAGTTTGCGTTGATTGTTTTATCGTTTGAAAAACTACATCCACCCAGCTTTCCCCTACGCACTCCCCCTCCTCCCCACCCAACCCCCCTTCTGTCCCACCATTCCCACTGTCAGACAGGATCGATTCCACGCAATAACGTCTAAATTACTAAAACAACCAATAATTTTGTGAAGGACTACTAGCTGGCGTTTAAAATTTTCAGAGTTCATAAACGAACACACACACATGTACCTTCGCACAAATCCACTTTTCATCAGAGTTAATTTGTTCTTGATCTCTGCAATATACTTCGATATATACTTCCATCGTCAATGTCGTCTCCAACAAAGACAGCATCCACCCACTGAACACAGAATGAAATTTGTCCAGTTCAGAGAAGAAATGTGACTAAGCCATTCCTCGTCAAACACTGTAACAAGACGAAGGAGTGAACAAGATGAACCGGACTGTGGAAAAGTACAGAGAGTGGCTGTCCACAGCAAGAAGTGGCGGCGGCCTTTCTCCATTCATGGTCTGGATATGTCCAGTCAGCAGGCATAGCCATTGCACAAGCAGACTGAAGTCTCCACACATGCCAGTCTGGATCAGCTGGCTTTCCGGCTTACAGAGGCCAAGGTGTTCCTCCTCCGTTCCCGATCCCGTTCTGATGTCCCCAGGTCAAGGTGTCGTGGTCCTGTGTCCCTGGACAATCATGTACCAGATGCATAGCGTTTCCACAGGCTGGATCATCTGGTTGTTCCTTAGCCTGCTCAACAGTGATGCTCTCTTTGTGGTTTGAAAACACAAATGTCTGAACTGTAACACCGGGGTCCCTGACAAGCGTTTCAAAGACTTCCAAACCCAGTGACTGATGATATTAAGCCCCTGTATCTTCATGTGTGAGCCATATGGGTGTGGACAAGTCATTCTGACATATACACGAGAGAACCTCGAGGTGTCTTATTGTTTTCGGGTGGTTATTTTCACTTTGTTGGTTATACAACAGAGACCTGATACTTATCAACAGAAATGAGTTGTCTGTCGTTTCATTTTACAACAAAGGATTATTTGTCCTTTTATTCTATCAGTGAATTTACTTGCGTTTATTTTGTTTTACTTATCAGAATGAACCTAAGGATTTTGACCAGAAAACGTATTTCTTCATATTTGTGTGTGCGCTAAAATCCCTACCCATTGAAAAAAACACTTTCCAGGCATTTACATTAAAATATAAAATTTCTGCATATATGGGATAAGACCTTCATTTAGAGCGAGCACGAGATGACAGCGTGTAGCAATTCTGAATGAGCCTTTTGCTCCCGCTTCTTCAGATGCCGGGTCATTTCTCATCCATAATCACAGAAAGTAAAGAAAACAACTCTCTCCGCCTTTCCACCATTCTAATGCATCTACTCTTCTCAGATGCCGTCATTTCACATAATCCAGAAAGTAAAGAACACTCTGTTTCTTTTCCCTTCTATCATTCTCATCCATCTAAGCCGTCTTGTTTATTTCTGTAATTTATTTGCATCATTGCTTCCAGTGTATATTGCATGATTTTGGCATTTATGATAATTGTAACCCTCTTCAAAGCAGAGACTGGGTGAGGAAGAAAAACGCATCAATGCTGTAATATGACCGTCGAAAGGATGAATCCCATTCTCCCGCTCCCCCCCCCCCCCCCCCCCCCCCCCCCCCCGCCCCCTGCCCCCAGTGTGTGTGTGTGTGTTGTGTGTGTGTGTGTGTGTGTGTGTGTGTGCCTGCCTGCCTCTCTCTCTCTCTCCCTCTCTTTGCCTGCCTGTCTCTTTCTCTTCCCCTACCCCCCCCCCCCCTCTCTCTCTCTCTCTCTCTGCCTCTCTGTGTGTCCCTATGACTGAGCTAATTCACCAGTTAACTCGTGTAAAGACGCCAATCGTCATTCTTGAGAACCAGCATTAAGTTACACTGCCCTGTTCCACCTCACACCCCTTCCTACCCTTTCTTCCCGCCAGATCTCTGTTGCTGGATTCGGATTTGTCAGGTAAAATCACAAAATCAGCTGCACAGATTTCGTGCTATGTTCCAGATCAACCTCCATAAACAGAACAGAACAGCTGCTTAAGGCGAGTGCGAGTGCGAATGTGAGGGCGAGTGCCACACACACACACACACACACACACACACACACACACACACACATATATATATATATATATATATAAAGAGAGAGAGAGAGAGAGTTAACACATTCTCCCAAGTTCTATTCATTTATGTATAGTCTTTACTCGTATGTTTATTGTTTAATGTAACACAAAAAGCTAAAATTTTAATAAAGATCAGTGTTGAATTACGCTTGTATAATTTCAGCGTTCTCGTAAAAGGAATTGTATCACGTTGCATTGTATGTGTGTTGACCGTATTACTCTTTGTCACAATACTTCTCTGTGTGCTTTCCCCAAAGTAAGCGCGTCGCTCCAGAGCAGCCCCACCCACTTTGATTATTATTTACAGTGCTGCACCACCCACTTTGATTATCATTTACAGTGCAGCACCACCCATTTTGATTATCATTTACAGTGCAGCCCCACCCACTTTGATTATTATTTACAGTGCAGCCCCACCCACTTTGATTATTATTTACAGTGCAGCCCCACCCACTTTGATTATTATTTACAGTGCAGCCCCACCCACTTTGATTATCATTTACAGTGCAGCCCCACCCACTTTGATTATTATTTACAGTGCAGCCCCACCCACTTTGATTATTATTTACAGTGCAGCCCCACCCACTTTGATTATCATTTACAGTGCAGCACCACCCACTTAAATTATCATTTACAGTGCAGCCCCACCCATTTTCATTATTATTTTTCTGCCTGCACGTGTGTTTGATTTTTCTTGTCAAAGTGGATTTTTCTGCAGAATTTTGCCATGATCTCTTTTCTTTCTTTTTTTTCTTCTTTTTTTTCGTAAACTATTATTTTTTCCTAGACGGCTCTGAGTTTAAATTACATGAACTGACTTAGGAACAACGCGGCTCTAACAGCAATATAAAGTCATACTGTTCAGAGTTTTGGGTGAACACAATCCAGCTTCAGTTCAATGGAAACATAACTAGAAATGTTCATATAAAAGAGATCATAATATGTGGAGGATGTGGATGATATATTAACACCATTTTCAAACTCTGAAAGAACACTTGGTGTTATTGTGTACAGCAATCTTCTTCCACTTAACACAAATCCTGTTTCGAAGATACTCGATCGCCACCTATATATACATAGAGACAAACAGACAGACAGACAGACAGAGAGAGAGAGAGAGAGAGAGAGAGAGAGAGAGAGAGAGAGAGAGAGAGAGAGAGAGAGAGAATGAACGAACTTTTTTTCAATGAGGGAAGTGAATATAAGCATGCATATGCTTCTTTACATACAGCTCTTAGGGCAAAGAGAGAAAAAAAGATATTCACAAAAATACACACAAATACATACATAAACATATACGTATATATAATCCTAACTCTTGCATTTATGACAAAAATGTATATACATGTACGTGGGTGCACACACACACACACACACACACACACACACACACACACACACAAGTCGGGAAGCTGTGATAGAAGGGGTAAGCGGGAGCTATCGAGACAGGAGGGGGGTGGGTGGGATGACCAATAAAGCCAAGATAACAATGAAGGACAAAAAGCCACATCACGAAGGGAAGTCATGCTGAAAACATCCAGGAACCGAACGAGTTCGTCCCCTGTTGTTCACGACCACAGCGCACGGGAAAGGCAGCACATAGAACTTCCTGCAAGGCTGACAACCACCGACGGATATGAACACCGGCATCTGAGTGCCTGCGACTGGAAATGAAAATCAGAATGTTGTTGTTGTTGTTGTTGTTGTTGTTATTGTTGTTGTTGTCGTTTTCGTGCTTTGTTGCCCGTGACTGTGTGAATGGGTGTGTTTATATCGATCACTGATCTCACACACAGAATCTCTCGCTTCGTTTACCTCTCCGCTCCTGCTCCCGATGTAGCCCCAAAGTACCAACAGACCCACCCCCATCCCTCCACTCCTGCCCCCGATGTAGCCCCAAAGTACCAACAGACCCACCCCCATCCCCTCCGCTCCTGCTCCCGATGTAGCCCCAAAGTACCAATAGACCCACCCCCATCCCCTCCTGCCCCCGATGTAGCCCCAAAGTACCAACAGACCCACCCCCATCCCCTCCGCTCCTGCCCCCGATGTAGCCCCAAAGTACCAAGAGATCCACCTCCATCCCCTCCGCTCCTGCTCCCGATGTAGCCCCAAAGTACCAACAGACCCACCCCCATCCCCCTCCTGCCCCCGATGTAGCCCCAAAGTACCAACAGACCCACCCCCATCCCCTCCTACCCCCGATGTAGCCCCAAAGTACCAACAGACCCACCCCCATCCCCTCCACTCCTGCCCCCGATGTAGCCCCAAAGTACCAACAGACCCACCCCCATCCCCTCCTGCCCCCGATGTAGACCCAAAGTACCAACAGACCCACCCCCATCCCCTCCACTCCTGCCCCCGATGTAGCCCCAAAGTACCAATAGACCCACCCCCATCCCCTCCGCTCCTGCCCCCGATGTAGCCCCAAAGTACCAACAGACCCACCCCCATCCCCTCCACTCCTGCCCCCGATGTAGCCCCAAAGTACCAATAGACCCACCCCCATCCCCTCCGCTCCTGCCCCCGATGTAGCCCCAAAGTACCAACAGACCCACCCCCATCCCCTCCGCTCCTGCCCCCGATGTAGCCCCAAAGTACCAATAGACCCACCCCCATCCCCTCCGCTCCTGCCCCCGATGTAGCCCCAAAGTACCAATAGACCCACCCCCATCCCCTCCACTCCTGCCCCCGATGTAGCCCCAAAGTACCAATAGACCCACCCCCATCCCCTCCGCTCCTGCCCCCGATGTAGTCCCAAAGTACCAACAGACCCACCCCCATCCCCTCCACTCCTGCCCCCGATGTAGCCCCAAAGTACCAACAGACCCACCCCCATCCCCTCCTGCCCCCGATGTAGCCCCAAAGTACCAACAGACCCACCCCCATCCCCTCCGCTCCTGCCCCCGATGTAGCCCCAAAGTACCAATAGACCCACCCCCATCCCCTCCGCTCCTGCTCCCGATGTAGCCCCAAAGTACCAACAGACCCACCCCCATCCCCTCCGCTCCTGCTCCCGATGTAGCCCCAAAGTACCAACAGACCCACCCCCATCCCCTCCGCTCCTGCCCCCGATGTAGCCCCAAAGTACCAATAGACCCACCCCCATCCCCTCCGCTCCTGCCCCCGATGTAGCCCCAAAGTACCAACAGACCCACCCCCATCCCCCCCTGCCCCCGATGTAGCCCCAAAGTACCAACAGACCCACCCCCATCCCCTCCCTCCTGCCCCCGATGTAGCCCCAAAGTACCAACAGACCCACCCCCATCCCCCCTGCCCCCGATGTAGCCCCAAAGTACCAACAGACCCACCCCCATCCCCTCCTGCCCCCGATGTAGCCCCAAAGTACCAACAGACCCACCCCCATCCCCTCCTGCCCCCGATGTAGCCCCAAAGTACCAACAGACCCACCCCCATCCCCTCCTGCCCCCGATGTAGCCCCAAAGTACCAACAGACCCACCCCCATCCCCTCCTGCCCCCGATGTAGCCCCAAAGTACCAACAGACCCACCCCCATCCCCTCCTGCCCCCGATGTAGCCCCAAAGTACCAACAGACCCACCCCCATCCCCTCCTGCCCCCGATGTAGCCCCAAAGTACCAACAGACCCACCCCCATCCCCTCCTGCCCCCGATGTAGCCCCAAAGTACCAACAGACCCACCCCCACCCCCCTACATACACACACACACACACACACACACACACACACGTGAGCACGCGCGCGCGACTCTCTCTGTTTTCCTCACTGTCTCAGCCTCTTTCTTTCTCATTTCTCGTCAATGAGACGTTTAAACCGAAGAAAGAATAGACGCACACACACATTCGCACACATTGTTGCAACCAGACAGAGAGAGACGTCAATTGTCCATCAAAACTGTCCACTAATCGACACACTACCCCGTTTCTGTGACCTGTGTTCAGTGAAGCTTCTCACGAAAAGGTCCAGTGACCCGGACTTTCTCACTGTTCCTCTTATCACACAATTTCGCCCTGGCCTTTTAGCCCCTTAACCGCTTCCCTGTCTCCCACCACCTGGCATTCAAAGAGAAGACACTGTATCAAACTGTAATGTTAACATGCTTTTTCTTTTCTTTTTTTTTCTTATTTTTTCTTATCTGGTCTGAATGGGACTGAAGTGGAGGAATAAGAGACAGGATGATCGGGAAGTAGAAAGGTTGGTTTGTATCGACAGACGTTTTCATTGTATTTCTTTTGTTCACGATTTGCTTGTTCCACTTTAGTCCCTCTTTCGCGCGAGGGCTGAATGTACACACACACACACACACACACACACACACACACACACAAGCACACACGTACACACACACACAGTGGGTAAGACAGAGTAAGTCATTCGTTTGTTCCATATCAACCTGCCCTCGTTGATAAAGAATTTGTCTTGTTTTGTCATGTCTTGTAACTGGAAACAAGGTGCTGGCACCCTGTCTCAGCTGGCTGAGATCCGTGGTGGTTTTCGTGTAAGTTCCATTTGCCCGGACACGCGATACATTGAGAAAAAAAGGCATTCTTGCCGTCTTCCTCACCAGCATTGTCATTCTGATGGCGTTGGTGACTTCCTTCTACGCAACCTCCAGGCAAGATCCCCCCCCTCCCCCCCACCCCCACCCCACACGCTCACTCTCTCTTTCTCTCTCTCTCACACACACACACACACACAGAGATGATTATCATGATGATGATGACTTATTGTCAAAAGCATTTACAGCCATTAGGACAATCGGGGTATGAAAAAATGATAATTAACTATTTTGAACCACGATACACCACAGCAACGGAAAGCGCGCGCGAGAGAGACAAATGACAAATGACAAATGTTTTACTGAGGGTAAAATGGAAAAGCTGGAAGCTTCTTTACACCATGCCCTCACACACGCACACACACACATACACACATTGTAATAAATGAAATAAGTATGAATAATAAATGACATAGAACAAACCAAATAGATACTAATAGTTACATAAATGGATGAATCAAAGACTACAATTATGGAAACATGAAAATCATACAAAACACTGCCACATGAAAATCTTCAAACACACACGTGTGTGCACACACAGGCATCATACACATAATCTCGAACACACAAGTACACAGAGATACACACGCATACTTACACTCGCCGATTTTCCTTGCTTACACACTGTTGGAGAACAATTAATCAAAATACGTTTGCTTACTAGGATCTCATCATATGCTTTGATTTTGCTGGTACTAATTACATTTGTTGCATCAGATATTTTTGATGCGATTTTTTGAAAGATGCTACAGAGAGAGAGAGAGAGAGAGAGAGAGAGAGAGAGAGAGAACCAGCATCACCCGAGGTGGGTATGGACGTGACTATCTGCAGAAAAAAAACATGAACATAAAAAACCAACTGTTTTGAAGCAACACACGTCAGCAGCAGATGTCTGCAAAGAGAACTGCGCCACTGGACAGACTGGGCTGACGCGTCACGATTCAGAAAAACGAAATAAGTAAGGTCACTGTTCGATCAGATTGCTTCTCACGATTTTGCGCCCTCGCATTAGTACCGACTAAGAGCTGATGATAACTCTTTCAGATGATAGCCTGCCTGCCTACTCATCCGTCGGACCGACGGGAGAATCCATCATCATGATAGCTGATACACGTTTTGTACACGTTTTTAAGGCGGAAAGAGCATACATTGCCCAATTTCTTCTCAAAGTCTTGTCCAGCCTACATTTATGATCGTCCTGTCTATTGACCTCCTCGACCACTGAAGTTTTTTTTGTAAATGTAGTGGTTGGATTGGATCGTGGTGATAGATCATGCTTGTGCCTAAGTGTTGTTTACAGCTGTTCGTGTCTGCTTGGAGCGTGTATGGATGAATTGGTGTTATTCAATTGCATGAAATAGTCTCATGTTCCTTTCCGCCATTTGCAACTCTCTCTAAAAACAACAACAACAACAACAACAACAAAAAAAAGCAAAAAAACAACAACACCTAATTATCTGAAAGCATTCGTACTTCGAAGCAAAATGAGCACACCCTATCGCAATAAATGCCATTCAAGCTTTATTTCTGCACGATACCAGAACTGACATCTTTATCTCCGTGGACAGGATATCTTTTGGGCGTACAAAAAATTAAACTTTCCATTTCAAAAATGACAGCATTGACTTCACATCGTTTTGCAGACTGTTTCCATCTTACCATAAAGGTGACACATTTCCCGTTCTTTTGAACAACCACTGTGTTGTCACAATGTTGTTGAGATGACTAAGGTATCCCCTCCTTGTCACACTTTACGGTTTGTTCTGCTCACCTGCCTGGATCAAACAATAGCTTTCTTTCCTGCTTTTGCTCCATCATTCGCACCTCGCGTTTCTTGGACTAATTATTTTGTACGCTGTTTTCGTTTGCAACGGTATTTCGTGGGTCAATGCAGCTTTCTTCCCATGGGAAAGTGTCTGAAAACTTCGTTCAAATGATTTATTCTCAAATGCATCCTATACCTTCCTCCAATACCTCCTCCAACTACCAACCCCCGCCACACCTACCCATCCCCCGTTCCTCAACCCCCCCACCACCACCCCCACACCCTCACCTCCTTTCCCGCTAAACGGCTTTTCTGACTCCACGCTTGTTTTTCTTTCGGCAGATTTCATTTCGAGGTACGGCGAACTCTTTGTCGCCAAGGAACATTAAACTGCTATTCGTGTTCCTTCTATGTTTGTGCATCGTCCCACTTAGGTGTTGCGTAAGCAACAGATTTTGCTCTGAACTTCATTCACAAAATGTCAAGACTAGTGCTGGAAATCACAATTTGCATTTCGGACTGTAGGCTCTCCCTCGTACTTTTTTAACATTCCATCAACGCCTCAGATTGCTATTATTTATCCCACTAAACTCTAAGACTGCTGCAGCGGTGACATTTCTATCTGTGAACAGCCAGGACTCAGTGTGTGTGTGTGTGTGTGTGTGTGTGTGTGTGTGTGTGTGTGTGCTTGCTTGCTCGCGCGCGTATGTGCGTAGGCGTACGTGTACATTCTTTACCCTTTCTTTGTCTTTTTTTCACCCCCACCCCCCAAGGAAAATAAAAAGTCTTGGAAGACAGCATCCAATCGGGACAAATCACGGTAATGTTTAAACCATTTACATAGCAGAGTGGTGGTGATGCAGGTACTTTTCATGCGTTAATGATCAGATGTGTTTCTTTTAACGGTCGCGGATAGGGCAAAAAAACAACACCAACCGCCCTTTAGACAGGTGACGATGAGGTGCAAAGGGAACCAGAAGGAAAGAAAAGCAATACGTGAAAAGCAGAAAAACGAACAAGAAGAAGATAATTAGAATGAATACAAGAAGAAGACAAATGGAGAGGGTGTAGAAGAATCAGAAGACAAGAAAGGAAAACAAAAGAAAGGGAAAGGAAGGGACGACGAAGAGAAAAAGAGAAGGGAAAATAATTGTGAGTGTGTGTGTGTGTGTGTGTGTGTGTGTGTGTGTGTGTGTGTGTGTGTGTGTATGTGTGTGTGTGTGTGTGTGTGTGTGTGTGTTTGTTGTTGTTGTTGTTGATGTTGTTGATGTTGCTGCTGCTGCTGAGGAGTGTTGGGGTAATATGGAACGTAGGATAGTTTTACAAACGAAAACACATTGCGATCGACCATTTGTATCATAACATCTGTACTATTCCCAAAGGTACAAACATTCAAATATAAGGACAAAAGAAATCAGATTCGGGCGGTAACAACACAAGCCAGTGAATATCCAATAAAAATCTTTTAATGAAAAGATATCACAAGTTAAATAGCACGTTTTCACGTAACTGATTCACAAACTGACGTTTTCTATGATACAAAAACGAAAAATGATCCGTTTATTTGCGTCCAAAAATAATTTCAAAAGACATCAAAGGTGAAAAGAAAAGGTTGAGTTTGGATGGCGTGGACTGAGGTGGTGACGTTGTGTAGGATTTTTATCACTGCATTGTTCATTGGTCTTGTGATCGATCACATATAGTCCATCCCACTTCATCAGATTGTCTTAAGACAGTGGAGGGGGGTCGGAAGGGTGGGGGGGGGGGTGGAGAGAGAAAGAGAGAGTGAGAGAGTGAGAGACAGAGACAGAGAGACAGAGACAGACAGACACACAGAGACAGAGAAAGATAGAGAGAGGCCGAGAGTTCCGCTTTTTCATTTGTTTCGCCTCAGAAACAGCAACGCAACTGAAGAACTGCAAGAGAAGTGGAAGGAGGTGTGATCAGGAAGACACGGAGATGAAAGGAGAGAGGCGAGACAGGACGTGGAGGAGGGGAGGGGGCTGGATGGGTTAGGGGGTGGGGCAGTAAAAGGCTGGGGAGGAGGAGGGGAGGGGGTGGATGGTTCATGGGTGGGGCAGTAAAAGGCTGGGGAGGAGGAGGAGGGGAGGGGGCTGGATGGGTTAGGGGGTGGGGCAGAAAAAGGCTGGGGAGGAGGAGGAGGGTAGGGGGTGGATAGTTCAGGGGGTGGGGCAGTAAAAGGCTGGGGAGGAGGAGGAGGGTAGGGGGTGGATAGTTCAGGGGGTGGGGCAGTAAAAGGCTGGGGAGGAGGGGGGGGTTGGATGGGTTAGGGGGGGGGGGGGGGCAATAGAAGGCTGGGGAGGAGGGGGGGTTGGATGGGTGGGTGGGGGGGGGGGGGCAATAAAAGGCTGGGGAGGAGGGGGGGGGGTTGGATGGGTTGGGGGGGGGGGGGCAGTAAAAGGCTGGGGAGGAGGGGGGGTTGGATGGGTTAGGGGGGGGGGGGGGCAGTAAAAGGCTGGGGAGGAGGGGGGGGGTTGGATGGGTTGGGGGGGGGGGCAGTAAAAGGCTGGGGAGGAGGAGGGGAGGGGGCTGGATGGGTTAGGGGATGGGGCAGTATAAGGTATAAGGCTGGGGATGAGGAGGAGGAGGGGGTTGGGGATGGGTTAGGGGGTGGGGCAGTAAAAGGCTGGGGAGGAGGAGGAGGGGAGGGGGCTGGATGGGTTAGGGGGTGGGGCAGTAAAAGGCTGGGGAGGAGGAGGGGAGGGGCTGGATGGGTTAGGGGGTGGGGCAGTAAAAGGCTAGGGAGGAGGAGGGGAGGGGCTGGATGGGTTAGGGGGTGGGGCAGTAAAAGGCTAGGGAGGAGGAGGGGAGGGGCTGGATGGGTTAGGGGGTGGGGCAGTAAAAGGCTGGGGAGGAGGAGGGGAGGGGGTGGATGGTTCAGGGGGTGGGGCAGTATAAGGCTGGTGAGGAGGAGGAGGGGAGGGGGCTGGATGGGTTAGGGGGTGGGGCAGTAAAAGGCTAGGGAGGAGGAGGGGAGGGGCTGGATGGGTTGGGGGGGGGGGGCAGTAAAAGGCTAGGGAGGAGGAGGGGAGGGGCTGGATGGGTTAGGGGGGGTGGGGCAGTAAAAGGCTGGGGAGGAGGAGGGGAGGGGGTGGATGGGTTGGGGGGGGTGGGGCAGTAAAAGGCTGGGGAGGAGGAGGGGAGGGGGTGGATGGTTCAGGGGGTGGGGCAGTATAAGGCTGGTGAGGAGGAGGAGGAGGGGGTTGGGGATGGGTTAGGGGATGGGGCAGTAAAAGGCTAGGGAGGAGGAGGGGGGGGGGGGTTGGATGGGTTGGGGGGGGGGGCAGTAAAAGGCTGGGGAGGAGGAGGGGAGGGGCTGGATGGGTTAGGGGGTGGGGCAGTAAAAGGCTGGGGAGGAGGAGGGGGGGGGGTTGGATGGGTTGGGGGGGGGGGGGCAGTAAAAGGCTGGGGAGGAGGAGGGGAGGGGGGTTGGATGGGTTGGGGGGGGGCAGTAAAAGGCTGGGGAGGAGGAGGGGAGGGGCTGGATGGGTTAGGGGGTGGGGCAGTAAAAGGCTGGGGAGGAGAAGGGGGGGGGTTGGATGGGTTGGGGGGGGGGGCAGTAAAAGGCTGGGGAGGAGGGGGGGGGTTGAATGGGTTGGGGGGGGGGCAGTAAAAGGCTGGAGAGGAGGGGGGGGGTTGGATGGGTTGGGGGGGGGGGCAGTAAAAGGCTGGGGAGGAGGAGGTGAGGGGGCTGGAGGGGTTAGGGGATGGGGCAGTATAAGGTATAAGGCTGGGGAGGAGGAGGGGGAGGGGGTTGGGGATGGGTTAGGGGATGGGGCAGTAAAAGGCTGGGGAGGAGGAGGGGAGGGGTGGATGGTTCAGGGGGTGGGGCAGTAAAAGGCTAGAGAGGAGGAGGGGAGGGGGGGCTGGATGGGTTAGGGGGTGGGGCAGTAAAAGGCTGGGGAGGAGGAGGGGAGGGGGCTGGATGGGTTAGGGGGTGGGGCAGTAAAAGGCTGGGGAGGAGGAGGAGGCCCAGACGTGGGTAAAGGGGAAACGGACGTGTGGAATAATGAAGGGTTCTGAGGAGCTGGAGAGAATAGTGGTGCATGAAAAGGCGGACAGCAAGCACAGATAGAATGGGCAGGAGATGTGTGTGTGTGTGTGTGTGTGTGTGTGTGTGTGTGTGTGTGTGTACATGGTTCATTGCGGGTGTGTATGTCTGTGTGTGCACGTCAACGTGAATCCAGTGTATGTTTCCAAACATGCATGTCTCATCAATTTAAGGCTGTAAGTTGGATGTGCGCTTGTGAATTTCCTTAACACACTGGCAGTGGTCTTTATCTTCATATGCAATAAGATGATAAAATGCAGCCAAAAGAAAGAGAAGCCAGAGAGGCAAGGAATTCTATGACAGATACCGTGGGGTGATTGGAACTAAATCAGATGAAACACCTAAGATTAAAAACAAGAAGGTCAGTTTATGTGGTTGTGTATCTACAACTTCCTCAGAAGCCTCGAACTATTGCCATTGCCGAAGCGAGTCGCAACATCAGCAGCAGATGAGTCAGTTCAGGTTTTGTTTCAAAGTAACGTCAAAGCGTGCGGACTGGTCCATGAACAACACACACCTGCTTCTTAAATAAAGGGGAAAAAAAAAGAGGATCAAATTCTTGACCGACATATAGACCCAACACGCCAATCAGGCCTTGGGAGCCTGCACAATTTTTCTTTTCCTTTTCTGGACACGACTAACTAGTCCCTCTGATCCCCACTCATTCGTTCACGTGATATGTGGTGATTTATATGTTTTAACAAGTGTGGTGGCACTGTTGTTCATGCTGTAGCCCTAGCACCTCTCAAATGACCAGCTGGGATGACCACTGTAACTGATTGTGAGCACAATGTCAAATGCATGCGTGTATTAGTTTACTTGAAATTTGTAGCATTTTCATGTACTCCCACAGGGTTTCCGGAAATATACACGTCTTGTCTTACTTTCATTTTTCGCGTGATCGCTGTTTGCTTTCTGAGGTAGAAGGGATGGAAAAAGGAGGATACCTACACAATACCAAAGTTCTTGTCCGGTGATTTTTCCCTCATTTTGTCAATTGTGTCACTGTTTTCTTTTATCACCCTCCATATCTAGTTTCTTTACCATTTACAGTCGCTGAGAAAATACAAATGTTAAAGCTTTGCCCTGGCCAGACAGACAAACACGGAGACAGCTGGTGTTAAAGAGGACATGTTTACAGTGTGAAGCACCTGAGCCACCGACAGTGTCCATCCAATCATTTGTAGGCATATGAGCCATTTGCCACGTACAACAGTAGCAATAGCCAGAAATAATTATGGTCGTCAATAGAGAATGAACAACTGTACTTAGCTGGCTTCTTGTTTCCGACAACACCTGTCCAGAACCGTTTATTGTCGACGTGTTAGAAGCTGGTGTCTTCCTAACACATTGTATGTTCTTAACTTGCTGTTACCCCACTACGTGTGTGATTCTTGTATCGTAAGAAAATGACAAACCCTATGTTCAGACCAAACATTCTGAATTTCTTGCTCTTAGTCTTTCCAAGTGACAGACTAACAAGCATCTTAGTATGTGTCTGTGTACACGTTCGGGGCGTGTCGGTTAGATGACCATTTGGGGTTTTATTCCTTGCAAACAACAACAGCATCAACATCGACAAAAAAAAACCAAAAAAAAACCACTACCACCACAACAACAAAAACAACAACGAAACCTAATACTTAAACTTACTTACAAGCATACCTGCACCAAAGGGCACTTGAAAGTCAAGTAGGTACTCAAGCCAGCAAACAAAACCATTAAACGACATATCACCCACACACTTAACAAGACACACTGACAAAAATGGCACACACACACACACACACGACTGTGATGCCTGTAAGTGGGTGAGTCCACAGAGACGTAAATGCTAATGACGACTCAAGGGGGTAGTCAGAAAATCAAAGAAGAAGAAAGAAAAAAAAGAGAGAGAAAGGAAAATAAGAACGATAAGAAAAGGAAGATTTTTTTCGGAGATAGAAAATATTACCCAAATAAAGAAAAGACAAGAAAGACCAAATACAATTTCTCTATACACACCCTTATTCTTGCGACCGCATCACTCAACAGTTTCGTCTTTGAGCCTAATTATAGCTCATGGCATCCAGAGATGGTGGCCCTAGCACTCCACTTTGCCCAATTAGCTATCCTCTGTACACAGACTGCAGTATCAGAGTGTGTGTGCGGAGTGGGGGTGGAGAGGGGTATGCAGACGGGCATGACGTCAGAGGAATGGAGATGGGAGACTACTGAATGAGGGCGTGGGGCCTGAATGATGATGAGGTATGGGCAGACACAGACAGAGAAGGGGGTGTCAAGAATACTGTTCAGGTGGTGGAGTGGACAATGGTCCTGACTGATTAGACAGCAGAAAATACCGTGTTTGAGTCTGTTGCGGATCATCCTGTTCTGTTGTGGCCAGTGTGATGGCCAGTTCTTCGAGCATCTCCTTGTTCTTTATTTCTTTCCTGTATTATTTTTTCTTCTTTACTTCTTTCTTAAGTTTTTTTCTTCTTTTCTTTCTTTCCTTCTTTCTACCTCCCACACACCCCACCCACTCACACAGACACACAGACGCGCGCACATACATGCCCACATATATGTTCACATATCAGAAAATTCATTTGCAGTTCTCTGAAGACAGTTATATTTCTGTCGCCACAGATGTCTTTCCGAATACCTTCTCTGGTAAAAACAAAAGGATGAAAACACCGTTGAAAACACGAAGCAAGGAGTAGCAAACATTTTATGGTATCCACCCACTGAACCATTCATTCACATGCACACGCACACATGCATGGGTACAAAGGCGTGCGCGAGCATATACATGAAGCGTGAATATTCTTTCTGTAAACATTTGAACTTTTAAGTCATCTTTATACAAGGTACTGCTTGCAGTCAAGGAAACCATCCAAACAAAAAAAAAGGGATAAACTCTGAAGATGGCACCACTCTGTTTCACAAAAAGTCTGCAGAACCAGCACACACACACGCGCGCGCGCGTGCACACACACACACACACACACACACACACACACACACACACACACGACAAGAAAGAAACAAGACAAGAAAAAAATCTTAATTAACGACGGTTAAACATAAACCACTGCTGTTATTATCCCGTCGCCCACAGTGGAGCAAAGAAGGAAAAGCGGAGAAAAAAGAAAAGAAAAGAAGAACAGAAAGATAATTTTTGAAAAATAGAAAACGAAGTTTGCAGCAATCCTTCAAAAAGTATAGAAGTAAACATCAAAACGAAGATTTGGATGTTAAGGGAAGCGGAGGTGGGAGCGGGGGAGCCGGGCGGAGGGGGGGGGTGTGTGAGGGAGGTGGGGGGAAGAAATGGCGAGGGAGACGAGACAGAAGGGAAGAAAAGGACACAGAGAAACAGAAGAAAAGAAAAAAAAAACAGAGAAAGGGAGATGCAGAAAATAAAAGAGATACGGCCACACATAAGACACAAACGGAAACAGAGACATTAACTGAAGAGAGAGAGGGGGGGGGAGGGGGGGGAGGGCGAAGAGAGAGATAGAGGGGGGGGGGGTGGCGAAGAAAGAGAAAGAGAGGGAGAAAGTGGGGGAGAGAGAGAGGGGGGGGAGGGGGGGAGTGGGGGGCAAGCACCCTGTCTGTAAAAGGAAACCCCAAATTGGTGACAATGCGAAAATGTGCCAAGAAAAGTTGCGTCTGGAGCCCATTTTTCACTTGTTTATTTCACTGCCAAGACGTTTGAAGTGTTGCGTGGATTAGCTTTGTGGTGTTACTCCCTTCAGAATTCTTCCATGCAGGTAACACTCACTTCAACACATACACACACGCACGTCAACACATACACACACGCACGCACACTCATACACACATGCGCACACACACACACACACACACGTGCGCGTTCATACATTCTGCCAGGAAGGGAGTAACATGTGCCTGTAGTTAAGCAAATTCATGTAACAAAGCTAAAGTCTGAAAAAAAAAAAAAAGAAAGGGGAACTGAAGAGCATTTTTTCAACCCAACAAACTGTAATTTTAGATTCGAAAACACACACACACACACACACACACACACACACACACACACACACACATATATATATATATATATAAGAAAAAACAAAAGGCGAGAAAGGGACTGCAAACACAACTGGAAATAAGGAATCGAGAGAGAAAAAGGATGAAAAAAGTGAGAAATTAAGACGTGAAAGAAAGACTAGTAGAAAGGAAGGAAGGAATGCTAGATGGATGGAAGGGGGGGGGAAGAATGAAAGAAAACAAAAGATTCTTTTTTAAGGAAAGGAATCAGTATAAAAACAAGTAAACAGGGAAGACAAGCAAAACAAACAAAAGGACAACAGCGACAAGCAAACAGTTTTCTTAAACATGTATGGTTTCGAGAAACCCAACCCTCTCGCGCGCTCCTGCTTAGGATCTCATCGGCTTTTCAGCCTAATTATAGCTCAAAGCAACCAGAGATGGCCCTACAACCCACACACTGTCCAGCTGCTTGTGACTGCAGTATCAGGAGGTTTAACAACTGGGAATGCGAAAGGGTGAGTGAACTGTAAATGAGGTACGAAGGTAGGAGAAACTGTGGAATGATGATGGAGGTGGTGCTGACAGGTGATTACGTGTGGTGTTGAAAAAAAAACGGGAGATGAGCAGTGGCTTGAAAGTACACGTTAAAAATGGTAAACATCATATGCATATAGGGAGAGGATAATAAAGAGAGAGGGAGTGAGAGGAGGGGGGGTGGGGTGGATAGGCGAGGGGATAGCTAAGAACGTGGTGTTCTGTGGTCAGTAGAAAGAAGCGTGCCCTGTCTGTCGGCTCAAAAACATGTGCAGAACAGTGAACTGTGAAGGTGACTTTCTTCCCTGTTCAGACAATCCAGTCAGTTCTGTAAATGCCTGACTTGTACCATTTTGATTTATCCATTTCTGAAGAACTTAGGGAAAACTGCAGTCTCACACAACTACAACCCGTATCCTATTCTGAAGGATAATGAGAAGAAGAAGAAGAAGCAGAAACGAGAACAAACCATTCACACACAAATATCAAACCCTGGAAAGTAAAGGCATTAAACAATTGCGTAAAAATGAATAATTTCAGCTTATAGGAAAAACAGAATCAAACAAAGGAACCAAAGATAAAATCGATAAATGACGCACAAAAACAAAAAAAATAAAAAGAAACGGAAAGAGAAGACGAAATTCAAACAAACTGAAACCAACACTGGGAAAGAAAGACCAACAGAAAAAAGGAACAACGAGCGAACAAAATCCATTTACACTCTCACACTCACAGTAATTACCACTTTCCTGCAGATCACACTCGAGTCAAAGAGAACAGAATTACGATACACGAAAGTGTAGGACTCGGGCAAACCTTTCCCACTCAACACATCAAATGCAGTTAAACTATCCCCTGCATGACAGGCCTATCTATCTTCGTATCTGCATTTCAGAGATCCAAGAGATTACATCACAAACGCCATTCACAAGGTATACAATATACTTCAAACAGGAAGCCTGACTGACCTGCTGTCTGTCGTTCCAGGTCGTCCAAAATGAGTCACACGCCACTGGTGTCTATCGCACAACTCGAACTATATAACAAAAACAAACAACAACAATATAATAACAATAATAACGATACTACTACTACGACGACGACGACGACAACGACGACTACGATATTGTTATTATTACTGTTAACAATAATAACGTTAGCGCCAGAAAAAATAAATGCCTTCGGGGAACTGTAAATTGGGTGAAGTTAAACATTTCTTGCTTGTTTTTATATTTGTGCAAGATTTACATCTTTGGGATTCTTCCCGCGTAAGAATAACCGACGCACGAATGATGAACAGATTTGCCTTTGCGTTTCATTTGTAACTCATTGTTAGTCAAGGTAGCAGCGCCGCGAACTACTTGTCCCTTTCGCTGTTATTTGAACACAGACGTGTGTGTGTGTGTGTGTGTGTGTGTGTGTGTGTATGCGTGCGTGCGTACGTGTGGGTGTGGATGGGTGGGAGGAGGGGGTGGAGGGAAGAAAATGTGAACGGGGTGTTGACGGGAAATGGTGTAATAAGAAGGGATGGAGGAAGCAAAACGGAAAGAGGGAAGGAAGTGGTAAAAGACGAGACGGTGTGTGTGTGTGTGTGTGTGTGTGTGTGTGTGTGTGTGTGTGTGTCTGTGTGTGTGTGTGTGACAGACAGACAGACAGACAGAGCGAGAAGACTGAGTGAAATTCCAGATAAGAAGAAACAATGCGTCAAAGACAGTTGCTCTGACGTGAGCAGATGAAACGATCGAACGATAACGCCCCCCAAAAATGCATGTTGGTAAAAAAATATATATATCTTGAAATACAAAAAAGAGACTCGAGAAGAATATCACCGAGAAAAAAGAAGAAACAGGCATACTTTGAAACACGGGACTCCAACGTCAACAATAGAGGAAAGGAAATGCTATCCTTCATCATCATCAATATAAACAAAACAGTCTCAAAGTCTGTGGCCTTTCATGCCCTGCTCTCATGGTGACCTCAGTTTCTACACCCCTCCACTTCTGTGCTTGAGGTGAGTCCTGTCAATGTCTTCAGTGTCGGCAGATTCATGGGGGGCTGTTGTTTGGGGGACATGGTGGCGGTCTCAACTCTGGGAGGGACGCTCACTCAGTCTGGCTCCGCGACTAAGCCATTATTGTCGTTAGTAGGGGGCTTAGTAGGTGGTGTCCTAAGTACGTTAAATCAGAACAGGCACCACTGAACACCACCGAAGTGACCCAGGAGCAGTGCAGGGTCTCCTCTGGTGTGTGGCCTTCTGGCGACCTAACATCGATGGTTCCCTGTGGACTGCCGAGATCAAGACACTCAAGAACGAAACAACAACAAGAGATCGAACGTTGGACAAGTGCAGAGAGGGGCATCCTATCCGGAGACAGCCTCCCCCACCTCTCCCACCTTCCTCACCACGTCCCAACAGCCCCTGTGCCCAATGCCTACACCCTCCACCCCACCCCGTCCTTTTCTCGCCTCCATCTTAATTCCTCTTTAAACGATTGGGTTGCCTACAATCTGACTAGTCACTGGAGAATAAAATATCACTCGTATTCTCTCTCTCTCTCTCTCTCTCTCTCTCTCTCTCTCTCTCTCTCTCACCGAGTGATTATTTTCTGTATAGAAAGAGAACATCCAGTTACCAATAACTACTTGACAATATCATTTTCTATCTTTTCTATATGAGCAATCGGTGCTAATTACGACAATTCAAAAGTGATGAACAGTTCGCGGCAGCAGTGCAACTGATAGTCCTCCGATGTCTCTTTTTTTCCAATTATGGCAAGAAGCGGGGGTGAAGACGACGACACTGTTAAGACTCGGGAAAGAAAGAAACAACAACACAAAGGAAAGGAGATGACGATTGTGGCGGTGGTGGTGGTGGCGATGGCGATGATAAAATGTAATGATGATGATGAATACAAGAAAGACGACGCTGACGACGAAGTCTAAGAAGAGCTGAAAAGATAATGAAAAAAAAAAAATCTGAATGACTGACTGATCGATTCACTGACTGAGTGATCTAATACTGATGGCCTGAGTATAAAGCAAAATCATGCCCCCACCCCCACCCTCGGCCTTCCCCCTCCCCTTTTTTTTCCTTCTTTTTTCCCCCAAAGGTTCTGCCCATTTAACTAACATGAAACAAACGTCACAGAAAAGGAAGGCCGCGACGGAAGACAGTGGACAAAAACATCTGCTCGACAAGTTTCAGAAACCGTGTTCTTCACCGTATTAGTACATGTGCTCTACATATATACGTTTACATGATTCGTTTTGTTTCACTGTCTTTCTGTTTGTATGAGACCAATTCCTACGTCCTCCATTTCAACCCGATCACACTATGTTGCACAATGACCACCTCCGATGTCTTCGCAGTTTTGACCGATTTTAGATCGGACCCGTTGCTTAAATCAGAAATTATGGTCAACCAAGATTCCGAAGAAGTCCACTTTCCATTGCTTCTAGGATGTGGCCATTGGCTGTATGAGTTTTGTGATAGCTCTGTGAAATTAAAACTATTAAGTGCATCGAAACATAAGACGGTTAGCATTATGCGACCTTGTGCCATAAACGTCATGATACCGACCCTGTGGTTGTCATGAGACACAGTCGTTCCACTCCCTCCATCACACACACACACACACACACACACACACCCCACACCACACCATCCACCCACGCAGATGTTGTGGGCACAGCCAAAGTCTACACTGGCTGCACATTATGTTGTCCACATTTCAACAATTTCACCTCTCGCCGCATCTTACCCAGTTTCGAGTTTTGGGGGCTTTTTTTTTTCTGTTCGTTTTCTGTTATTTATTGAACACAAATTACTAACCTGATTTGGTGAATCTGTCAGCTGAGAGAAGAGGGGAACGGAAGCATCTGTTGCCGACTGCGGATGTTCGATCGGGAGTACACCCACCCCCCTCCCCACTCTTCCTCCTGCACAACCCGTCTCGTGTGCGGGGGTGGCACAATGTCAGGACTCAATTTGTCCCGCCAACTGCTTGTCCGGGCGGGGAGATGATTTTGTGGAAGACAAGTTAAGAAAACAAGATCGTTATTCTGCCCAAACCAAATATCTTGGGGTATCCCTCCCTCTCCTCTTCCTCCCACACCCCCTCTTTTTTTTTCTCCTCTCTCTCTCTCTCTTCTTCTTCTTTTCTTGTTCTTTTTCCCCTTGTTGTGGGCTTCTTGTTATTTTTGTCCTTGGACTCCTTTTTATTTGTTCCCCCTTTCCTTCCTTCTTTTTCTTCTTTCCCTTCCACTTCGACTTCTCCTCTCTCTCTCTCTCTCTCTCTCTCTCTCTCTCTCTCTCTCTCTCTGTGTGTGTGTGTGTGTGTGTTTATGTGTGTGTGTGTGTGTACCAGAATCAGAATATTTATTTGACATGATTGTATAAAAAGATAAATGAATGAAAATAAAAATGAATAAATAAAAAAGGTTTAAAGGCCCAACAACAAAGGGTAAAACTACTAAACTGAGTAAAAGATGTGTGACGTACAAGGTGGGTCGTACTTTGTAACATTCGTACAAATATGGACTGTGCAACAAGTCGAGGTTGTTCAGAGTCGTATTTACACACATGACTGAGAGACTGAGAGACAGACAGACAGAGAGACTGTGTGTGTGATGTAACTGTTAATGCAGGCACAGAATTTAAGTAAAGTTGTTTAAATTTCGGTCGTGAGAACACTATTTCACTCACCCTACTTCTCCACGTCTTTCCTTTCCATACCATGCCTAATCAGTGTGTTTGCATAATTGATGGAAACTCAACAAACACCAGCAGACAAGTTTTTTTCAATGTAAACTGGTTGGGGGTTTGGGGGTAGGTGGGCAGTCTGAGTGGTCTCAGGTTGCAGAAAAGACTTTCTCTCTCTTATTCTGTGTTTCCAGTCCTCACTATCCCTTACGCTCCCTCTCTCTCTCTCTCTCTCTCTCTCTCTCCCTCTCTCTCTCTCTCTGTTTCCAGGCCTTACTGTCCCTCTCTCTCTCTCTCTTAATACAGAGTGAAAACTGGCAGGGATGCCACATACAACACAAGATGTTTTCGAAACCTCTGCATAAAATCAACACTCTTTTATGAGAAATAGGGTAATGTTACTCCACCCTGGCCGGCCATTGGACTGTTTTTCCCCACCACCGGAACCAGAGCAAAGGAAGAGATCTGAGGTCACTGGTCCATGAAGTGTAAATTTGAGGAGTGTCGTACGTACTGTAAACCTTTGCTCAATTTTGGACACATTGCCCTGCAGAAAACGCGGTATACATCAAACTCCCTGTCGACAGGTGCATCACTAAATTATTTTGCTGCCTTTGGACATTTTCAGCTTCCTACCAAACACGTAATCTGATGGTTCAATACGGTTTCCGAAGGTAAAAGAAAAAGTGACATGCACGCAGTTATCTTGTCGACTCCTCTACAGATATGTACACTGAAGATAGCAGACACCACCTAACACGTGGCAGGACTTTGGATCATAGGAATTTTTCTTGGGATAGGGCACGACTAACTGTCCTATCATCTCTAATTAGTGGGAACTCTCCCACGATGACGAATGTGGTAGTGACCACAGACCCATGTCCAAAAGCCTTCAGTCCAGTCCCACCTTCTGTTCTCCACGAGACTAGGCCTTGACCACTACAGTAGACTGTCTGAAGCTGTGGTCACCAGCCGTGTACACAACACACGTACAAATCACCCAGTATCTGCATCATGTATGTCTTGCCATTCTCGGAAATGCATTATGATAGCAACGTATTTCCCGACTCTTGCAAAATAGTATTAGTATTTCAGAAGTCTTGCAACAGGTGACTTTCAACAGTTTAAACAACCAATCTTATCAGGGGTTTCGTGTATTACTTCACGGAGTATTACCACAGAATAACCAGTCCCATTTCCAACGGTATGAAAAGAACATTTACGATGAAAATTTTAAAAAGGAAATAAAACAGAAATGGACATGGATAGGTATTGATTGCCCCAGGCCGTCACGTTTCTTCGCAACATATTCAGCCTCACTACAGTAACCCTTTACAGGCTTTTTAACTTTTCCTCAAGCCAAAGCTATCTTTACTTCTAGAATTATTCACAGTTATAAAATAAGCATTCAAATGCCTTTTATGATCCTGCATGCGCATACCAGACAGACACACACAAAAAAGAGATAAAGTGGAAGTGGCGCGAGTGGTTTGAATTCTCATCCAATCAAAGTTTGCCCGCAAGTTTAAAGTTGTTTATTGGATTCCCATGCAGTGTGGGTGGGTGGATGTGAATGCGGCTTACATAAACCATCAGGCTGCTGGCTGCAGACATTGTGCAAGATGTGGGCCTCTGTGTGTGTGTGTGTGTGTGTGTGTGTGTGTGTGTGTGTCTGTCTCTCTCTCCTCACACACACACACACACACACACACACACACACACACACATATATATATATATATATATATATATATATATATATATATATATATATACAGAGAGAGAGAGAGAGAGAGAGAGAAAGACAAGACAAATGGTTTATTGTACATCGGCATCAGGCCATTATACAAACACATGGGAAGGGGGGGGGGGGGTTGGGGGCAGGGTCTATTGCGGTCGGGGGTCGGGGGAATGGGGGGGGGGGGTCCGAGGGGTGAGATATATATATATATATATATATATATGTGTGTGTGTGTGTGTGTGTGTGTGTGTGTGTGTGTGTGTGTGTGTGTCTGTGTGTGTGTTGCACATAACTGACAAGGTGCACATCCAGCAGTTCATTTCCTAATGTGATTATGCAAACACAAACAACCAGCTTTGGCAATTTTTGCCTGTTTTCTTCTCATTTGCGAGTATCTTGAATGCCTAATGGGTTTTGTTCTTCCTTCACCACAGTAAGCTTTCCTGTTAGTCATTCCTGGCTGCTTGCCTTGCGCAAAAATACTGACAGCGTTTGAAAACGGGGGAGACAATGTTAGAATGTGTACCTTCTTCCCCAGTACACACTCTAAATCGATGAAATTCCCCAAAGCGCCAAGAAATGAAGTAAAAGACATAGTCCTGAAATATGGCAAAAGAAGAAAAGCTGATGTGATCATGCAGTTCTCTATTCAGTAAACCCCAACCGCCTCCCTCTACATAGTTTGTGTCGCACTTGCCTCACTGTCACCGTGAAGTCTATTTTGGGGAGACTGACAGCAGGAGTGTCTGGGATGTTTCCCGCATGTTGATGAACCGTATCTGTGATTAATGATGCAGAGGTTGTAGCTTCAGTCTCCTGTGGACTGAATAACTTTGATTGCTGACTGATTTCCCACGAGTCCCAGTTCCCCACCACCACTGTGCTGATATGCCGAACAGGGCAGACGTTTTCTGGGTGCGGAACTCTTTGTGATCTCCAGGGGACCACGTTTCTCTCCCTGGCCACTCCACTTTATGTCCCCGCTCCCAGTGTTCTCTTTGTCAGGAATCTGCTGTGGACAGTAGACTCTCGAGCACAATAAATTCGGCGTTGACAAAACACTGCTTCGGAAGCTGAGTCCGTTTCCCCGTCAACTGACTTGTTTTCTCGCCATAACTCTCTGTTCTAGTTTCTCTTTTCTTTCTTTTATTTTTAACATTTGTCAGACCGGCCGCATGGTTATCAGTCTTGTCCACCTCCGACAAACAAAGTCAGAAAGCTTATCTCCACAACCCATCCTAGCACTGACAGGGATATTACTCCCATGTGATCCTTTCAGCAGAAAGGTCAGCGGATCCAGAGGACAGATATTTCCAGTTTTTCTACGCGCGCCATGCCCCTCACTGACCTGTTTACAGGACCCAGAAAACAGGCTGCTGTGATGGTTCCGGAAACACCTTTGGTTGTGGGAGCACAATGACAGGATGTTTATCAACAGTGGACTGCCTTATCAGATCTCGCTGGTTTTTTGTGGCTTTTTTGTTTGTTTGTTTTTTGTTGTTGTCTTTGGTGTTGGTTTTTTTGTTGTTGTTTTTATGCTGTCCCATCATTTACCCGATTTCAGTGGCATATCACTCCCTCGCCGCTCATTCCACGAATTTCTGATACATAACTCCAATCCTACAACATTTTTTCCTGACATGTATTGATTTAACCTGTGTCCAATACTAAGTTTTTTTATTCTCCATGTGCTTCTCTGTATTAGTTTCAATATACATCTTTGTTTTTAAAGCATAATGTACCGTATAAGTAAAATGAACAAATATAGGAACAATCCCGCCTCTCTCTCTCTCTCGTCGCTCTCCCTACCTGCCTATTTGTCTGTCTATCAGTCTGTCTTTGTCTGTCTGTCTGTTTCTATCCATCCACTACAGGGAACCATCCATGTTTAGGTAGCCAGATTTTGCCATCTTGGTCACTGGTGCATAATTCAGCTGCTCGGAATCCTATTCTCCCTAAGATTTTATAAAAACGAATAAAGAAATGGCAGACTGATCGAAAGCAAATAATCCAACCGAAAGACTAAACCAAACTCACAGATGTTATAGGTCGCCAAGAGGAAAGAAATGCATTCAGTGAGAACATCTTTGCTGTTTGGACAAAATAAACAAAAATCAGAATACAGTTTCAGTTTTGAGATGTTCCTTAATGAAATATACATAGGAATAAGTGCGTGCGTGCGTGCGCGCGCGCGCGTTTTGTGTGTGTGTGTATTTGTGTGTGTGTCAACATGCGTACGTTTAAACGAGCAAGCGATTGTGAATGTGTGTGTGTGTGTGTGTGTGTGTGTGTGTGTGTGTGTGTGTGTTGCGTGTTCGTGAGGTCGTGTGTATGCGTGTGTGTGTGTGTGTGAGTGAGTGTGTGTGTGTGTGTGTGTGTGTGTGTGTGTGTGTGTGTGTGTGTGTGTGTGTGTGTGTGTGTGTGTGTGTGTGTGTCCGGCCTCTTCTGAAGGAACCCAACCTTGACACAAACATTTTGAAAAACTATCGACCAGTTTCTAATCTTCCATTCATGTCCAAACTCATTGTTGATCATTTCCAATCTGAACCCGTTAAAATCGAACATGGAGTCCCACAGGGATCTGTTTTAGGCCCAGTGCTCTTCACACTGTACACTGCTCCTCTCGCTGAAATTATCAACCGTCATAATATCAGTCATCATTCTTATGCTGATGACACTCAACTCCAGAAGAGTGATACCCTTGAAAAAAATTGTTGTCGCTCTTGCAAGAAACATCCAACTGCTTCCTGGACATTCAAAACTGAATGACTTGAAATAAGTTACAATTGAACGCGGACAAAACTGAAGCAATGATCATAGGAACTAAACAAAAACTGTCTTCCATCACAATTGACACAATCAAACTTGGCAGTACATCCGTCCCTCTTTCCACGTCAGTCAGGAACCTCGGTGTTGTCCTTGACAATACACTGTTCATGCAAAAATTTATCAGTCAGACATGTCAGTCCTGCTACTGTCAAATGCGGCGCATCAGTGCCGTCCGGAAATATCTGTCCACTGACGCAACATCTAGACTTGTCGTTTCTCTCATTCTCTCTCGCCTTGACTACTGTAACTCTCTATTGTCTGGTTTGCCTGCTTCATCCATTCAGTCCCTTCAGCGCATACAAAACTCTGCTGCCCGACTCGTCCTCAGAAAGAAAAGATCTGAGCACATCACTCCTCTTTTGCAACATCTCCACTGGCTCCCTGTCTCACACCGAATAAAAGTACAAGATCAGCACTCTATGTTATAAATGTATTCACAAAACTGCCCCTTCCTATCTCTGTGGCTGCCTTCACATCTACACTCCATCTCGCTCACTACGATCGGCTTCGGATCCACTCTGTTTATACCCAGATTCAAACACTCTTCTGTTGGCCGCCGTTCTTTCTCTGTCTCTGGACCTTGCGATTGGAACGAACTTCCTCTTTCGCTTCGTCAAGTCTCCACTCTCAGCTCTTTCAAGTCTAGCCTTAAAACCCACCTCTTCCCAAAATAGCCTCCCTTGCCTGCCTTTCCTTGTCTTTAGTTTCTACAGTTTTAGAGTTATGCATGCGTGTGAATGACTGATGCGAAAGCGCTTTGATTTGTCTCTGCACAAGATTCAGCGCTATATAAATACCATTATTATTATTGTGTGTGCGTCTCTGAGTGTTTGCGCTCCCGTTGTGAATGTAGGTTCCGATATGTTTTCCATTTAGTTTAGAATATTTAACAGAAGTCGACGCTGAAACAATGTTATCACATTCCGAAAATGATAAAATGCATACATGTCGACAAAACGATCACCCAATGCAAAACTACATACAGGTCATGTCACAGAAAGGCACCGATCAAATCCAGTAAATCCAGAATGAAAGCAGTTCAACTGGGTGTTGTTTCTTCAAAGTTTTGTTTTTACTCTCTGTGTGTGAGTTGTCGTTGTTGGGAGATGGAGGGGGGGGGGGGGGGAGAGAAAGAGAGATAGAGAGAGCTGTTTTGTCAGCACTGAGTCAATCGATACGAACACTGGCCTGCACCAGTCACCAGTTAGTTACCTGGTGGAAAACACAAGAAACACTGTCCGAAACGGAATGCCCAGAACCAGACCACGAAGGACCACCGTCATTTTGTTAGGACGATGACTGAAGCACTCTCAGAGTGTCCCAATTAGTCCTCAGTCTCCAGAGACCATGACTTTGCCTAGCCCTTTTCTCTTTCCCTGCAACGCAGTAAAGACCAGGGATATGCAGCCCAGTGTGCGAGTGTCTATGACAGCTTTCGGCAAGTCTGAAGGCAGTGTGTTGGCCGTGCTGTGAAGGGAAGCTGGGGAGCATGGTATGGGTGGGAAGTCTTTGCAGTTGCAGAATGATTCAGGGATTATTATCTGCCTTCCTGGTAAAAAGGAAAGAAAGACCTTGGAGTCTGGTACCAGATCAGGACGGACGCAAAGGAGCACACACACACACACACACAATAATAATAATAATAATAAAGAAAAAATAAAAGCCTATCACACCGTGTAAAGGACACCCACACATTTTTGACTCACTTGTGTAAACAAAGTGACTATGTTTTAACCCGGTGTTCGGTTGTCTCTCTCTCTCTCTCTGTGTGTGTGTGTGTGTGTGTGTGTGTGTGTGTGTGTGTGTGTGTGTGTGTGTGTGTGTGTGTGTGTCCTTGGTAAACTTTAACATTGACATTTTCTCTGCAAATACTTTGTCAGTTCACACCAACTTAGGCATAAAAATAGGAAAAATTCAGTTCTTTCCAGTCATCTTGTTTAAAACAATATTGCACCTCTGCGATGGGCACAAAAAAGTAAAATATGAAGCCTAATTATATGCAAACTGCATTTACTGTTGTATTTATATTTTTTGTATTCTCTAAACTTGGCACTTTGATCTGATATTCTGACACAACAAGAGCAGTCATTATTATCAATTTTTGTTCAAACAGGAACTTCTTTTGCTAAGCATGGAAGTTTTATTTATTTTGCAAACGTTTTGGTGCAGGTAGTAAAAAAGGGAAATTACTCTGTAATTAATGCTAGGGGACTTAATTTGCTTTAAACTGATCTTTCTCATCTTAAACATTACATTTTGAAATTATACTCAATACATAAAAAGCTTGTGTGTTTTACTCTCAGTGTACAGGGCTTTTTTTTTTTTTTTTTTTAAGCGCGAAGCTTTATAATAACAAATACAGAACACATTTTAACGATTAGATTTTTTTAAAGTGTATCACAAGTGAGTCTTGAAGTCCTTGCCTCTCTTGTTTAATGTGTTTTTAATCCGGGTTCAGGATTCAGCCACATTTCTGATTATGAACATAGATACACTTCAATTCGCCAGATTATCGAAGTGCTTGAGGAGAAGACTGATCACTGTACTTGTTTATTCATTAGTATTTGAGGGCGCCTCTCGCTCGCTCTGTCTATCTATCTATCTGTGTGTGTGTGTGTGTGTGTGTGTGTGTGTGTGTGTGTGTGTGTGTGTGTGTGTGTGTGTGTGTGTGTGTGTGTGTGTGTGTGATGGTAAATGAGACGCTTTAGTTTTAATCAGCTGAACTGATAGACTACACCTTAACATAGTGTGTTTTGCACAGAATCAACTATGCACAATTAGACATGATAACAGAGGGGGGGGGGGGTCATATTTGTGAGGTCACTGGACGGCGAAAGAGATGAAGAAGGAGAAGGAGGAGCAGGAGCAGGAAGAGCAGGAGCAGGGTGAGCAGGAGCAGGAGAAAAGGTATGGAGTGGAGGGGAAAAGAACATCATGAAGCGTTTGTACCCGACATCAAACTCCCAACATTCGATAACCACAACTGAACACGTTGAACACACAAAGGTTCACTAAACAAGCTAGCCACCACACGCTGATGCTCCACCTTTCAAATCAACACCGGGCGAGAATGAACCGATCTTCTTCAGAGCTGCCAGGCAACACTTACGGTGATGGACAAAGTCTAGCTAAACAAACAGGGAGATAACAGAGGGGGGGGGGGAGAGAGGAGAGAGAGAGAGAGGGAGAGAGAGAGAGAGAGAGAGAGAGAGAGAGAGAGAGAGAGAAAGGGATACAAGGGA
>NC_134881.1:4782580-4797580 GCF_041734735.1 Babylonia areolata
AGTCAATCCAGCTGTTCAAGAAATGAAGGGTCACAAAGGACGATTCGCGATTTTCCAGTCTCAGTCCGTTTAAAACGACGGTTCAGGAAGCAGAGTGACATTGCCATACACCCTATTTCTCGTGTCCGAGGACCACCCCCGCTTGGCATTCCCGTGCCTAGACACAGTTAACGCGATTTTCATCTTCATGCCGTGGGGTTTTCCGGCAGGACATCTGCGGTCATAACGAGATAACAGAGTGACAAGGTAACAGTGTGGCAACGTCATAAAATTTGGGAGACCCGCCTACACTGTTCAACATCATAATTAGGGTTTTAAGACGTACATACTCTGTGTGTGTGTGAGTGTTGGGGAAGGTTTGGGGAGGAGAGGAGTTGTGTGTGGGTGTGCGCATGTGTTGAGAATGAGAGGGGGGTGGAGAGAGAGAGAGAGAGAGAGAGAGAGAGAGGGAGGGAGGGAGGGAGGGAGAGACAGAGACAGAGAGAGCATAAAGATATGATTGCTTTTTTGTGCCCCTTTCCGAATTTGGTGTTTTATCTGTCTACAGACAGATATCTTTCCTTCTTTCCTCTTATTCTCTGGCACTACAGAGTTCAGATAAAATAATAAAAATGAGCATACCCCATTTACAGAATCCACCACTCCAGCAACTGAGATAACACTTCGCATCAAATTGTGTAAAAGTGTGTAGTCATGTGACTACTGGGCAAATGTTTATATATAAAAAAAGAAAAATAACAGCTGCAGAGGTGGTGGTGGTGGTGATGGTAGTGACAGTAGTAGTAGTAGTAGCAGTAGCAGTAGTTCTAGAGGAAGTAGCAGCAGCACCAATAGCGGCATGTTTTCTATCATTTTTGTGAAATTATCAACAAAGCAACATAAAAGTACAACACGGTTTTGATACTTGTAACAGGCAATGATTAAAGCAAACACATATAATTCCAAAGACTGCCTTTTCCAGCTCTCCGAAACTAAAACAATAACAACAACGCAACTACACACACACACACACACACACACACACACACACACATATACATATATATATATATATATGTATATATATGTTCGTTCTTTTGTTTAGCGTCTTTCCACTATCAGTGATATTAGACCTTAAAAAAATAAATAAATAAAAAAGGGGGGGGGGCATGGGGTATAACTAACATGCAATTACATTTAACAGTAAACAGTAACAATTCAATAATAATAATAATTATAATAATCAGAAACCATAAACACAATTCTGAAGTGCATTAAAGGAATGTAGAAATAGGGCTATGAACTAATGCCTGTGAAAGTTCGACCATAAGAACCTCGTCAGAAATAACTTTACAAAAATCATCTGCAGAATTATTATTCTCTTTGAAATACTTGGGCAAGAAGGTACGTAACTGCTGGCAGTGAAACAAACAATGATGCAAGCTGAACTGCTTACCACAGATGCATGTAACATTTTTACTATACTTTATCTTCAGCGCATCAAGTTTTATACGGAAGAAAGTAGAGGTTATTAATCTAGTACAGCAAGCTGATGGATTCGGTATCTTTTCTTTAATAATATTCTCGGGGAATAAAGTTCCATTATGGTTTAAAAACTTTAACTTCCATCGGTTATGAAATCGACCCCATGCTGATTTTTCTAAGAAAGTGTATGCCTCTTTTACGGAGAGACGGACATGTATTTTTGTCGATTTTTCTGAATCTTGCGCTCCTCTTTTAGCTGCTTTATCAACAGTTTCATTGCCAAGAATGCCCACATGAGAAGGCACCCAACAAAAACTGACCTCAGTCCCTTTAATCCTTAAACAATGTACCAAATGATTTGCCTCAATAACTAAGTCAGGTCTTGTTTCAAGGCTGAATAATTCTAGAGCATAAAGTACTGATTTGGAATCAACAAAGAATGCTATTTTCGAGAAAACTATTTGATGGCTCACTAAGTAGTTCAGAGCTTGTATAATAGCAATTAGCTCAGCTGTGAATATGGAAAGGTGTTTTCCAATAAAGTAAGATTTTTCAACTTTAAAGGCAGGAATATAGAAAGCCGCACCAGCATTTTTGTCCTCAAGAACAGATCCATCTGTAAATATATGGAGATGATTCTGATATTTTTCTGTTATATGAATTCTGGCAGTACTTGTCGTGATACTGATGTTTTCTTCCTTTTTTGTTTCAGAATAAGTGATATCAAAATCCGCTTTCAACATTTCCCGAAAAAGGAACAGGAGAATGATGTGGTTTTGCAGCTAACTCTTTCATGTTAACTTCAGATTCTTTTAACAGATTTGAAATGTAAGTTGCAACTGTTTCTTGTGATGAAATGGCTTTAGCTCTTTTAGGAAAATCAATATATATATATATATACAGAGAGAGAGAGAGAGAGAGAGAGAGAGAGAGAGAGAGAGAGAGATTTCAGGAAAATCAAGGTCGCGACTTAAGGAAAATTGACTGCTATCAAGCAAAAACGATTCTTACAATAATCTGTCCATTAAAGACATTGCCAAGTACTTGGGGGTTTTTTTTCTTCTTTTTTTTTTCTTTTCCGTTACAAGCGTTTAACGCCCACATGCCCTCAAGTGTACCTACCTGTAGTTTTGTTTGTTTGGTTTTTTGTCCGTGAGTTATAAAGATAGTCCTGTATCGTCTATGTAAAAGCATTTTAACTACTTAAGCCTGGCCCCGTTCAATAGCGCTTTGGCCATTGTCAAAGAATCTGCTAAGACAGACCATATCCATACGAAAGCTTTTCTCCAGAGGAATACATTATTTACTGCATTAGTCGAAAGAGGCAAGGCATTTCTCACACGACTGTCACAAGACAGTGAATTGTGCTAACCATCGTCCCTAACGATCTCGAATTCCAGACTGTATTGTAACTGCAATCAAAACAGCTCTCTCTCTCTCTCTCTCTCTCTCTCTCTCAAAAGCATTGGAATATTCGACTTGCTTTATTTCTTCACGAAGCTTTTAAAATCCACAATATATATTTTAACTGAAGAACTGCCCTCAGCAGTGATATTTAGTTGAACGATACGACACATTTGTCGATCAATAATTGCATTATCTTGCACGCAGTTGTCCAATATTAATATTGCTGTGACGATGGATTTGGGTGCACCCACAATGACGTAGGCCGACGGCCTATTCATTACTAGCCCAGTTCACATCCGTCTGTCTGTCTGTCTCTTGAAATACTGGGATTATATCTATTTCTCGATGCGCCGTTTCTATTCATAGAATCTGACCCAAACGTAAACTCTGGTCAATACGACAAGGCAAAATAATAAGAGTGCAAAGAACCTGTCACCACGAAAGAAAACAAACAGAAAGCTACAGGGTCGTGAATTGGAAAACCTGTACGTGATACACTGATTGTGTTTTGTTTTGTTTTTTAATCTCTCTCTCTCTCTCTCTCTCTCTCTCTCTCTGTGTGTGTGTGTGTGTGTGTGTGTGTGTGTGTGTGTGTGTATTAAAAAGAAAGAGAGTCCTCGTGCACGCGTGTATGTGTGTGGTCCCCCCCCTCTCACTCTCACTCTTTGTGTGTGTGTGTGTGTGTGTGTGTGTGTGTGTGGAGAGAGAGAGAGAGAGAGTAGGGGCAATGGTACTATCTAATCATAGACTGACTATGCCGTCGGTCATTTGACGTGACTTTCATGACTGAATCTTAAAGGCTTTCTTATCATTAGTGATAATTAAACTATCTGCCAACTCTGAAGGTATCGGCATCGGAGCTCTTTGTGACACCAGTGTGCTTAAAATTAAAAATGGAACATAAAGTATATGCCATTTCGAGTTTTAAAGCACAGTGAATCTCCACAGTATGGGAAGAGGGCATTTACATCTGTCGGTCATCACATTATTCGATTCTACGGCCATTCACACTAATAGCATCCTGGGACTGACCCAGCTGACTATGACTCTGTCCTGTTGTTCCGACGTCATAAAAGCCCTTATCCAGCTGCGTCCTCACAGTGCAAGGAAATAAAAGTCTTTTGGTGTTATTTTAAAAGAGGACAATTCCAATCTCGCCAAGGAAACATTACGCCCACACTGTCGGCAGATTCTTGTCGCGGGTGTTGTTTGTGTGAGGAAGCGACAAATCCACGTGATTTCCTGGGTGTGGGATTGAAGTCATGGGTATGGGACAGTCCGTCTCTTACGTTCGGGCTCTGTGTGTGTGTGTGTGTGTGTGTGTGTGTGTGTGTGTGTGTGTGTGTGTGTGTGTGTGTGTGTGTGTGTGCGCGCGCGCGCGCGCGCTATGTGAACGCGCGTTGCGCGCGTATGCAACATTACAAAACTGGCATCGAATTCGCACAGTATCCCTCCAGAAGCTATTCGTCCCGATACACAGAAAGTTTCAAAAGCTGCCGTCAGCTGAATCAAAACAGGAAAACATAACACGACTAAAAAGACCCGACCATACTGCCGAATCCGAAAGCAGAAGAGTCCAACAGAGCATCAAGTGAACTGTTTCCAGTGCACTGCTTAAGTATGTGACAGCCCAGGCATGCCTTTGGTAGTATCAGTATTGAATACCTCATAAAAGGGTGACAGGTATACAACTGGGATGCACGAATGCTATACAAACACATAACCAAACGAAGAAGTTAGAAAGAGAAGGTGAGAGAGACAAGATGGGGAAGAGGGAGAAAGGGCTGGAGCATAACCAGGAAGGACACCAGGAAGAGATAAACTAAAGTTTGGAAGAAAAAAAATAAACAGCCTGATGATCAAAAAACATCCTGAAAGCTCCGAATCCACTGGCAGACATCAAACACTCTGTCTAAAGTGTTGCAGAGTTGCAGCCAAGCGCCCAGAGTAGGCCGGGCTTTAATGCAAAAGGCGACGTTGCTCCCTGCACTTTGCCTTTAATAATGATCTGACCCCAAACTTATGGTCATGCTAACTCGTTCCCGTGGCAGGGCGGGCATCACCAGCTCCCACCATCAAGCAAGATGAACGAGGTGGGCAGAAGAACAAACCTGCTAGCACCGTCCTTCCGTGTTCCTGATAAACGATCTTCATCAACATTTTGATTGCCACGAAAACGGCACTCTCCGCCCACCGTCTAGCCCAGTCCGGGCGTCGGGGTGATTCAGTCACCCTCGTGCAAGGCATTAATCGTTGAAATGAAGTGGGCAGAAAAGATATGTCTACACTTCTACAGGGGCAAGAGAAATGTTTGGACATGTTGGCCATGGGAGGGGAAGGCGGGGCCAGGGGAAAGGTGGAGGAGGGGTGTGTTGGGGGAGGTGGGTAAGGAAACATGGAGCGGAGTTGAGGGAAGGAAAGCGTGGGCGTGTTATTTCAGTGTCTTCACTCCAGATGAAATAAACTGAATCTGTTTCATTCAGAGTGGACGTTGTGCTTGCGGTTCGTTTCGCTGTGACCTTTCGCTTTTCAATTTACTTTCAAAAGAAAGAAAGGAAAGTAGAAAGAGAGTTATATATATATATATATATATATAAACAGAAAGAAAGAAAAAAAGGAAAATGCGAAAATTGAGGGATGAGAAAATCTTAAAATCTTAACACCGAGGGGAAAAATGGGTACCTGTGTGTGTGTGTGTGTGTGTGTGTGTGTGTGTGTGTGTGTGTGTGTGTGTGTGTGTGTGTGTGTGTGTCTATCTGTCTGTTGTGTGGGAGGGAGAGAGACAGACAGACAGACAGACAGAGACAGAGAGAGAGAGAAACTTGCAAATATACATATCTCAGTAAATGGGATCTTTACTCACTTGGAAGTTTAAGATGTGGCAAAAAATGAGACAAACAAAAACAAAAAAACGCAGGCATAAACAGCATATATTTTTTTCAAATTACGAAATCTGCAAAGACATCTGAAAGGGTTCGTTTCAGCCCCGAGGTGGCTATTGCGGTCGTAATGGGTAATATGAATTATGGTTTATTTTTTGCATTCTCCGCTATTACTAATGCAGCACAAAGAGCTTGCATAGTGAGGGAGATTCTCTTTGTTTGCTCTGGAGAAAAAAGAAGAAGAAAAATCCACACAAAAAACAAAATAAACTCCTTGGCAAAACCCAGGAGACAAACACGGATTAAAAGGTGCAAAAAAGTCATCTATATGCAGACAGAAGACAAGCTGGAACAGTAATGTCTCGACATGTTCCTCCAAAAAGGAACTGTCGAAGCACAGAAATCCGTTTGTTGTGACAAAAAAAGAAATATAATACAGAACGCAGAATACTTTGCTACCTCAAGAAGAGATTCCTGAATACGAACAAAACAATACGAGCATACAACATGATGTCGTTGCACACTTTGTACAGTCTTATTGTCAAAACGATACGATAATGTCACGCCGAGGAAGGTGGCGGGGGATTGGTGGGGGGGGGGGGGGGGGGGTACTAAATGGGGTGAAGAAGGAGATAGGAAGAGAAATCGTTGTGAGAGTGAATGAGAGAACTGGCAGCAAAACAGAACGCAGCAGAACTGAAGAGGATGACAGAGTGAGAGGCAGAGGGGGGAGGGAGGGAGAGAGAAACGAAGAGAGAGATGGGGGAGGGAGGGAGGGGGAAGGGGTAAAGCCAACGCACCAGATCGAACGCCCCGCCCGAAAGGAGAGGAAGACATGCAGCGTACAAAGGTGATGAGACTGTTCCGAGGATGCCAATAACTGCCCAAGACAGGCCCCGAACCTTGTTTCTGCCAAATACATTCCATCATCAAAGCACGCCCACGACCGGCTTTCTCTTTGTCTTTACAGCCGCTTTACCCCTCACTTTGACAGGACGCGCTGTCTTTGTTGTCACCCTGCTCCAGGATTACCTCGTATAATTGGAACACGTGGTTCAGTCAGTGAAGCTTTTACGTCAGGATAAGCGAAGATATTTCTGTGTTGGAACCAATGGGGACAGAGCCGTGGCAAGGGCAAGTGAAGTGTCTGCATATGGTGCATCATCTCGACCGTTTTTAAGACCACCACTCTCATTATCATCATCGTCGTCGTGTTTCTCGTTTTCTCATATCCTTCTCACGTTCATCACCAGCATAGTCTTGCTTTTTGTTTTTTTCCTACACTTGTTGGATCACTCCTCATTCAACCCACTGCATGTCCTTAACTTCGTCCTCCTACAATCTACAAAATGGACACCCATGCGTTAACGACAGACACGTCTAACTGGAATTCAGAGAGAGTAGTAGAAAGGCGTCGAAGACAATGCTCCACCCGTGACTCATGGAGATGGCTGAGAGAAAGACAGAACAAAGCCTGTGTAGTTGTTTTTTCCCTAGAAATCTTTTGCTATAGCGCTGCGAGCAACTCTAAGAAGCACATAAAAGGCAGAGAACTGAGTGTTTCAGGTTCATCATCGTCATTGTTGTTTTGTACAAAGGACAACCCACTGAACATTATCACTCTCTCTCTTTGTGTGTGTGTGTGTTTGTGTGCGAGTGTTAAGGAATGTGCCAAAACAACGAAATCGATGGATACATGTCAAAGCTATGTAAATCAGACTGATGCATAATTAGACAAGAGAGGCAAGGCCTTCAAGACTCACTTGTGATACACTTTTTTTTTTAAATCCAAGCTTTTTATGTATTGAGTATAATGCATTTACTGTTATATTTATTTTTTTTTTTTATATATATTCTCTAAACTTGGCACTTTGATCTGATATTCGACCCAACAAAAGATCTGTCATTATTATCATTTTTTTGTTCAAACAGGAACTTCTTTTGGTAAGCATGGAAGTTTTGTTTATAGCAAACGTTTTAGTGCAGACAGTAAAACAAGGGAAATTACTCTGCTGGGGGACTTAGTTTGCTTTAAACTGATCTTTCTCATCTTAAACATTACATTTTGAAATTATACTCAATACATAAAAAGCTTGGATGTTTTTTAAAAAGTGCATCACAAGTGAGTCTTGAAGGCCTTGCCTCTCTTGTTTCAAAATGTAATGTTTAAGATGAGAAAGATCAGTTTAAAGCAAATTAACTCCCCTAGCATTACAGAGTAATTTCCCTTTTTTACTATCTGCACCAAAACGTTTGCAAAATAAATAAAACTTCCATGCTTAGCAAAAGAAGTTCCTGTTTGAACAAAAAATGATAATAATGACTCCTCTAGCTGTTGGGTCAGAATATCAGATCAAAGTGCCAAGTTTAGATAATACAAAAAATATAAATATAACAGTAAATGCAGTTTGCATATAATTAGGCTTCATTCTTTATTTTTTTTGTGCCCATCCCAGAGGCGCAATATTGTTTTAAACAAGATGACTGGAAAGAACTGAATTTTTCCAATTTTTATGCCAAATTTGGTGTCAACTGACAAAGTAGTTGCAGAGAAAATGTCAATGTTAAAGTTTACCACGGACACACACACACACACACACACACACACACACACACAACCGAACACCGGGTTAAAACATAGACTTGTTACACAAGTGAGTCAAAAACTGATGTGGTATCAGTGGAAACAGGCCAATTACACTCCGTGTGAAAACTTTTCTTGTTCTTCTTTTATTCTTCCTCTTTCTCTCCTCCTCCTTGAAACGACAATTGCAAAGTGTTCTGCCTGAAGTTCCTACCAACATATAATTTCAAATTACAATTGATGGCATGGCTGTTTGGGTCCAGCATGTGAACTGGAAGAGAGACAGACAGACAGACACTGATACAGACACTGATACAAACAGACAGTGTTCTGCCTGCAGTTGCTTACATCATACAATTTCAAATTACAATTGATGGCATGACTGTTTATTGCCTTTAAGCCCACGCACCTCATTTAGCACAGCATCGTTGTGCTCAGTAACAAACGTGGTCTCCCCGACTTGGAAACCGCGGAAATGTCTTGTTCTTTCGAAGCACGAAACTGTTTACGATATAAACGTCGCTCAGTTTGTGCTCTCTGTCAAATCAATGCCAGAAGCGCTGTCACTCCATCTGGAACCGGACCAGGCCGCGAAGAGCATTTTAATTATGTTAATTTCGTCGAATTTGATGTGTGTGTGTGTGTGGGTGGGTCGGTGTGCTTGCATGTCTGTGTGTTTGCGTGAATCATATTTTTGTGCCTTTCCAGAAGTGCATTGTCATTATAATTATAATGTGTGGAAAGGCCCCCTTTCTTTTTTTACTCACTTGTGTAAAAAATGTGAATCTATGTAATAACCCGGTTGCCAGTGTGTGAATGTGTGTGTGTCTGTGTTTATGTCTGTGTGTCCGTGGTAAACTTTAACACTGTCATTTTCTCTGAAAATACTTTGTCGGCCAATACCAAATTTGGATTAAACATAATGGGAAAAAACCTTCACAGTCATACCAATGACAGGTTGTAAGTCTTCCGCTTGAAGCTCCATTTCCGGATTATGAATGGTTTATTTTGTTGAGAATCTTTTTTTTCTTCTTCTTCTTCTTTTCTTCCCCCAACCCCCCCCCCTTCCCCCCCCCCTCCCGAAGCCTGTCAAGAAACAGTAGAGAAAAGAAAGCGACGTGGAGAGACAGATACAGTGAGAGTGGAAGAAGAGACAGACAAAGGGAGAGAGACAGACAGATATAGAGAGATACAGAGAGAGCAGCTTTGAGAGTGAGTCACAGACTTGCTACCGGCGTATAAAGCGCCGTTGCTGAGCCGTGTTAAACCACCATTATGACAGTGGTATATTCGTTTGCCAGATCTCGCCGACACAGTTGTGTGTCACTGGGCCAACTCTGTTTGAAAAAGACAGTGGATCCCCGTAGATTTGGGCCGGCACGTCACCGTGTCCCTTCCGGTATATGCATCTTCGACTGGCAGCCGGTGTCACGGCAATGTTTTGCGCAGAAACACTTCCCCCCATCCCCCTCCCCACCCCGCAGCATATGCGTTGAAACCGTTTCAGAACCCAACACAACGAAATTCCCAGGCAACACATGGTTCTAAACCGCCAGGCGAGTACCAGTACACTATGGACCTTCGAAGAAAATTGATCTTCAATGAGACCCAAGGGTATTTGTATGTCTCTTCCATAACATGCAATGCTCGTGGATCAAAAGTGAACTTTTCTTCGTGGTCCATTAAAGAACAGGGCCGACCGTCCCACCAGCCTAATCCAGTTATCAAATAAAGTGGGTTCACAAGACTCCAACGTGCTCATACCGAATGCATGTTTAAACAATGCGAAAAATATTGAGCTTAGGTACTTACGTGTGAGATCCGATCTGTACGTGTGGTGATTCTTCTGTTTTGTGAGCGGTATCTTCAGGTAAATGAGTGTGAAATTTGTCCAAAAATAGAAAGCTGGGCGAAAAGTGATAATCATAATATGATTTCCATGAAAAGCGAAGTCAGAAACACGCAGCTTAGTGTCTGTAAAATAGACGGTGAAGTAAATTAAAGTCAATCTTGAAATACAGGGGGGGGAAAAACTTAGCTTCATCCGAGTCCGCGAAACAGAATCCCAAACCATAAATAAACATGCAATTGTTTGTTTTTACGACTTGTGATCTTGACACATGATTTCGTTAAGAACGTCTACTCATTTTTCTCTGTTCTCACCTTATAATCCAACATTCACTCAAAATACGCTAAAAGTGATTACTAAGCTGCAAGTAACAGCTGTTATTACATGTACCTACGTTATCGCAACCTCTCTCTCTCTCTATCTGTATGTATATATATATATATATATATATATAAGAGAGAGAGACAGAGACATAGACAGAGAGACAGAGACACAGAGAGAGGGGAGGGGGGGGGCTTAAAGTTATATAACTAAATTAACATTATCAGTTCTTTTTAAACAGAAGTTAATTTCAAAAGGAAACTGTATGTTTCATACATTGTCGCTCATAAAACAGTTGTACATTAACAAAATGTATTTTTGTAACGATACTTTGTGAAGACAATTAGACAATTTCCTTTGTACATACTAAAACTGGTATTACGTTTGATCACTGCGTTCTATCACGTAATCCGAACATTTCTAAGGATTATCATTGTTATTTATTTTTTTTTTTTTTTTTATTGCTGCTGCTGCGCTAAAGTTGTAGAGATGTTAACAGATATGTGTTCATCGACAATTTAAATGACGTCTCTCTCTCTCTCTCTCTCTCTCTCTCTTTCTCTATCTCTCCCTTTCACGTCGGGCCTTATCTTGTGACGTCAGGAATTACCTTTTTTGTGATTTTCTCCTTTAGTTAACGTCACTGATACTCTATACTGCTACTGATGCCGAAGTGTCCATTTCTGGAGTTCTCATCTTCCTTCTTCAGTTTGAATAATGTACTCCTTGTATTAACTTTTTAAACACCCGTTTTCTTCATATTGTTTTTAACAATGCCATCTAGTTCTCGTATCTGCTAATCTAGGCTTTTTTTCTCTCTCAGGAAAACGGCCAAATGTTAATTATAAAAAAAGATAAATAATTTTTTTTTAAAAGCAACCACTTTGCCTTCCTGTTGACTTCTGAATTCGTATCAAACAGTCAGTCAACCAATCAATAACTCTGTGTGTGTGTGTGTGTGTGTGTGTGTGTGTGTGTGTGTGTGTGTGTGTGTGTGTGTGTTTCTGAATTTGTATCAAACAGTCAATAAACCAATCAATAACTCTGTGTGTGTGTGTGTGTGTGTGTGTGTGTGTGTGTGTGTGTGTTTGTGTGTGTGTGCTTTATTTTATTTTGGCTTGGTTGTGTTTTTTACTAATGTAAAATGCCTCGAGTTGAGCATCAAAAAAACAAGAGCAAAAAAAAAAAAGAAAACTTGTGCTCCACGGACTTGAATGCAATGCAACTGAGTCAAAGAGAGAGAGAGAGAGAGAGAGAGAGAGAGAGAGAAGAAGAAGAAGAAGAAGAAGGGGAAAAAAAGACGTTTACCGAATGTCTCGAGACGGGATCGAACCTGGGACATATGGCGGTTCAAACGGGTGCTATACACTGCTGGGCCATTGCTGAAGCCAGAAACTCGAAAATGAAACGCGCTGGAGCGTGTGAGCCGCCAGTGCTGGTAAGTCTGGCTGCAGTGGCGCTCTCCGATTTACGATCATCCCAAATGGTGTGTCATGGAGCCTTCCCCGATGGCTCAGAGAGTAAGGTCTCTTAAACTGTGAATCATCAGATTTAGCACCGATTAAATCTCTTCCTTGAGAAGGGTTGGAATTACCGCTAAACGTGATATACTAGGGTGCTTGCTGAATCTGATTGGTGTGTGTGTGTGGGAGGGGGGCCTGGGGGAGGGGGGGGATTAGGGGGGGAAGGGGAACCGGGGTTGGGGAAGAATGGAAAAGGGGGGAGGGGGGGGACTAGGATTTTAAGAGGCATCGAGGTGAACCGAAGGAAATTGGAAGGGTGGTCTTTTGGGTGCTACGTGACCGGAAGTAAAAGGGAGATTATAAAAACAAACGTTACAATAGAGGAAAGTACACGCGCACGGTGTGTGTGTGTGTGTGTGTGTGAAAGAGAGAGAGACACACACAAACAGATGGGGGGTTTATTTATTTATTTTTTTTACTCCTTTGTTTTGCTGCCTTGTCTTCCATACCACTGCATTTCATCATAATCTCCTGACCGCTACAAATGACATCTAAAACCATGGTCGCTCAGTCCCAAAGCTGGCAGTCCACATGCTGCAATCTCTGCCATGTCGCCATGAGACTAATCAGATATGGCCATGCACTGCTGTCAACACTGTCTGTTGGTATTAAACTATTCATTATGCTGATCGAACCGCATGGTTCATGAAATATCCAGTCATCCAGTGAAACAGAGGTGAGATTAGTAACAGCAAACCCCCTACACACAGCTATGTATTGGAGCCCGCTTCAGTCACTGGGTTTCTTTTCTCTCAATAAAACAGTGTAGCAGCGGTCAATAGGAACTCTGCAGGAGAAATATGTTCCAATGTCCATCCGCCACTTACTTCAGCAATCTGAAATCTTAGATTTAAATTAAATGTTCATATAAATTCCAAAACTTCAGGAACTGAAATAACACTTGAACAACACGTAACTACTGATGGCCAGCATGTGTAATGCGCGCGCTGTGTGTGTGTGTGTGTGTGTGTGTGTGTGTGTGTGTGTGTGAACTGTCCGCAAAAAGAGAAACGGAGAGATGATTGGTGTGGTGAGAACGAAAAACAAACAGAAAAACAGGACAGCCATTAACAAATGAGGAAGAACGGGGTACTATCAACGAGTGAATGACGCCCTCGAATCCGATCGCAAGGAGGTGGAGGACTAGAGGGCTCTGTGGAATCAGAAATGGTATTTTTGAACAGATATTTCTGAATATCACCGAAGTGTTTCTGACTGATGGGGTCATGACAGCTGATACCGATTATCTCCTTGAGAGACTGCTGATTTTTCAACTTGACTGACAAACTCAGGAGTAGGAATCAAGAAAGGATACGTTGAAGAAACACTATCAAATTCAAGCAAATCTGTTATTGTGCTTCTTCCTGTCATCGAATATGTGTTGTCATTAAAGAGAATATGAACGATTCATACAGCCGGCCCACACACTGCGTCTGTAATACCGAAGACGACAGGGAGGGTCTCTGAATGATTTTTTTTTTTCTTTTGGTCGAGATGGAACAGATGGCACATGACGGTGTTTTGAACATCAATTTTTCTTTTTGGAACTGGTTCCGATCAGTCTCATCTAAATAAAGCCGAGACACCACAATCCATAATTAGGTTGCTATGAAATATGAATGAATGTGAGAGTGGTCATGAAATCAACTGATCAAATATTACCAATTGTAGTCATCATCACCATCAACATTAGTCCCTCAACTCGGGAGCCGTCGTGGGGATATGAGGGCTGAAGAGACAAACGGCGTCCTCCCCGATGTTCTGTTAGCAGCTGTCGAGACAAAACCTGAGGTCATCCTTGTCAAGTCCTTGATGTTGTCAGCCCAGGTCTTGCGTTGTCGCCCGCGTTTCTACTCTCGCTCCATCATGTCGTGTCTGGCGATGTGTCCGAACCAAGCTTTCGTCGTTTAACGGTTCACAAGGGGTCGGGAGGAGAGGGGGTGAGGGAAGGGGACAAGGGGGGGGGGGGGGGGGAGGGGGGGGCACTGGTATGATTAGTTCGAGTATCCTTGATCAAACCTATCCTTTCCATTGGCTGGGACAGTCCAAAAGTTACCTTTCTGTAACCTGGCTTCTCCACTGGTGAAGGTCTTCCGAAAGTCTGCTCTAAGCTACCTTCCATTACGGTACAGACAGTCCAAAAATTATCTTTGCTCTCACGAGTGCCCTCCACTGGAAGGGGTAGTCCAAAAATATCCTTGCTCTGACCCATCCGTCACACGAGCAGTGTCTTTTCTTCTTACCGGTGGAGACTATCCAAATGCCTCACTGTCCCCAATCCATCTAACAGTCTATAACTAGTATAAGCGTCTTAAAAACCTTTCACCCCCGTTGTTATGATCAGTCCAAAAGTCTCCTCGATCTAATCATTCTTTCCCACTGGCAGGCTCCGTTCAAAAAGTGAATGCGCGCATATGCAAGCAAGCACCCATGGCACAACTGCATTTATGTGAATGTGTGTATTTGCGCATGCGTTTATGTGTGTGTGTGTGCGCGCGCGCGCTCAAGTGGTGGCTTATTTACAGTTATTTTCGAGAGAGAGAGAGAGAGAGAGAGGAGAGGGTTGGGGGATGGGGGCAGGCTGCTCGAGGGGTTGTTTTTGTGGGTTTTTTGGTTGTTGGCTCTATGCTATGTTAGAGGTATGTGCACATCCTGATTTGAACATCTTCCAGTCACAGTCTATGCAAGTTTCATTTCAGTCTCAAGAAAGTGTCAAAGTGCGCGAAATGATCCATATACGCTGCATCGCATCTGCTGTAAAATAAATAAATAAATAAATAAAGGAATAAAAATTTAAAAAAAAGACCTTGTCGCGTAAACCCAACGCGCTGATCAATACTTAAATGATTAAAAGAGGGTCCACAGATCTGTGCTTTACTTGTCTATCGAAACAGTTTACTCTACAGTCATTGTCATTGTCCAACAGCAAAAAAGGTAATTTGCTATGGCTGTGGATTTTATACATCGATC
>NC_134881.1:4800080-4815080 GCF_041734735.1 Babylonia areolata
ATTACCCCCTATTAACCCTTCCCCACTGTGTCTCTCTCCCACATACAGATGGACAGGCAGATGGATATATGTGTATACAACACTCACAAGACAATAACATACATTTTGTTCTTTGTTATCCATCTCTTAAGAACATGCGAGAAGAATTCATTCCACCTAAATATTATAGACAACCGAGATGGTTTAAATCAAACTTACTAATGTCATCAACCTCTCCTGAAACTGTTCGAAAATTTTCTATATTATTTGTTTGTATAAAGCTTTCAAATTCAGAGAAATTGTAACTTCGTGACAGCATTTTATTGTTCTACATACTGAACCGTAGCACTGCTTTACTTATATGTTTGTTTAATTGAATATTTGGACGTTAACATGCATTGCAATGTGATGTTTGTCTATATATAAAAGAATAATGTTCACTACCCCTTCCCTTCATAAGGGGCCTGGGCCTATACTTGAATAAACCATCTGGAATCCGGAATCCGTTCATTTATCTATCAATGCACCAAACAACATATTCCAACACTGGCTACAGAAGAAAACTGTCAAACCTATCTGACTACGTAGTTATGCTTGTTGTGCTTGAGAGAGACAGAGAGTCAGGCTTCGGTTCAGATGGTGTGATGTACTTTGGAGTTGGACACAGACATACATATTTACATGGGAGAGGTCGGGAGGGGTGTAGAGGGAGTAAGGTAGGTTTTAGCATAATTATGTGATGCACTGTGAGAGAGACAGAGAGAGAGAGAGTGACAGAGACAGACAGACAGACAGACAGACAGAGACGGAGAGACAGAGAGATAACAATTTTGATGGTGATTTTCATTCTTTTCCGCAGTTATGTTTCTGTCGATTAGTGAAGGTGTCATTGATTTTTTTTTTTTTTTTTTTTTTTTTTTTTTATCCGTTTATTTGTTTCTTTTTTTTCTTTTTTCTCTTTTTCTTTTTTAACGGGTCATTCTATTAGTCTGCATTCACTGCGTACAGCTGAGTAAGCATTTCTGTTTTTACATGTTCCCAAGCAGAGGAGGGGGCGGGTGGTATTTCTATATTTTTCTCTGTTACTGTTAGGAGTGTCAACGACCATTTCCTAACGTCTGAAGCTTACGTTGACATTTTGTACTTTGGCTCTGAAAGGATGCATGTGTCCTTTTGTTATATAATCCTGTCAAAGATTAATTAGACACTTTCGTTTTCAAGAAGGTGTCAAAGTGTTAGTCTGTGGTGCGTTTGTCCGTTTGTCCTATAATATTGTACTAGATTAATCGATCAATCGGATACTTTCGTTTTCAAGAAGGCTTCAAAGGCGACATACAGACCGACAGATAGACAGATATATAGACAGATAATGCAAGGTAAAGCTGGAACTTCTGGCACCGCTCCATGGAAATATTTTCACTGAAGTCAGCAGAAAATGCGGGGAACCTCCACACTCACACCCCACCTCCAAACTATCCAGAAAATGAATGTCCCCTTTTCACTCTCAAACTGACGACCACACAAGTATATACAGTTCTTTTATGTCTGTCTATCCTCTTTAAAACGCTCCCACCAGCGGAGCGAGATGTGAAGAGGAGAGGTACAGCGTGCACGCTCAGTGTCAAAATGAGACTTGTTTCCACCTTTTCTTCTTCTTCTTTAAAAAAAAAAAAAAAAAAAAAAAATTATCCTTTTTTTTTTTTTTTTAATCTCTGACTGTTTCAATAACATGACAGACGGTGCCAACAACGACAAACCGCGAGGGATGATGATGACAGAGCCCAGCAGCATATCACAGTCTGTTCAAGGCAGACGCCGAAGGCCTGTCACAGCGAGCGCAGCAACCACCCCAAATGGGGGCCGCCTGAGTCCGGAGAAGACCTGGCTGCTGAGGGAGCACCTAAACGGTCTGTACGCTCTGTTCAAGGCCCACCCGGCCCTCATGGACCGTCGCCTGAGGGTGGGCTCCCGCAAACCTCACATACCTCCCCACCACCCGGATTATGTAAGTTTACGGTGTTTGTGGGGGGGGGAAGGGGAGGAGGGGAGAGAGTGAGAGCGTGTGTGTGAGTGTGAATTATTTGGGTTTATTCTACTCTTGCACGACAAACATGGCTTCCGTCGATGCTTTGGGGTGCGTATATATATATATAGTTTATATTATTTCTCGAAATGATTAAGAGGTCTACGGGGACTATAAGAGGAAGAGAAAATGACAGAAGAGCTACGTACATTTTCAGCTCTTAGTGGTGAGAAAGATAAATAGGTCAGTTTCATGTTGATTTTTACTTTTAACTGTTTCCGCAGGCAACGTGAATGTGTTCTATATATTGAGAGGGTGGGGGGGGGGGGGGATAGGGTGGGGCGGGAGGGGAGGGGCATATAGACAGAGGTACAGACAGACACAAAGAGAATGAGTCACACCATTTAACAGCCGGTTAACCAACCAACAAGACAATGCCTTTACAGAGTTTGCACTACTCACGAACTTTGATGCGTAGTTTCTTCTTTGCTGACGGAAAGATGGACCTGTAGTTGCTCCAAGTCCACGTGGATACTGAATGCCAACAATGCAGGCTACACGGGCAAGGCATGACACAAACAAGCGACAGTAAGTCTTTTTTCGTGATCCTCATCGGAGATGCCAGTTGAATATACCAGGTGGTATATGTGCAAGTCCCTGCAGGCGATGTCTCAAGTACAGCCACACATTTTAAATTCAGTTTCAATTTTAAATGTCCGGGAATTGTTGACCAAGACAGAACTTCATTTCATTGTCTTTCTGTAACGAGACAACGGCTTACGTTCTCTAACGCTGAAACAAGTAGATCTAATGATTGCATTAAAAAAATAAAATTAAAAAAAAGAGAGAAAAAAAAAACTTCTTCGTAGTTCTTTCAACTACGTGTCTAAATTTATATGATTCTTATAATGTGTTGTATGCTCATAGTCATAGCCTCAAATCATAATCGACAGTCTCTTTAGCGTTTTAATAAATATTGTCCTACACACCCTCTTCAGTTACGCTAACAGCGACAGGCCATTTCAGTCACACTTTCTTCACACAAGCACACGATTCCGTTTTCAAACACTGTGAATCCGACTCACTTGGAAAATTTACATTTGTTTCACTGCGTTCTTCCGTAGATCTAGTTCGTGTGCACGTCACTGCCTGCAAATTTAAGGCATTCTGAAAGAAAAAAAATACTCATTGACTTTCAGGACTGATTCGTTAGCCTATTTGTGAGGACAACTCGATTTTGTCCTCTCTTTGTCGCCTTTGCTTTTAGGTGTACGTGGATACACAGCACACTTTTGAAGAAGAAAAAAAAGAAATATATTTTTCAAAGCAACCGACAATGATTTCGCCTAAAAAACCCAAACTGTGAAATAAAGTCTAGATCTGAAAGCTTACCATAATGTATCTTATTTTACATTTCGCTACCAAAATGCAATCATAATTTTACGCTGCGATTGTTCAAAAGCAATTCAAATATATCTCCCACATGGGAGGGGCCTAAATACTGGAACAGCCCAAGTTTTAATTCCTGCTGACAAGTGAGTGGGGAGGGAACTCATATCCTTTTCTTTTTAATTCGGGAAAGCCGCATATTCTCTGTGAAGTTTGGCAAGCACATTGCTCCTGAGCAGAGGCGACAGCTCACCTGTGTGTCTTCGACAGCTGACCTGCGTGGCACACCAGTCAGTTTCCAAACGAAGACTTCACACTCATCAGTCATCTAAATCTTGACCAACAACATGCTTCGGTGAACAGTCAACTCGGGTTTTCATTGTATTTCCAGTTGTTAAAGCACACTGAACTCTCATCAATCTGTGGCAGAAAGAGCACATAACACGTGTTTGTGGTCATCACTCTGTAGTAAAATAAATAAATAAATAAATAAAATGTAGTCGATAACATACGTTTGCCTTCAAACAGTTATCTTGTTGGCCCAGCAGACGAACTGTCCATGTAGCCAGTTTCTCTGTTCAGCACTCGGCACGAATTATTGCGCACTGAAATTAGTTCCAGCTGCAATCCAAATGTTTGTTTGTCCTAAAACACCGCTACAATTACGTTGTATTGCCGCTTGGAAAAAAAAGAAAAGAAAATTTAATCAATGAAAAACTATCGTTGCAAACGGGTCAGGTACGACCATGTCTGGCTCTACTTTTGAACTCGATGTCGATGGGGAGTCATCACAAATGGGTGCGCGGGTGCGCGTTGAGTGTGTGTGTGTGTGTGTGTATGTGTGTGTTGTGAGGACGACGAGGGGGCAGGCTTGGGGAAGTTGGGCTTTTTATTATTTTTTATCAGTCAGTCTGAAGGGAACAGTGCTGGATTTCTTGCGAATCGTAGGAATGATACAATTTGTTGTGAGCCAGCAGGTAGGTAGCCTATATCTTGGGCATTAAGTTTATTTGGGTCAAATGAAAGTGACTTTGGAAGGCCCGCGACGTTCAGCATCACAATGTGTGTGTGTGTGTGTGTGTGTGTGTGTGTTCTTCCCTTCATTAATCTAACGTGTTTTCATACACAGTGATATTTGAAAGTATCATGTGTGTGTGTTTGTGTGTGGTAAGTAGGGTTGGTGATGGTGGTTAAAGGAGGGTATACAGAGAAAGATTAACTGGAACAATGGAATCAACAATTCGTAAATATCTGTGTAACAGCAATCAACAACTTAACAACATAAATGAAATTAAATGTCTTTAGGGTGTGTGTCTGTGTGTGTGTGTCTCTCTCTCTGTGCCTGTCTTTTTCCGTGTGTGTGGGTGTGTGTTTGTGTGTACGTGCGTGCGTATATGTATGTCCAGTTAACTGGATGTACAGTCAGTCCACTCCTTTTTCAGTTCTCCCTGTAACACGATCAACAGCACAATCAGTTTGATGATGATCCTGTCGCAAGGGCGCAAGCTGCGTAACCTAATTGTGATTTCCAACCTGCACTCTTGACGTGGATTCCTGTCTGACGCTCCAAGGGGAGTCTTGATTGACATCTGCAGGAACCCTCTGGCTTTTATCCACCAGGGACAGTCTGAATGCAAGATCTCCAGCTTCGGGCTGAAAGCTCCATGTTATGATCACACAGCTTTGGCGTCTGTCGTTCCAGATGGTGGAATGACACTAACAGCCGTGTTGCCCCCAACATCTGGTCAACATCTGGGGACTTTCGGAAGTTAGTTTTGACGGGCGCAATAGCCGAGTGATTAAAGCGTTGGACTGTCAATCTGATGGTCCCGGGTTCGAATCACGGTGACGGCGCCTGTTGGGTAAAGGGTGGAGATTTTTACGATCTCACAGGTCAACATATGTGCAGACCTGCTAGTGCCTGAACCCCCTTCGTGTGTATATGCAAGCAGAAGATCAAATACGCACGTTAAAGATCCTGTAATCCATGTCAGCGTTCGGTGGGTTATGGAAACAAGAACATACCCAGCATGCACACCCCCGAAAACGGAGTATGACTGCCTACATGGCGGGGTAAAAACGGTCATACACGTAAAAGCCCACTCGTGTGCATACGAGTGAACGCAGAAGAAGAAGAAGAAGGAAGTTAGTTTTCCGTGGAGAAGACAAGAAAGACAGGCATTTATTAATGAAGATGATCGATAAACAAGTACTCCTTTGTTTGTTTATTTTACTGTTGTTGTTCTCATGTCAATCTCTCGTCATAAAGAAGAACATTTATTAAAATGTACACCGAAAAGACTATGAATTTATGAATATATATATAATAATCTTACACACACACACACACACACACACACACACACACACACACACACACACACACACACACACATGCGCGCGCACACACACACACACAACCGTTATAAGAAAACGAGCACCATCCTACATAAATCATATAACAATATCATATAACATATTACATTCCTCTCTTTCAGACCAACCTCATCAAGGTCAGCACATCCACAGCCGCCACCACCGCAGGAATCAAGCGCTTGATATCATCCCTCTACTTCCAACAGCCCCAGCCCCAGCCCCAGCTCCCGGCACTGCCCACAGAGAACGACTATGGTGATGGTGATTATGTTCCCGCTGCTGCCTCGCCACCCCCTTCTCCTCCTCGCCCACCCGTCATCGCCTCTCCACCCCACTCCTCCTCCTCCTCCTCCTCCCCACAGGCCGAGAAGCGTTCGTTCACCCACCTGAGCTCCAGCGTGGTGTGCCCGGCGCACACCGAGTGGCGTCTTCTGCACGTGGCTCGCGACATCAACAACACGGAGGTGGAGGTGTTCCAGCCCAGGGACGGGGCGGAGGGCCACCAGTGGTTCTACACCACCACCTGCGACCACGACCACGACCACGGCCACGACTACGAACACCACAACCAGCACCGTCACCACTCCGTCCGCAGCCCCGAGTCGGGTCTGGAGGACTGCCCTGACTGTTGTCGGGGCGTGAACCGCCACAGGTGAGAGAGGGTGACGGTGGTGTAGTGGTCTTCAGGTTTACGTCTGTCTCACTGCAAGTGTCTGTAGACGAGAGGTGGGGTGGGGTGGATGGAGAGGGGGTGGATGTAGGGTTGGGGGTGGGGATGGGGGACCAGGGGGGTGGGGGGGGGGGGCAGGAGGGAAGTAGGCAGGCTAGGATGGTTAGGGAGGTGAGGTTTGTGTGTGTGTGTGTGTGTGTGTGTGTGTGAGAGAGAGAGAGAGAGAGAGAGAGAGAGACATGATTATGTGTTTGTGCGTGGCCAAATCCGTTTTCGTTGAAGGCGTTGTTGGTATAGGGAGTTTACGTTCATCATGTTTTCTCTCTCTCTCTCTTTTGTTTTTGTTTTTTGTTTTTGTTGTTGTTTTTTTGTTTTCTTTGTTTGTTTTGTTTTGTTTGTTTGTTGTTTGTTTGTTTTTTTTTTGTTTGTTTGGTTGTTTTGGGGGTTTTTGTTTGTTTGTTTGTTTAGCAAAGGATCAAAGATTATACTCTATTTAGTATAAGTTGGCACCAGCCAAGTAATAAGTTGATACCAGCCAAGTACTTTATCTCACAAAAAATAATATCATTCTGTTTTAGTAGAATCTGTTAAGTAAATGTTGCTGTATTTTGATTTGTTTTCCCAGCCCTTTTGTTTAAAGCCTGGGGGTGAGAAAGTCGAACGCTTTTGATTAGATAGCATACTGCGTGTCAACATACTTACATCTTAGAGAGAAAACAAGAAACATTTGGTGATGTAGTTTAATGTCGTGTGGCAAAACAAACAAACAGAACAGAACAAATAAAGAACAAAACTGCCAATGGTGAGATCGCGGCTTCTGTATCAGTTTATTTTATTACATAGTATAAATTCCTGTTCCTCCTGTTCAATAGTAAGTGTGTGTGTGTGTGTGTGTGTGTGTGTGTGTGTGTGTGTGTGTGCGTGTGTGTGTGTGCGTGTGTGTGTGTGTGTGCGTGTGCGTGTGTGTGAGTGTGTGTGTGTGTGTGTGTGTGTGTGTGTGTGTGTGTGTGTGTTTCTTCCTTTAACGTCTTTTCACTTTGAGTGATATCAGACATGTAATGTGTGTTCGTTCTTTTGTTTAGCGTCTTTTCACTATCAGTGATATTAGACGTTAAAAAAAAAAAAAATTAAAAAAATTTTTTTTTAAAGGGGTGGGGTGGGGTGGGGGCATGGGGTATAACTAACATGCTATTACATTCAACAGTAACAATTCAATAATAATAATTATAATAATCAGAAACCATTAACACAATTCTGAAGTGCATTAAAGGAATGTAGAAATAGGGCTATGAACTAATGCCTGTGAAAGTTCGACCATAAGAACCTCGTCAGAAATAACTTTACAAAAATCATCTGCAGAATTATTATTCTCTTTGAAATACTTGGGCAAGAAGGTACGTAACTGCTGGCAGTGAAACAAACAATGATGCAAGCTGAACTGCTTACCACAGATGCATGTAACATTTTTACTATACTTTATCTTCAGCGCATCAAGTTTTATACGGAAGAAAGTAGAGGTTATTAATCTTGTATAGCAAGCTGATGGATTCGGTATCTTTTCTTTAATAATATTCTCGGGGAATAATGTTCCTTTATGGTTTAAAAACTTTAACTTCCATCGGTTATGAAATCGACCCCATCCTGATTTTTCTAACAAAGTGTATGCCTCTTTTACGGAGAGACGGACATGTATTTTTGTCGATTTTTCTGAATCTTGCGCTGTAATGTGTGTGTGTGTGCGTGTGCGTGTGCGCGCGCGCGTTCATCTGTGTGTGTGTTGTGTGTGTGTATGTGTGATCGTGTGTGTGTGTGTGTGTTCGTTGCACAACAGATACCACTCCCACTGCATGACAAAGACGTCGTTCGTGATGGCCTTGGTGCGCAAGCCCCGAGAGCGGCAGTACAACTGGAACTGGATCCAGGTGAACTCCAGCTGCACCTGTTACATCTCACCCGTGTAGGGAACACCACCTCGGCACCACCACCCTCCTCCAGCCTCCATCTCTCCAGCAGAAGCCACTCCTGCCCACTCTCCCATCCAGAAACCTCTGGAACCTGCAGCCCCACCCTCCAGCCGCCCCCAACCTGCCGTCTTCTTGTGTAGCTCCTTTGTCCCATCATCTGCGCCCTTTCAGTGGCATTACTCCCACGCTGCTCATTCCGAGTCCCCGATACACAGCCTCGCACGGGTTCGTCTGTCCCAGTCCCAGTGCCGGAAGTCCACGAGGAAACACCCATGTTTGGTCCGCAGAAGGCCACACTCCAGAGAAGACCCTGCATTTAAGGTGCCTCATTTGGGTGACGTTCTGATTCAACATACTCACGACATCGCCTACTAAGCCTCCCAGTTGACGACATCAGTCGCTTAGTCGCGAAGCCAGCCTGAGTGAGCGTTATCCCCCACCCCACCCCGGACCCCCTGGTTCCCCCATCCCTCCTCATACACACACCCCTACTTACCCAGAGTGGAGACCACAACCACGTCCCTCCAAAGACAGTCCCCTATAATCTGCACGGTTTCAGTGGCGTTGCTCCCATGCCTCTCAAGTCTTTTCTGTCTTTTGCACCTTGCTCTCTCCCACCCTCCTCCCCAATTCTCTTGCAGCCTGCTCTTGTGCCATGATGCTGTCATTTTAGCCCTAGCTGCTCAAGAGGGGAGGAGGGGGGCGGTGGGGGGCGCCGTGTCAGAACCGGTTAGGCGATCCAGTGATCAGGGTTCGAGGCCCCTTTTCGGTATGGTGTCATGTCCATAGGAAAGGCACTTTCCTCCGATTTTTCTCCCTCCTCCCAGGTGTGAACGGATACCTGACTTCGTGGTCAGTGGAGGGTAAAAAACGGCGGAAAGAGAGGACTGGGCCTTCCTATGCCGAGCCTTGGATACAGTGGATATGAATTATATAAGAAGGCTCTGGGACTTGAACCAAAGTCTAACCTTTAACTCTGGATGGTTCCAACACTTGACTCTTTTAAACTCTCTTTCTTTGAGTCAGCCATTCCAGAGGATCTAGAGCTGTTCAAAATCATTGCTTCGCAGTCTATCCTTTCGGAATCTGTTTCTGCAGTGGGATCCCTGTGTCAGCTATTCTTGTAATCAGTCATGGCTGAGTTTTCCGGAATCTGCTATTGTACGAGTTGCTTTCTTCCTCTGAAGAAGTGAAAGAGGACTTTTGTTCAGTCTCGGGGTCCTCTGGAACACACTGTTCAAGAGTTCAGCAAAGCTCTCGCTGTCAGTTAGACATTCTGGATGTCGCTAGAGTTGTTCACTACAGACCAACTCGGGAGGTCCCCCGTTGTCCAGCTGTGCAAGGTGAGGAGGAAGGTGGCAGAATGGTGAAGACGCTTATCTGCCAATACGGTGTCCGTGAGGGTCTGGGTTCGAATCCCGGTCTCGCCGTTTCTCCAGTGTTTGACTGGATACTCAGTTGAGCATCTAGTCATCCGAATGAGACGATAAGCCAAGGTTCCGTGTGCAGCACACACTTGGTTTACTGAAAAAGAACCCATGGCTACATAAGGGTTGTCGACTGGCTAAATTCTGTAGAGGAAATCCACTCTGATAGGTACACAGATCCTACCAGATCCCTATCTTCAAGAGTACGCTGGTATCAGATGATCTCCGAAGACTGCTGTTCCAGAGAGCGCTGCTCCAGAGAGGATGGTTACCATAGTATAACCCACCCCCTCCAGAATATGGCCATCCAGAAGTTTCTGGAATCTGTCACCCATCCCACAGGCCTCTTCCCGAACTGGGCGCTCCGAATCTGCTGACAAAGAACGATACTGCTTCTGGGGTGACACACAGAGGGGGTAGAATGACAACTGAGTTCATGGATGACCAGCAGGGACTGTTCCACTGGCCGTCTGGGGGTGACAGGGGGCTGCATCAAGCGATTGACATCAGACAGAAGTTCTGACAGTCTGTTTCCTTCTCCCTGCTTTGATATACAGCATAAGGATTCCGGTTAAACCGTGGTGTTTGTTTTCCAGGTCTCTCTCTCCGTGCGAGCGAATGAGTGAAATGAAGACAACATGATGACTGTCTTGATTGTTTGGAATGGATCTTTACTTTTCTTCCCTAAGAGTATAATATATATCTATTCCCGCATTCCTTTCAAGACTTGAAATATGTAAACTGAAATTGTGATAGCCAATTTCGAAATCGGGGTGTAAAATGAATACTTTTTGACTGATTATCGATACAAATGTAATTTTTTTTTGGTCGTGGGTGATCTTTCCTTTCTGAATCTTAAATTCTGCTTGATGTAGATGCTTAATGATTTACATTTCAAGTGACATGCTGACTTTGGAAGTTAACTACACCCAGACTGCATAGTTGACTGCGTACAAAGTTTCCGCATAGGCTATCCTCGAATGTATGCGTCATTCGTACGGAACATTTACAAAAGTTCTGAATGCTTTAGCTTGAATCAGCTTTTTGTGTCGCCCATATTCTTCCCGAATTACATAGAAAAGCTGGATTGGATTCCGACGTGCAAGTGCATAGATGCATAAATATGAGTGTGTGTGTGTGTGTGTGTGTGTGTGTGTGTGTGTGTGTGTGTGTGTGTGTGTGTGTGTGTGTGTGTGTGTGTGTGTGAGGAGTATGGGGACGTGTCATGACCATGATTGGTCAGCATTCGTTGTTGTTGTTGTTGATGTTTGTTGCTGTTAACATTCTCTTTTCATCTCTCGTCACAATATTTCGGGTGGTTCCAGTTTGATTGTTTATTTGTTGTTGTTTTTCACTCTTTCTCCAAATCACCAACATTTGTTTAATCAAATACAACCCTCCTTCTGTGCATTTCAGCAACATTTGTCTGAATACAATTCTCTTTCTGTATTATACAGTCTAGCACCCACATGTAACTTTGGAGTAGGCGGTCTTTTCTTGTCATGTTTCTCAATGGACAGTCTATGAACAAACCACGATGTCTTGCCTTGTCTTGTCATGCTTGTTAAATTGTTTTTTTTTTGTTGTTTTTTAGGTTTTTTTGTTTTTTGTCTTATCTTTGTCTGACTGTTTGCTTGAAAACGATATTTTGCCGCGGAAAACGTGTAACTGTTTCTGTTGTGTTTATCGAATAAACCTTGAACTTTTGACTTGGTGTGTTGTGGATTCTGATCAGACAAACGGAGAGTGTTAAGATGTGTGTTCCTTTTCATACACACACACACACACACACACACACACACACACACACACACACACACACACAGAGAGAGAGAGCTTGCTTCTCGGCTCATCCATTCAAACACGTACATACACACACACACACACACACACACACACACACACACACACATACATACATACATGCACACACACACACACACACATGCACGCACGCGCGCACACACACACACACACATGCACGCATGCACACACATTCACACACACACACACACACACAAGAAGAGAGATTGTGCAACAAGTGTAACATCCTGGAAGACGAAATCCATCTTCTTGATCATTGTATTAAATATAAAACCTTAAGGCAACAATTTTTAAAAGATATTCAAAATTCGAATAACACAGGAAATATTCCCAGTCGGGTGATGCTAACAGATGATGAATATATACAAGCAAGATTAGGAAAATTTGTTTATGAATGCTGCTGCAATTTACTGCATTAACTGATTGATTAATTGTGTGTTTTTCATTCATTCATTTATTTACCATTGCACTTGTGTCTTATAAACCTTACGGTTTCATGACAATAAAATCTATTCTATTCTATTCTATTCACACACACACACACACACACACACACACACACACACACACACACACACACACACACACACTCACACACACACTGACTCACACACACACACTCACACACACACACACACACACACACACACACACACACACACACACACACACACACACACACACACACACACACACACACACACACACAGAGCGCACGCGCACACGCACACGTTTCCCGTTTTCATCATCCTTTCACTCCTATTGGAGTATGGAGGACAATTACAAAGTAATGATTTGATTCCCAGAATAAACATTTTCAAATATACAACATCACATAGAAGTTGAGAAAACACAAACGTATTTTAACCTCAAAAGAGTATCCAGACAACATTTGCTCATTCAACAAACTTACTTCAGCTGAAATCACTTCATGTCTCCTTTGAACATATTACAAAAAATTTTTAAAAATTTAAAAAACGATTTCGGAGATTTCAGGCATATATCTTTTTCGCGACTGATCGTACTTAGGACATTCCAGTACAACATGGAACTCATCCCTAATCACAGACATATTTCAAAGGTCATATAACCGTAACTCTCGTGGTATGTCATTCCTTCTCCCTATCTCTATATCCAAAATACGATTACTATTTCGAAATTTGAAGAAATTTATAACGCAATTATCAGGCACTTGAATTATATACTTTTCTCCACCAAAATCATTTTCGAAATTTCGATAGAACAAACATTTATTCTGTCCTCTAGAGTTTCCATAAATGTGACCCTCCACCACGAAATGAGTCGCTTTGCACCAAAGGTCGATTTCTAGTTATTGATATATTATAAATCTACGATAAATCTACCATAACAGGGCGTTACAGCAACAACAACAACAACAACAAAACAAAAAAACAAAACAAAAAAGGGGGTGGGGGGTTGTAAATCGCATGATACTGTGAAAACTTATTGTGATCTAAAGTTCTGAAGTCGTGAAAGTCACGAACCGAGAAATCAAGGCCGAAAAGACTTGGAACATGTAAACAGCAGCAGCCACACACTTCTAATGACGATGTGTTTGTGAGGCCAACCCCGGAGAGACAGAAACCACAGCGGACTGTATTAACTCACTCAGTACGGCCAGTCCTCTCTTCTCCTCTACACAGACCCCTCGGATGTCCAGTGGGTGTCTGAATGACCCAACCTTTAGCTTCCGTCGTCAGAATTGTGGTATTCTTTGTCAACATTCACCTCTTCAGTATAAGAGCCTTCCGCTTGCAATATTTTGATGATGGTAATTGGGGTGAAACGCTGTTAACGTCGTCTCTTTCGCTGTTCGTATGGAGAGAGTTAAGAATTGGTGTGATGCGTTTTCAAAGAAAATCGGTGTGTCGGTGGCTGAGGAGGAGATGGAGGCGGTTCACAGAGTTGATACCAGGACCAGACCGACATCGTCACAGAGAGGACCCAGGCAGACAAGAGCCAGGTCCATCATCATCCGCTTCTTTTGCAGGAAGAAAAGAGACCAGGTGTTGAAAAGCAGAAGCAGACTGACCTGGATGGGGGTGTCGGTGGGGGAAGATTTAACTCTCTCCATACGAACGGCGAAAGAGACGACGTTAACAGCGTTTCACCCCAATTACCATCATCAAAATATTGCAAGCGGAACGCTCTTATACTGAAGAGGCGAATGTTGACAAAGAATACCACAGTTCTGACGACGAAAGCTAAAGGTTGGGTCATTCAGACACCCACTGGACATCCGAGGGGTCTGTGTAGAGGAGAAGAGAGGACTGGCCGTACTGAGTGAGTTAACCCATCTGAATTACAAACTTCTTAATGAGGCAACGAAACACTCTGCTACTCTGGCAGCCTTGTGATCTGATGGGAAGGTGATTGTGAAACTAAAAGAAACAACAAAAACAACATAACGATCAGACTAGACATTGACAAGGACGCGAATGAAATCCTACAAGCTGAAATGTAAACTGCAGATATCCTTGGACCCCCCCCCCTCCCCTCTCCTCCCCGCCCACCCCTCCCTTCCACCTTTCTCCTGTCTGTGGTAATCTTGTTTAAAAAACGAAACGATGCTTAACTGTTCTGCCTCTTGCATGCTTCTTCAGATTGTGTGCGTATGGGTGAAGAGGATATTTATTTTTGATCACTGTATGTTGAAGTACATCTCTCTCTCTCTCTCTCAAACACACACACACACACACACACACACACACACACACACACGCATGCAGATATGCACGTGCGCACAAACACAAATTTCAAACACAAAGTAAAATTATCTTAAGAACTGAAGTGGTTGAACAAGAAGACTCATACAAATATCTTGGTGTGGTAATCGACAATAAGCTCTTTTGGATTGAAAACTCCACTGCAATTATTAAAAAGACCAACAGTCGCATGAACTGTCTTAGAAAAAATGAAGTCTTTTAATGTGTGCAAGCAGATGTTTCAAATGTTTAACACATCTGTTGTCTGCAGCGTTTTAACTTATGGCGCCGTGAGCTGGGGGGGCGGGGGGGGGGGGGGGGGGGGGGGGGGGGGGGGGGATTTTGACCAAACACGACAAAAACAGGTTGGAAAAAGTCATTAGAAAAGTGGGTGGGGTGGTGGGTATAAGACAAGGCACCTTTGGCGACATACACACTAGTAAACTGACTGACAGACTAATAACAATTTTGACAGACCAAACACACCCTCTACATGATGACATTAATAGCAGACGGTCAGACATAAGTGGCAGATTCAGAGCTCCACGCGCAAGAACATCTCGTTACATTAATTCATTCATTTCTACAACCATTCTCGCGCATATTCAACGCATGCAATACG
>NC_134881.1:4820080-4825080 GCF_041734735.1 Babylonia areolata
GGGTTGTGATGGGTGGCGATGCGTTGAGATGACTTCGGTTTGGATGAACTGGGTTGGGTTTGGATGAACTGGGTTGGGTTTGGATGGGTTGGTTGTGAAGTGTTGCGCTGGGTTTGGCTGCGATAGGTTGGGTTTGATGTTCTGGGTTGTCATGGGTTTGGTTTTTATGGGTTCGGTTTTAATGTGCTGGGTTGAGTTGGGTTGGGTTTGGATGGATTGGGTTGTGGTGGATTGGGTTAGGTTGTGAACAAATACAAATATAAGGATAATAATGTGTGATAAGAATTTGTACGAGGTCAGGCGACAGGGCTATTCCATGTTTGCCAGACTGTGTAACATCATTTGCAAGTTCGTTGATAAGTAAAGAAAAGAAAGTTGGACTGCAGCGATCTCCTTGTTTTAGCCCACGAGGGCATATAAACGCATCCGAAATATCACTGTTTGCTGGAACTCTAGCTTTAACTGTTTGATGCCGACTCTGATTAGTCTTATACATCTTTCCATGAACACCGTTTTTGCGCAGTACTGCCGTAGTTAGTTTCTGTCCGCCGAATCAAATGCTTTTAAAAAAAAAATGTTTTTCATCAATGAAGGTTACATACATTTTTTGTCGAGAAGAAAGCTGTTTTTGCACACGAAATAATAGTGTAAAGATGTGGTAGACTGTGCTGCATGTTTGTTTTGTTTTTTTTCCTGAACCCTGACTCATTTAGTAAGTGTTTTTCTTCCACCCATTTTGTTCTATGTTTAGTACAAACGTGTATAGCTAACTGCTGATGTTTAATAGCGAGATACCTCTTTAATTGTCTGGTAAATTCATAACGCTTTTTATGCAGTGGTTGTATCCATTCATTCAGACCAGCTCAATGGGAATTTTCTTCGAGAGTTGTAAAATTTGATAAAGAGCCTTTCCATTTCTTGAAATTTAAATTGCATCCTTCACTTCTATTTCTGTTATTTCAAGTTCAAGTGTCGAGCTATCTGCATACCTACGAACTACCCCTGCCTTCATGGCGAGGTAAATAAACAAAACGGTCATACACCTAAAATGTTAAATGTTACATGTTTGGCTGAGTGTATGTGTGCGTGCCTGAAATCTGATTGAATGACACAGGAAACGAATGATGAGCGCCCAATGGCAGCCGTCTGTCGGCACTACCCAGGTAGGCAGCCTGTTGTGTAAATGACCCCGTGTTTGTAAAGTGCTTACAGCTTGATCTCCGACCGAGGATAGGCGCTACATAAGTCTCCATATCAATCAGTCAATCAAGCAAGTTTCAGTTTCAGTAGCTCAAGGAGGCGTCACTGCGTTCGGACAAATCCATATACGCTACACCACATCTGCCAAGCAGATGCCTGACCAGCAGCGTAACCCAACGCGCTTAGTCAGGCAATCAATCAATCTGTATCGTTATTGAGCACACAAAAGTTTTCAAAAGCGTCATCTAGATTATCATTACAAACTTGAGTCGCACTATCATCTATCATCTCTAGGCTCAACATTAAAAACATTCTGGAAGTGTTCAAGCCATCTTTGTTGGAAATAGAACACTTTGCCTGAAACCCTTGATTTGATAGTTCCCCAAAATTTATTGGATCATTTTTGTTTTTCTCTAGTGTTTCTAGAACGTGCTTTTTATCTTCCAGTTTCTTCTTTTTCATTCATATTTTGTATTCTCTGTTTGTCAGTGTGCATGCATCTGAGTGCATCAGCTTTTTTCGTGTCATTACAAGTGATGAATTGCCCAGGGGTTGTCGTTGCATTCCCTATCAAACCATGGGCTGGTTTTTGTTGTAACCAGTTTAATCAATTTCTTCATACATTGGCTAGCACAAGCGACAGTTTTATTAAATGTTTCTAAAGCCATATCTACATCGCTACATAAAAAGCTTAAGTCTGATCGAGGAAAAATAGAAAGTCTTTTGATCCAAGTGTATGAACGTATTCATTTGCTTTATCCTGATTCCACAAAAATCTTTTGATAATACATTTCTGAGCTTGTTCTGGACGCTTATTGACTTTCTGAACACAAGTTCTATTGGGAAAAAATGTTTTGATTCAACTTTAGGAATGATTCGTAAGTTTAGTTAAGACACATTCAGAAATACATCTGGACATCAAGAAGTAGACAGATACACTCGCACCGTTATGTGCAACGAATGTATCCTCGCTACGTTTGTCATCTACAGTAAAACCATTTAATATGAATAATGAAAAAACTCTTTGCATATTTCGACAGTTAACAGTCAAAATCATCTATTGCACAGTCTTTAGACTTCCGTTGGTATTTTCTTTCAGAAACTTTTATCATCGTCATCACTATCGTCTAGAACTGATTCAGGGAAATAAGTCGGGGGTTTTCATTTCCAGTTTTGCATTAAAATCGCCCATAAATATGAGAGACAGACAGACAGAGAGAGTATAGACTACATGTATATGCGTATGCGTGTTCGCGTGAGTGCATGCGTGCGTGAATGCGTGCGTGTGTGAATGTGGGTATGTGCAGGCGTGTGCACGCGCGAGTGCTCGCCCGCGTAAAACCACCAATGTTACTATCACGATTACAATTGACCTGCATGTTCCTGCTTGCGAAATTTTCGTGTTTTCCCAGCAAGCCCTGAAACGCAGAGCTGATAGAGAGAGAGAGGGGGGGTGGGGGGAGGGGGTTGGAGAGAAGTGCGGGAGGAAGAGGGAGGGAGGGCGAGAACTGTGACAGGTGGACGCCCAACCATCAGTCTGTCAGTGTGTGTGTGTGTGTTTGTATTTGTATTTCTTTTTATCACAACAGATTTCTCTGTGCGAAATTCGGGCTGCTCTCCCCAGGGAGAGCGCGTCGCTACACGACAGCGCCACCCATTTTTTTGGTATTTTTTCCTGCGTGCAGTTTTAGTTGTTTTTCCTATCAAAGTGGATTTTTCTACAGAATTGTTGCCGTGGGTTATTTTACGTGCGCTAAGTGCATGCTGCACACGGGACCTCGGTTTATCGTCTCATCCGTGTGTGTGTGTGTGTCCCCGTGTGTCCTCCGCATGTCCCGGGCAGGAGGTACAATGAACATGAGGACAGTGGTGACGTTCATCGCAGTTCTTTCAGGAGGGATCGGCTACATCATCCTTTACTACTTCTTGTAAGTCCGCGCTCTCTGTCTCTCTGTGTCTCTGTCTGTCTCTGTCTCTCTGTATCTGTCTCTGTCTGTCTCTGTCTCTGTCTGTCTCTCTGTCTATCTGTCTCCGTCTCTTTCTCTTTCTGTCTCCCTCTCTGTGTCTCTCTCTGTCTCTCTGTCTCGCTCTGTCTGTCTGTCTGTCTCTCTCTCTCTCTCCTTTTTTTGTATCTCTTGTATCAGCCTGTATGTCTCTCTTTTAATGTGTTTCTCCTGTGTTCGTACTCGCGCAATACGATACATATTGTATTTATTTATCTAGGTTTTTGTGAAAATTCACATCCTGACATATATGAACCCGAAAAAAACGCTTTAAAGCTTGTTGATGCTATTTTGTCTTTGCTTGTGTTTGTAATGCGTGTGTGCTATTGAGCAAACAAAGATTTCACAAACAAAACGAAAACACATCCCGCAGAAGGCTGAGCCGTCAATGGTTCAGTGACTGTAAGTATCGTTTCTATTATTCTTGTTAACTTTTCATGTTAATGAAACTTCATGACATGGAGTTAAGAATAAATCGAGATGGCTATATGCAAGTGAATAGTCTACAAACGCATCGAGTCATTACGTGTACAGTTTTACAGAGTCGATATATATATATATATATGTGTGTGTGTGTGTGTGTGTGTGTGTGTGTGTGTGTGTGTGTGTGTGTGTGTGTATAATTCTCTTTCTGTCTTCAGCTTCTTCCTGTCTTTTGCTCTCTTGGTGTGCAGACAAGTCCCTTCGAACGCCATCGTGCACACGTCACTCTGGGGGATCAGGTCCGCTAACCCCCGCATGACCATGATGGCAAGCCCCCCTCCCCCCACCTCTCCCCCTCCTACGCACCGTCACGTGCCCACAGCCCAACCTCACCCTGTGCCGCACGTGCCGACCCCTGACCAAGACAGCAGTGGACAGCTGCCTGTCTCCAAACACAAGCCAGAAGGGGATGAGCTGGACACAGAGGAATCCACTACACACCCCAACAGACATCAGAGGCTGACCAGTCCACCTGGACCTCATCAGGCAAGTCCAGGTGAAGACCTCCAGAATGGTGTGGCCCTAGCGGACACTGCATCCACATTGTCCAACACCAACAGCGCCACGCTCGACAAGCAGGAGAAGAAGAAGAAGAAGACTCTGTCCTCTTCTGCTGATCTACCGACGATACCCTGGCCCGCTTTCGTAGTTAACAGAAATAAATTCACTTCCGATCTGCTCAGCACTGATGACCACAACATGTACGTGTCGTCGGATGAAAATAGCGGCGTTCAGGCAAATACATCCGGTGAAAATAGCGGCGTTCAGACAAACACATCCGGTGAAAATAGCAACGTTCACACAAACACATCCGGTGAAAACACCGGCGTTCAGACAAATACATCCGGTGAAAATAGCAACGTTCACACAAATACATCCGGTGAAAATAGCAACGTTCACACAAATACATCCGGTGAAAATAGCGGCGTTCAGACAAACACATCCGGTGAAAATAGCAACGTTCACACAAACACATCCGGTGAAAACACCGGCGTTCAGACAAACACATCCGGTGAAAATAGCGGCGTTCAGACAAACACATCCGGTGAAAACACCGGCGTTCAGACAAACACATCCGGTGAAAACACCGGCGTTCAGACAAACACATCCGGTGAAAATAGCGGCGTTCAAACAACAAACACCAGCAGAACATTCGTTTTAATTCCTACCGCTCACCGGCGCTTTCCCAAATCCTCCGCACCGCTGCTGAGACAAGGCACCGCCGCTGCCGCGACGACCAAGAATTTTGCGTACTCTGGGGGAGGTGAGTATCTCTTGCCCCCTGTCTACTCCCACGTTCAGCAGAACCACTTG
>NC_134881.1:4837580-4887580 GCF_041734735.1 Babylonia areolata
ATCCGGAAGATAGACAGGACAGTAATCAGCGAAGAAATCGTGACAGAGAACTGAAAGTTTGTATTGTATTCGTGCTTGACTGAGGAGCCATTGAAGGGAAGCGAGAAGGGGAGTGCTGGTGCGTCAACGTTTCTTGTCCTTGAGCGTGAGTCGTACTGCAGAGAGGACACAAAGCATCACAGTCCAGCACGGGTTAAAACATGTAAAACTCGACATAAAACATCCCAGCACGGATTGAAACATGTAAAACTCGACATAAAACATCACAGTCCAGCACGGGTTAAAACATGTAAAACTCGACATAAAACATCCCAGCACGGATTGAAACATGTAAAACTCGACATAAAACATCACAGTCCAGCACGGATTAAAACATGTAAAACTCGACATAAAACATCACAGTCCAGCACGGGTTAAAACATGTAAAACTCGACATAAAACATCACAGTCCAGCACGGATTAAAACATGTAAAACTCGACATAAAACATCACAGTCCATCACGGATTAAAACATGTAAAACTCGACATAAAACATCACAGTCCAGCACGGATTAAAACATGTAAAACTTGACATAAAACATCACAGTCCAGCACGGATTAAAACATGTAAAACTTGACATAAAACATCACAGTCCAGCACGGATTAAAACATGTAAAACTCGACATAAAACATCACAGTCCAGCACGGATTAAAACATGTAAAACTTGACATAAAGCATCACAGTCCAGCACGGGTTAAAACATGTAAAACTCGACAAAAAACATCACAGTCCAGCACGGGTTAAAACATGTAAAACTCGACATAAAACATCACAGTCCTGCACGGATTAAAACATGTAAAACTCGACATAAAACATCACAGTCCAGCACGGATTAAAACATGTAAAACTTGACACAAAGCATCACAGTCCAGCACGGATTAAAACATGTAAAACTTGACATAAAGCATCACAGTCCTGCACGGGTTAAAATATGTAAAACTCGACATAAAAGGAAGAAGCAAAATATTCAGCCTGTGAGGTGTGTGGCCTTGACCTACGTCGATGTTTGGTGTTCTAACTGACCTAAAAATGTATCATTTGTGTCCCCACCCAAGCCCACACTGATTTAAAAATAGATGTTTCAGTCAGTGGTGTACTCACGTTTTCCCCCATCTCTCTGTCCGTCTTCGTCATTGTAATGGTGATGATCATAATGATGTTGCAGGTGTGTGTGTGTGTGTGTGTGTGTGTGTGTGTGTGTATGTGTGTGGGGGTGTGGGGGAGGGATGTGGCTGTGGGTTGCACGCGCTCTAGCATGGCTTGTACATGCGAGTGTATGTATTATAAAATGTGTGCTGGCGTAGCAGTGTACGGTCTCTCTCACGTTGCAGGAAGGACGGCCTGAAACTGATCCCAAACACCATCACCATACGAACACAGAAGAAAGGTACTGTCTCAACCTTTCCTTTTTAATTCCAGTACTTATCACGTCGGTTCAGTTCGATCTGGTTTAGTTCAGTCCATGGCTTGATCAGTGCATTGCGAACATCAGGCATCCGCTCTTTTTTATTATTATTTTTTTTTTTTTTTTTATTGTTTTCATTTTTGGTCGCAGGTTGGTGTTGATTCAGGGCAGCCCAAAACACTCAAGTCCTGATTCCAAAAACACTCCCATAATGAGTCAATATGGGGTGATATCTCTTCGATTCCGACAGTGATTCAGGAACAATGCCAGATTAACACCACACGAACACAAGTGGAATGTATTAAGGGTCACCCCAAAATAGTTCCATGTGGTGTCATTCAGGAGCAGTCGTACTGGCCCAGAAATAACTTCCTTGTGGTCTCTGTTCAGGACACGGGACGGAATCGTTCAAATTCTGCCACAGAGTGAGACCCTCACCATTTGTCTTGCTTTTCAAAACAGAATGCGTGGGGCTGAGTCAACAAAATGTCCTGGTCTGAAATAACACCAAGGGGGGTGTTTCTTGGGCAGACTGCAGAGCGGTCATCACGGTGCTTGGGCGGGGGGGGGGGGGGGGGGGGTCATGTCCTGGTGTTACACCGACGGTCCTGAAAAACGAATACTTCAATGTGTCCTGTGTCACAGAAAACAACAGCAATTATCACTTCCCCTCCTCCCCTCTCCAACACCCCCTCAAAAAAAATGTAAACGGAGTATCCACAGTTTACATGCACCATGGCTGGAATTATCACCTCAGAACTGAAAAACGAAAATTAATGCTCACAAACATGCGCGCTCGGTGTATATCTACACACATGACCTACTGGCGCATTTCGTTATCAAGCAATGACTGAAGGGTTTGTCCACCAGACTCGAGTTTGTCATGGTTATCAGCGAAATCCTGATACTGCGCCGTTTTGGGATCGTGTTGGCCTAACACCAGACGTGACTGGACAAACACAGACCACTATCGGAGCACTAGATGCCCAAGATAACTCTGAAGTAATTTTTTTCTTCTTTTTCTGCGTTCGTGGGCTGTAACTCCCACGTACACTCGTATGGAGGGGATGGGGGTGGAGGGAGAGAGGGAGGTTACGTCTGTGGCCGTTTTTACCCCGCGAAGTAGGCAGCTGCACTCCGTTTTCGGGGGGGGGGTGTATTCTGGGTATGTTCTTGCTTCAATAACCTACTGACGACTGACAGGGATTACAGAATTTTTAACGCGCCGATTATAATCTTCTGCTTAAGTGCACACGTGAAGGCGGTAAAGGCACAAGCAGGTCTACTCGTCTGTTGGTCCTGGAGATCGGACAAAAATCTCGACCTATAACCCACTAAGGGATGAACGCCGTGAGTGGGATTCGATCCCAGGACCCTCAGATTGAAAGTTCAACGCTTTAACCACTCGGCTGTTACACCCGTCACTCTGAAGAAATTATTTTTGGGGTTACATTGCAGCCAGGGTTATCAAAGTGATGTAAAACAAGGACAATGCACATCAAAAAACTAATAATAGAAAATAAGAAAAAAACAGCATAAAAATATTTGATATATGCCTTTCCAAGCTGTTCAAAACAAGTTATCCTTTTCAAGTGTTTTTCTTTCCGTTTCACTTTTTTGCTGACAAATTGGCCAGAATTCGGTTTAGAAGTGTAATAACAGGCTCATGAACACCGGAACGGAAACGTACAAGACATCTGATACTTTCATCTTTATTCTTTTTCACATAAAGGTGTGTGTGTGTGTGTGTGTGTGGTTGTGCATGTCCGTGTCTGTATGTCTGTGTGATTGTTTCTGTGTTGGTGTGCTTGTTGTTGCTGTTTTGTTTTTGTTTTGTTTTTGTTTTTTTACAGATGTCTGTGTGATTGTCTCTGTGTTGGTGTGCTTGTTGTTGTTGTTTTACAGATGTCTGTGTGATTGTCTCTGTGTTGGTGTGCTTGTTGTTGTTGTTTTACAGATGTCTGTGTGATTGTCTCTGTGTTGGTGATTTTTTTCCTGTATAATATAACAGCCTGTACTGACGTGCATGTTGCAGGTTCGCCCCCACCCCCTCCCCCCTGCTGGTCATTTCCAAAACGGGCAAGCTGGGAGACACACTGGCACCAAGGTGCGAGAATGGCTGTGTGTGTGCGTACGTGCGTGTGTGTGTTTGTGTGTGTGTGTGTGTGTGTGTGTGTGTGTGTGTGTGTGTGTGTGTGTGTGTGTGTGTGTGTGTGTGTGTGTGTGTGTGTGTGTGTGTCTGTGTCTGTGTGTCGGTGTATGTATGTGTCTGTGTGTGTCTGTGTCTGTGTACAAGCGCGTGGCTGTTTGAGAGAGAGAGAGAGAGAGAGTGTGTGTGTGTGTGTGTGAGTGAGTGAGTGTGTGTACAAATAATTGAGCTAAACCTGGACAAGCATTACACATGACAGTCAAGGATAGAGGCTGCATCCTGATTCTGTTTGCTTTGAAGAACAAGATTTACTGTCTCGTTTTTCACTCACTTATAACGCGGTGTTCGGCTGTGTGAGTGCGTGCGCACGCGCGCGCGCGCGTGTGTGTATGTATGTGTGTGTGTCTGTCTGTCTGTGTGTGTGTATGTCCGCGTGTCCGTGGTAAACCTTAACATTGCAATTTTCTCTGGAAATACTTTGTCTGTCAATACCAAATTTGGCTTTAAAATATCGTGAAAAAAGTCTTCACAGGCATACCAATAACAGGTTGTAAGTCTCCCGAATTAAACCGTGGTTCTGGATCATTAACGATTTATTTCGTTAAGGCTATTCCCGGATTCCGAAAACGCTATTTCACCGCTTCCCAGTTGGTTATGCTTGGTAAGAAGATGGCATGACCTCATTTTTCTTGTTCGCATTTTAAAGAAAAGAAATACAAAATTCTGGACAGAACACATACAGTGACTCTAGATACACACCATCAACGTGTTTACTGCATACAAATGTTCTAATGTGGTCACTGAATTAACTAGAATGAACATAAAAAAGAAAAATATAATCAGCCGTTTCAACAAAGCTGTTTGCATGCATAATGTTATGTATGGAAATGCTCCAAAAAAGATTGCAGACACATTTAAAACTAATGAACACAGACACAACCACATGCTCTGCATACCCAGACCAAGAAACAACCTTTACAAATCCAGCTTTCTGTATTCTGGTGGAAAATTATGGAATAATCTCCCACTCACTCTGAAAAGTATCGTAAATAAAAACGTGTTTAAGAAAAATCTGAAGAATCACCTCATTGAAAATAATTAACAGTAATACAAATTTTGACCTGGTCTGTGTGTGTGTGTGTGTGTGTGTGTGTGTGTGTGTGTGTGTGTGTGTGTGTGTGTGTGTGTGTGCAGGCTGGCTGGAGGCAGGACAGTGGCACCCAGACAGCTGCTCAGTGCCAGAGCAGCTAAGTGAAAGGTTTCTGCGCGGCTGTCTGGGAAACAGCACTCTGCTGCTGCTGGGCGATTCCAACGCCCGCATGATGCACGCTGCAGTGCTGGACCTCTTGGGCATCCGGAGGGCGGGCGCTTGGCATGAGCCGCTTACCGTAGAGGTGTGTGTGTGTGTTGTGTGTGTGTGTGTATGTGCGCGCGCGCGCGCGCGTGTTTGTGTGTGTGCTTGTGTGTGTGGGTGTGTGTGTGTGTGCTTGTGTGTGTGTGGGGGTGGGTGGGGGGGGTCTGTGAGTGTGTGTGTGTGTGTGTGTGCGTCTGTGTGTATGTGTGTGTGTGCGTGCGTGTGTGTGTGTGTGTGTGTGTATGTATATGTGTGTGTGTGTATGTATATGCGTGTGTGTGTGTTTCTGTGTCTGTGTCTCTGAGTGCGTGTGTGTGTGTGCGTCTGTGTGTATGTGTGTGTGTGTGTGTGCGTGCGTGTGTGTGTGTGTGTGTTTGTGTGTGTGTGTGTGTGTGTGTGTGTTTTGTTGTTGTTTTTTGATAGCATCTTAGTTGTTTTGTAAAGTTGTGGGTTGGTGATGGGGTTGGGTTTAGATGGGCTGGGTTTACGGGGTTTGCATGGGGTGGGTTGTGATGGGGTTGGGTTTAGATGGGCTGGGTTTACGGGGTTTGCATGGGGTGGGTTGTGATGGGGTGGGTTTTCGGGGTTTGCATGGGGTGGGTTGTGATGGGGTGGGTTTACGGGGTTTGCATGGGGTGGGTTGTGATGGGGTGGGTTTACGGGATTTGCATGGGGTGGGTTGTGATGGGGTTGGGTTTACGGGGTTTGCATGGGGTTGGTTTAGATGGGTTGGGTTTACGGGGTTTGCATGGGGTGGGTTGTGATGGGGTGGGTTTTCGGGTTTCCATGGGTTGTGTTTGGACTGGCGGTTTTTTATGAGTTGATTTGGATGGGTTGTGTTGGGTTTATGGTTTGGGGTGGGGTGGGCTACGGTAGGTTGGGCTTAGTTTGGGTGGGTTGGATTTGTGGGTAAGGATGGGTATGGATGAGTTGGGATGGAATTGGGTGGGATGGGTTAGGGTGGGTTCATGGGGGTAGGATTGGATGGGATGGGTTAGGGCGGGTTCATGGGGTTGGGATTGGATGGGATGGGTCAGGGCGGGTTCATGGGGGTGGGATTGGATGGGATGGGTTAGGTTCATGGGGGTGGGAATGGATGGGATGGGTCAGGGTGGGTTCATGGGGGTAGGATTGGATGGGATGGGTCAGGGCGGGTTCATGGGGGTGGGATTGGATGGGATGGGTTAGGGCGGGTTCATGGGGGTAGGATTGGATGGGATGGGTCAGGGCGGGTTCATGGGGGTAGGATTGGATGGGATGGGTCAGGGCGGGTTCATGGGGGTAGGATTGGATGGGATGGGTTAGGGCGGGTTCATGGGGGTAGGATTGGATGGGATGGGTTAGGTTCATGGGGGTAGGATTGGATGGGATGGGTTAGGGCGGGTTCATGGGGGTAGGATTGCATGGGATGGGTTAGGTTCATGGGGGTAGGATTGGATGGGATGGGTTAGGGCGGGTTCATGCGGGTGGGAATGCATGGGATAGGATGGCTTGGGATCTGTCTGGTGTGGTTGGGGTAAGGTTTGGTGTACTGTGCCCTGTCGAGTTTCGTCGTGTTGAGGCCAGGGAGTGAGGCGTGAGGCAATGTGCAACATGTAAAATGTGGCGTGGTGGCCTTGTGGTAACGTGTCTGCATAGGAAGGGACAGAACCTGACTGCATGTGATCGAACCCCACACATGACGGTGTTTTCTCCTCGTCCACTACCCCTTCAGTGGTGGTCTGGACGCTAGTCATTGCACAAGTTAATTTCGATGTGGATTAATGAAGTGTTTTTGATTTGATTTGATTGGTTTGATAGTCGTTTGGAAGAGACGATAAACTGAGGTCCCGGATACAGCATGCACCTAGCGCACGAAAAAAGGGCCCATGGCAACAGAAGGGTTGCAGAATTCTATAGAAAATCAACTAGGGAACTAAATACTCACTTGCAACAAAAACAAATAACAGACAGAGAGAGACAGAGAAAGAGACAGAGACAGAGACAAAGACAGACAGAGACAGAAATAATTATGTGTGGCGCTGTACTGTTGCGACGCACTCTCCCTCGGGGGAGCAGCCAGAATTTCGCTCAGAGAAATCTGTCACGTTGTGACAAAAGACTATTTGAAATACAGCATAATGTCAACACAACCCAGGTGGCAGCACTGAACAGCTCCGTGGTCTTCGTGCCCCACGCCCGCCCCTTCAATCCCGGGGGAACGAACCCCAGTCCCCTACACACCCTCTCCGCCCACCGCCTCTTCCGCCCCCTCCCTTCCCCCGGCAACTACATCGTTCTCCTGCACTACTGGCTCCACTTTGTCTTCTACCCCATGTCCGTATTCAGGTCTGTCCGTCTGTGTGTGTTTTGCTGTCTGTCTGTCTGTCTGTCTGTCTGTCTGTTTGCTTCTCTGTGTTCTGGTCAGTGATACCACGCTATGTAATGCAGCACTCTGGTAGCACCACACCACAATGAAACACAACAAAAGACAACACATACATACACATACACCCCCCCCCCCACCACACACATAGACACGCACCCTACCCTACCCTACCCTACCCTAATCCAACACCAGCGCAGGGACAAACTCTGCCAAGCAAAACGCTCCATCCAGAAACTACTCTACCATGCAACACCACACCACACCACACCACACCTCACCACACCACACCAAAAACTACTCTACCATGTAATACCACACCACACCACACCACACCACACCACACCACACCACACCACACCACACCACACCACACCTCACCACACCACACCACACCACACCACACCTCACCACACCACACCACAGGTACTACAAAACACTATACAACACCCTACCCCGATACAGGGACAGACTCTGCCAAGCCAAACGCCACATCCAGAAACTACTCTACCATGTAATACCACACCTCACCACACCACACCACACCACACCACACCACACCACACCACACCTCACCACACCACACCACAGGCACTACAAAACACTATACAACACCCTACCCCGATACAGGGACAGACTCTGCCAAGCCAAACGCCACATCCAGAAACTACTCTACCATGTAATACCACACCTCACCACACCACACCACACCACACCACACCACACCACACCACACCTCACCACACCACACCACAGGCACTACAAAACACTATACAACACCCTACCCCGATACAGGGACAGACTCTGCCAAGCCAAACGCCACATCCAGAAACTACTCTACCATGTAATACCACACCACACCACACCACACCATATCACACCACACCACACCACACCACACCATATCACACCACACCACACCATATCACACCATATCACACCACACCACACCACACCACACCATATCACACCACACCACACAAAAAACCTCACCATATGACACCACACCACACCACACCATATCACACCACACCACACCACACCATATCACGCCACACTATACCACACCACACCAAACCACGCCACACCATACCATACCACACCACAGGCACTGCAAAACACTACACAACACCACACCACACCACACCACACCATATCACGCCACACCACACCACACCACACCACACCACATCACACCATACCATACCACACCACAGGCACTACACAACACTACACAACACCCTACCGGTGCAGGGACAGACTATGGAAGCTACTCTACCATGTAATACCACACTACATAACACCACACCATACCACACCACATAACACCACACCATACCACACCACACCATACCACACCACACCACACCATACCACTCCACATAACACCACACCATACCATACCACACCACACCACACCATACCACACTACATAACACAACACCATACCACACCATACCACACCACATAACACCACACCATACCATACCACACCACACCACACCATACCACACTACATAACACCACACCATACCACACCACACCACACCATACCACACTACATAACACCACGCCATACCACACCATACCACACCACATAACACCACACCACACCATACCACACCACACCACACCATACCACTCCACATAACACCACACCATACCATACCACACCACACCACACCATACCACACTACATAACACAACACCATACCACACCATACCACACCATACCACACCACATAACACCACACCACACCACACCATACCACACCACATAACACCACACCATACCACACCACACCACACCATACCACACCATACCACACCATACCACACCACATAACACCACACCACACCACATAACACCACACCATACCACACTACATAACACCACACCATACCACACCACATAACACCACACGATACCACACCACATAACACCACACCATACCACACCACACCATACCACGCCATAGCACATAACACCATACCAAGCCACGTCACACCACACCACACCACACCACATAACACCACACCATACCACGCCACAGCACATAACACCATACCACGCCACAGCACATAACACCATACCACGCCACAGCACATAACACCATACCAAGCCACGTCACACCACACCACAGGCACTGACAACAGTACCTTGACCCCCGTGCAGGGACAGACTCCGCCAAGCCAAACGCGCCATCCAGGAACTCCTGCACCGACACCCGACGGCCAAGGTCTTTGTACGCGGGCCTCACGTGCTGTGGGACAGCCGGGGTCACCAAAAGCACGTGGGCGACCAGCTGGGACCCTGGATGACCCGGGTGGCCAGGGAGGAGTTCCGAGACCTTCGGGACAAGGTCTGGTTTCTGGACTTCTGGCCCATGACCCTAGCTAGCGAGAACCGGGACCTCCACCCGCCCAGGGCTGTGGTTCTTCAGATGCTGAGAGTCGTGTTCGGATATGCCTGTCCTGAGGCCCCCGCTGACTGACTGACTGACCCTGACGTGGTGGAGGTGGTGGTGACTGCATACTGCTGATAAGACTTTCGCAATACAGTGCTACTTTTGAGTTTGCTTATTATAGAGTTGACAGACTTTCATATTACAATTGTGGCTTGAATGTTTGTGTTCATAGAGCTGACAGACTTTGACTTTATATGTTTGACTAACGTTCTGGCTAGAAAGAACCACAAGACCTTCACATTACAGTTCTGTCTACCCTACTTGTTGGCTGTTTAAAGCTGATAGACTTTGATATTACACTTCTTCCTTACTTGTTGGCTGTGTAGACCTGAGACTTTCGTATTATAGATTTGTCTGCCCTGCTTGCTGGCTTTATAGAAATGATAGACTTTCTTTAAAAAAAAATTCTACCTGTTACACACACACACACACACACACACACACACACACACACACACACACACACACACACTTCTGTTTTTTTGTTCATCGCAATACCAGAATCTCCAGCAGACATTGTTTCAACATCGTCGTGTTTCTGAAACCTCTGGACATTTGTGAATTGCAATATCATGTGCGTTTGTCTAGCGCGGCCTTGCTAAAACAATGGCTTTGCTAAAACAGTGGCCTTGATAAAACAATGGCTTTGCTAAAACAATGGCCTTGATAAAACAATGGCTTTGCTAAAACAATGGCTTTGCTAAAACGATGGCTTTACTTAATGGCCTTGCTAAAAGAATGGCTTTGCTTAAACAATGGCTTTGCTAAAACAATGGCTTTGCTTAAACAATGGCTTTGCTAAAACGGTGGCTTTGCTAAAACGGTGGCTTTGCTGAAACAATGGCTTTGCTAAAACAATGGCTTTGCTTAAACAATGGCTTTGCTAAAACAATGGCTTTGCTTAAACAATAGCCTTGCTAAAACAATGGCTTTGATAAAACAGTGGCTTTGCTGAAACAATGGCTTTGCTAAAACAGTGACTTTGCCAAAACAATGGCCTTGCTAAAGCAATGGCTTTGCTAAACCAAAGGCTTTGCTAAAACAATCCTCCAACTAACTGTTGACGGAAGGAAACAGAAAGGAAGACAGAAAGATATTATTTCTGAAAACGATGGACTGATACCATTGCAGAATCGACAGGAAAACCATATTGATTGATTCATTCATTTTGTTTATTTATTTATCAAGGCATCTTGCTATAGATGCATGTTCTTGTAGCTCTGTGCAGAGACTTAACTCACTCAGTACGGCCAGTCCTCTCTTCTCCTCTACACAGACCCCTCGGATGTCCAGTGGGTGTCTGAATGACCCAACCTTTAGCTTCCGTCGTCAGAATTGTGGTATTCTTTGTCAACATTCACCTCTTCAGTATAAGAGCCTTCCACTTGCAATATTTTGATGATGGTAATTGGGGTGAAACGCTGTTAGCGTCGTCTCTTTCGCCGTTGGTATGGAGAGACTTAAGCTTTGACACACAGCTGACAGACCTGAAGGAATCTGGTGAACATTGATTTTCTTCTGTGCAGTGCCACTAGTCGCTCTTCACAGAGTTGAGGGAGGAGAAATATCTGGTGCGGTGTAAAGGGGTGTAGAGTCGTTCAAGTGACGGGTTTGTTTGTTTTTTTGGGGTTTTTTTTTTTTTTTTGTTTTTTTTTTTTTTTGGGGGGGGGGTTCTTTAATTTTATTTGGATCATTTAATCATTTGTTTGTTGTGGGTTGTTGTCTTTTTTGGTGAACATGACGGGTTTATTTGTTGTTGTTGTTTGGGGTTTAACAATGAAAATAAAAATCCATGGAGGGCCACTTTTTCGTGTTCTATGGCGATCAAAGTGAAGATTTCTGAATTCTGTCAAGAACACTAACTCCTTCTTCATATGAACTTACACACACACACACACACACACAGAGAGAGAGAGAGAGAGAGAGGGGCAAAAATGCAACTAATGAATACAAGAACGAGAGATTCGTTTTCTGTTTGTTTATTCAGCAAACCGAAAATAGCATTGCAAATACAACAAAACATTAAAAGATATGTTTTTTAGCTGTTGCAACGTGGAGCACGAAGCATGAAAAGTACATTGTGGAGTGGTTTCCCTGCAGTGAGAACACAGTATCCGTTCCCACGTGTGTGTGTGGGGGGGGGGCGAGGGGAGGGGGGGAAGGCATTTTCTTTCTTTTCAATCTCTGTTTCTGAGGGGGGGGGGGAGGGTACGGGGGGTGCGGAGGGGTTGTATTTGTGTGTGTGTGTGTGTGTGTGCGCGCGCGCGCGCGCGCGCGTGCGTATGTCTTTGTGTATGATAAATCAGTGTTCATGATGAATAATCAAATACGTAAATGAATGAAAAAAAAAAAATTAAATGCACACATACAAATACGTAATACACTACTTAAGCAAAGTTGCACCTGTTTGGGTTGGGTTGTTTTGATCGTTTGTTTTTGTTTTTTGTTGTTGTTTTTTTGTGGGTTTTTTTTGGGGGGAGGGGGGGGGGGTTCAAGTGAAATTTGTAAAAGAATCATCACTGCTCTCCTTACCACTCTATAGCATCAAACAACATGCAAACAAACTAAACTGATAAACGTGTCCGGAAGAAAGGATTTCAAGTATTGCATAACTGGAACGCAAAACTTCACTTTTGATCCCAGAAAATAGTAGACCATATGTGAGAGAGACGTGCGTGGAGAGAGGGGAAGACATAGAGTTAGACAACTGTTTTAGTTTGAAGGGCAGGTAGACACAAAGTTAGACAACTGTTTTAGTTTGAAGGGCAGGTAGACACAAAGTTAGACAATGTTTACAAACAGAAAGTTAGAAAACTGTTTGGTCTGAAAACTGTTTGAAGGGTTCGTAGACAAAGAGACAACTGTTGAGTTCGATGATTGTTAAACAGAGAGTTAGAACAATTGTTTAGTTTGAATGTTAGCTATACAGAAAGTTAGACAACTGTTTAGTTTGAATGGGAGGTAGACAAAGAGACAACTGTTTAGTTAGTTTGAATGGACAGTTTGACACAAAGGTAGACAACTGTTTAGTTTGAAGGGTGGATAGACAGAGAGTTAGGCAACTTTTTAGGCTGAAGGGTATGCAGAGAGTTAGCTGTTTTGTTTGATGGGTTGGTAGACAGATAGCTGTTTAGTTTGAAGTGTAGGTAGACAGTTACACAACAGTTTAGTTTGAAGTGTAGGTAGACAGTTACACAACAGTTTAGTTTGAAGTGTAGGTAGACAGTTACACAACAGTTTAGTTTGAAGTGTAGGTAGACAGTTACACAACAGTTTAGTTTGAAGTGTAGGTAGACAGTTAGACAACAGTTTAGTTTGAAGTGTAGGTAGACAGTTAGACAACAGTTTAGTTTGAAGTGTAGGTAGACAGTTACACAACAGTTTAGTTTGAAGTGTAGGTAGACAGTTACACAACAGTTTAGTTTGAAGTGTAGGTAGACAGTTACACAACAGTTTCAGTTTAGTTTGAAGTGTAGGTAGACAGACAACAGTTTAGTTTGAAGTTTAGGTAGACAGTTACACAACAGTTTCAGTTTAGTTTGAAGTGTAGGTAGACAGTTACACAACAGTTTAGTTTGAAGTGTAGGTAGACAGACAACAGTTTAGTTTGAAGGGTGGATAGACAGAGATAGGCAATAGTTCGGTTCAAAGGGTAGACAGACATAATCAGAAAACTGTTTGGCTTGAAAGTTGGGTAGACAAAGTGAGACAGCTGTTCAGTTTGAAGGATGTCAGGTTTAACCCCTCTCACACCCCCACTCCCGACTGGCTTTCACTGGTTCGCACTCTGAAGATGAATAAGAACAAACTATGTAAAATATATATGAGTCTGGGCTGTCATGTGTATTTTAAATAATGATAACAACAATGATAACAATATGATAACAATAATAAGTATGTTAAGAATAATAATAATAATAATAATAATGTATCTGTTCAACGGGAAAAAAAGGTTCTTTGTCAAATGAACACAAGATTTAGAAATGAACTGAGAGAATATGTGTAATGTTTTTTCTTGTAAAATGTTCACCCTTTTTTGTCATAGAGAGCGAAGGTACCCCTTCCAACCCCAAGGCCAAAGACCTCGCACCTTTAGCTGTGATTTCTTTACGGTGCTGCGACCAGTTTTCTCTTTAACTCTTTCCATACGAACGGTGAAAGAGACGACGTTAACAGCGTTTCACCCCAATTACCATCATCAAAATATTGCAGAATATTATACTGAAAACATGAATGTTGACAAAGAATACCACAATTCTGACGACGGAAGCTAAAGGTTGGGTCATTCAGACACCCACTGGACATCCAAGGGGTCTGTGTAGAGGAGAAGAGAGGACTGGCCGTACTGAGTTAATACATTGTAATAACCGATATAAACGGGAGACAGGTATAAGCACACAATGATGTTTGTGGGAAAAAAAAGGTAGATAAATAAAATGAATAAATACAATGTACGTGTGCAGAAATGTCATGCAGATCAGGAATTCCCAAAAAAAGGGTGGTGACAGTGTAGACCATAGATTGGTGCAGTGGCAAATCACTTGCAGGGAAAACTGAAGAGGTGCCTTCTGGAAATCCTGTGTCCTCTGCATGACAGGGTACGTGTTCTCCCTCGTCATTTCCGCTGGTCCTCTGTGTGTGGTGATGGCCTGAGATCATTCGCAGCCTCTGAGTTTCTCTCACACTAGACTCTCTCTCTCTCTCTCTCTTTCTCTCTTTTAATGTTGATTTATTTTTAGCCCCGCCCCCTCCCCCACCCCTACCCCTGCGCTGTGTGGCGCAATGAGTGTGCGATTTCTTTGCATCACAGTCACTGTACTAACTGTCTCCATCAGTGAAGGTGGGCAAAACAGACAGCTTCTTCTTCTTCTTCTTCTCCTCCTTCGTTCGTTCGTTCGTTGGCTGCAACTTCAACGTTCACTCGTATGCACGAGTGGGCTTTTTACGTGCATAAGTTTTTTGCCCCGCCATGTTGACAGCTTTATTCCGTTTTCGGGGGGTGTGCATGCTGGGTATATGTTCTTGTTTCCGTGACCCACCGAACACCCCCACATGGATTAACGTGCGCACGTGACTTTCTGCATGCGTATACACACGAAGGGGGTTCAGGCACTGGCACGACCGCACACCTGTAGACGTGGGAGATTGGGGAAATATAGCTCCACCTTTACCCAGCAGGCGCCGTCACCGGGATTCGATCCCAGTACCCCGAGGTAAAAGGTCCAACACTTTAACCACTTGGCTGCTGAGTTCGTCAAACAGACGACTAGGCATGGTCATAAGTATGTACAATGCTTTGAAGTGCCCACAGTGGCAAGGGAACTGATCCATGCAGCACGCACAGTAAAGAACTGTTCCCCTGGCAGGATTTTAAAAAAAAATGTGAGGCGTGGTGGTTCAGTGGATAACTTACACTGTAAACGAGAAGTCCTTGGTTCAAATCACGTACCAGCCAGATTTCTCTCTCTCTCTCTCTCTCTCTCTCTCTCTCTCTCTCTCTCCTTCTCCTCACCCTCCCTCCCTCTCTTTTCCGCTACATCTGTGTGCTAGTCTGTTGGATAAAGAAAAAAAAGCAAGATATCATGTTCTTAACGCAAATAAAAGAACCCACAGCTACAAGGAGTTGTCTCTCGCAACATCTTTTTTTGATTTGTCAACGAATTAATAAACGCTGACAATTTTTTTTTAAAGGAGAAAAGAAAAAGGTTCGTGACTGCGGTGACGTGATCTCCCTGGGGACAGCAGTCCGAAATTCACACAACAAAAAACACAATGGTCAGTTTCAATTATAATACAAAACAATAAAAACGAGAAAGCACAACATACGAATACATATCATCATCTTTGGGTATCGCGGCATTGCGAGGAAATTGCTGAGAGCAAGTGAGACTTCAATACCCAAATATCACATCGCCATTACCACCAATCTCTGGCCTCCACAACACGATGAAAGCAGTATGAAGAGCTGTGATGTACTTGAAGAGAGAGGGGGAGAGAGAGGGAGAGAGAGAGTACAGAGTGAGAGAAACGGAGATAAATATCAGAATAAGAGAGAGACAGAGACAGACAGAGAGAATGAGAGAAACGGGGAGAAACAGAGAGGGGGTGAGAGAGAGAGAGAGAGAGAGAGAGAGAGAGAGAGAGAGAGAGAGAGGGTGACTGAGCAAGAAACACACAGAGAGAATACAATGGCAGAAAGACAGAGAGAGAAAGAGAAGTTCCTCGTTTTGAAAGGACTTTTTATGCGACTGATAAGTGTGTGGAATGAATAAGTAACCGAGTAAGCCAGTCATTTCAAAACAAAAACATTTAAAACTGAATTCAAAACAACAACAACAACAACAAAAACAGAAAAACATTGAAGGCAAATTATTTGTCCACTGATTGTCAAAAGACCGATGATGAAAATCACTTATTTTCCTCCTCAGTTTCATCCACCATTTCCTTCTTTTAAAGAAAAAAAAAAGAGGGGGGGGGGAGAAAAAAAATCAAAATAAAATAATAATAAATACAACGAAAATCGATAATAACAATAATAGAAGAAGAAGAATAAAAAGGGACAAATAGACATACAGATAAAATCGATAAATGAAAGAAAAGTGTTTGAAAATAAATCCGAAAGGTAAAAGAATCAGCAAGCGTTGTCAGCCCTCGTTGTTGAAGTATCGTCTGCTTGCCGCTTCACGAAGCGCACAGTGTAAGGGGAAGGGGTGTAAGTGATGCCGATGTGGCCCTGCAAGCTGGGTAGCGTCCCTTGGACCGACGGCAGAATTTCGTAGCGTTGCAGCAAAGTGGTGAGAAACTGGAACAGTTCCATGCGGGCCAAACCCTCGCCAGGGCACGACCGCTTCCCTGCACACACATACCATGGCTTCGTTTATTTTGTCGCAGTTTATTATTAGGGGGGTGGGAGGGAAGGAAAGAGAGAGAGAGGGGGTGCGGGAGGGGGGGGAGGATAGGTAGAGAATGGGAGAGAGAGGGGTGAGGGGAAAGAGAGGGGAAAAAAGAGAGAGGGAGAGAAAGATAGGCAGAGAATGGGTGAGAGATGGGGAAGGGAGGGAGAGAGAGAGAGAGAGAGGAACACAGAGAGAGAGAGACAGCCGAGAGAGAGAGAGGTAGAAGTTGAGAATGAACGAGAGAGGGGTTGAGATTAGGAGGAAGAGAGAATGAATGAATGAATGAATGAATGAATCTTTATTTTCCAACGGTGAAGATATTAGCACTTTGGCCGACTTACACATCTGCCGTTGTTCTAAGAGACACACAAACATGTACGCATATAAATGTAGTTATACTGAAACAAGAGAGACAAGACAAGACAAGACAAGACAAGACAAATTCTTTATTTCGAGGATATTAGATAAGCACTGGTGTCCTTTTTTACATCCAGTCCCCGCCCTGAATAGGGTCTACACTACACAATATTTAATAAAATGAAAGCATGGTGTTAGTAGAGATACATAACAGAGGAAAAAAATATGCATAAATCAAAACAAAACAACAACCACACACACACACACACACACACACACACACACACACACACACACACATGGCATACAGGCACTGGCATGGTGTTAGTATAATGCATAGGGAAAAAAATGAACAAAATCAAAGAAACAAACACACACAACACACACCGCATGACACACCAGAATGGGGGATAGAGGGTGAGGAAGGTTCTCAGTCAACCATACACGTTTGACAAACAGTATCAATAAAATGAACGATTTACATTACACATTATGGCATAAGGTGGGAAAGGCAATGTTTTTTTTAAAGGTGGTTGGGCAGTGGTGTTGTTGAAGAGAGAGAGAGAGAGAGAGAGAGAGAGAGAGGTATAAGTATAGAATGAGAAAGACTGGGAGGGGGAGAAAGAGAGAGAAAGAGAGAGAGAGAGGTATAAGTATAGAATGAGAAAGATTGGGAGGGGGAGAGAGAGAGAGAAAGAGAGAGAGAGAGGTATAAGTATAGAATGAGAAAGATTGGGAGGGGGAGAGAGAGAGAGAAAGAGAGAGAGGTATAAGTATAGAATGAGAAAGATTGGGAGGGGGAGAGAGAGAGAGAAAGAGAGAGAGAGAGAGAGGTATAAGTATAGAATGAGAAAGATTGGGAGGGGGAGAGAGAGAGAGAAAGAGAGAGAGAGGTATAAGTATAGAATGAGAAAGATTGGGAGGGGGAGAAAGAGAGAGAAAGAGAGAGAGGTATAAGTATAGAATGAGAAATATTGGGAGGGGGAGAGAGAGAGAGAGAGAAAGGAAGAGACTGGGAGAGAGGGGTGGAGAAAAAAGAAGCACTGCAGCAGCCCCCTCACCCAGAAAGAAGGGGATCAGGAACTCAGGCCGCACCACCTCGCCCTTGTCGTCCAAGAACCTCTCGGGCCGGAAGTGCTCGGGGTCACGCCACAGGCCGGGGTCATAGTGCACCGAGTGCACGTTGGGGATGACGATGGTGCCCTTGGGGATCAGCAACCCCCCCTCCACCTCCACCTCCTCACTCGCCGCGTGCGTCACGGAGAAGGGGGCGATGTCCGCGAAGCGCTGGCACTCCAAGATGGCCGCTTCCACGTAAGGCAACCGGCGACGGTCCTGGACAGGGGACGGACTGAGAGGGTGAGTCCGGGGTGGTAGGTAAGGAGGGGGATGGGGAGGGTGTGTGTAGGCGCGTGCAGGCACACAGACGCACAGACACTGACACGCACACAGACACAGACATAGACACAGTCATACAGACACACACACACACACACAGACACACACACACACACACACACACACACACACAAAGAGTAGAAGTAGTGATACGGTAGTGGTATAGTTCGTCGAGGGGTGGGTGGGGCGAGGGGAGGGGTAGGCGCGTGCAGGCACACAGACGCACAGACACGGACACGCACACACATAGACACAGTCACACAGACACGGACACACATACACAGACACACACACACAGAGCAGAAGTAATGATACAGTAGTGGTATTGTTAGTCGCCACGGTAACAGCAGCGGTAGTAGTAGTAGTGATAGCAGCAGCAGTAACAGCAGAAACAGTAGCACCAGCAATAACAGCAGCAGCAGTTCATAGCAGCAGCCGCAGCATGCAACAGTAGAAGTACAAAAAAAAAAAAAAAAAAAAGAAGTTCTGACTGGTACCAAATAAACAAATAAAGTAAATTATGAATAAAGTGGAAGACAGGCAGACCATCACCAGCACCTGCACGGAAGGCTTAGCGCCTCCCGGGTAGACGCTGTCAATCTCCTGCCTCATTCTGCGCTGCACGTGCGGCCAGTGCACGAGGAAGATGAGGAACCAGCGCAGGGTGGTGCCGGTGGTCTCTGTGCCCCCGACCAGAAGGTCCCCCACGGTCTTCAGCAGCTGGTCGTCTGGTGGAGGGCACAGCGGATCAACAGCATGACTCCACAGCAATAATCATCATCAGTATCATCATCATCATCATCATCATCATCATCATGACGACGACGGGGAGGACAAGAAGAAGATGAAGAAGAAGAGCAACAACAACAACAACAACAATAATGATAATGATAATAATGTTAAAAATAAGAATAATAATCATCATCATCATAAAAATGGTGATAATGATATAATGATGATAAAGATGGTGAAAATGATGACGATTACGTTGACAATGATAATGCTGATTATGATGCTAATAATGCTATCAATAATAATAATAATAATAATGATAATAATAATAATAATAATAATAATAAAATAGACATAATGATAATAATAATAATGATAATAAACTTTATACAGTGGACATTGCAACTCATTGCACTGAACAAACACGTTTGATGATCAGTAACTAAAAGAACAATTTGAAAGGGGGGGAAATTAAGCTACAGGACACCTGTGGGTTTGAGCCATTTCCGAACAGGGAAATATGAATGAAAATCAGGCTGTTCACGAGAAAGTATGCTAGAAGCTGAGCAGCAGAAACAGAAGATGACAAACATATGAAGAGTAACAGGCTGCTATCCAATAAAATGACCGCAATGACAATGTTAATGTGACATGTGCATGATTATACATATACCCAACAATGCATGTCGGTATGCACATATCAATGTTTGCGAAAATGTATGTATATGAACTTGTTTGGCACTTGTTTTGTTTTACCATCAGATGAAAACTGACTTTTTATGTTTTCTTTTATCCTTTTTTTTTAAACACATATTCACTTTCAGGTTTGCTTGGGGTTTTTTGTTTCTGTTTTTTTGTTTTTTTTTTCCTTCTCGCTTTCCTTTTCATAGAAATATCTCCCTTCTAAGCGATTTCGTCCATTACTCTTGCTGAGAAAACAACAGCGGTCATTCGTCGTGGGCCCTGTCGTGCCTGCTTCGTCCAATTCAAAGATGTCGTCCAGCCGACCGCAAGAGCCTATTTCAGTGCGCCACAATGCCCGCACACTTCTTCAGAAAGTGGTTGATGACAATCAAAGTGCACATGATCTTTAGAGAGTACTTGGTAATACTCAGAGAATACAGGATCCTTTGACGGTGGTGAACAGTACTCTGGTTATAACGAATAGTTGGAGAGTGATCAGTTGGTAAAAATCCTTGGCCGGAGAGAGGTCAATAATGCTCAGTTCACTTAGAATATTTGGAGAGTGGTGAATACCAATTAGATCGCTTAGAATCATTGTAGGGTGGTGAATAACACTCAGATTAATTAGAATATTTGGAGAGTGGTGAATACCAATTAGATCGCTTAGAATCATTGTAGGGTGGTGAATAACACTCAGATTAATTAGAATATTTGGAGAGTGGTGAATACCAGTTAGATCGCTTAGAATCATTGTAGGGTGATGAATAACACTCAGATTAATTAGAATATTTGCAGAGTGGTGAATACCAATTAGATCGCTTAGAATCATTGTAGGGTGGTGAATAACATCAGATTAATTAGAATATTTGGAGAGTGGTGAATACCAATTAGATCGCTTAGAATCATTGTAGGGTGGTGAATAACACTCAGATTAATTAGAATATTTGGAGAGTGGTGAATACCAATTAGATCGCTTAGAATCATTGTAGGGTGGTGAATAACACTCAGATTACTCAGAATCACAAAGCTACAGTTCCAAAGCAAGATCGAAAACTTTTCTTCGGTTAATTCCCTGCTGTTGATCTACAAAGAAACGAACACATTACACTGACACAGACACAGGCATACAGACACAGACACAGACAGACAAACACACACACACACACACACACACACACACACACACACACACACACACACACACACTCACACACACACACACACACTAATACGCTGTCTGGGCACAGTATGACCTCCTGGATTCATGGCATTTTGTTTTCGTCACCTCATCCACGTGGATAATAAGCCTTAATTAATGAATTGATCAATTAATTAGAGTCAGCTGCGGCGTTAACATCCACAAAAGAACAACTGCGTACAAAAGCAGACGAATACGCCAATAAATCACACACACACAAAAAAATTCGCAGGAGTGGCCCCCTCCCAAGTTTCCCCTCTACCCTCACCCCCACCCCAGACAAGATCAACTTCCCCTGTGCTACCACTGCCCCACTATCCCTCCTCTCCCTCCCCCCCCCCACCCCCCACATTTCCCCACCCCCAAACCCAACCCCCCACACCCTTCCCTCTCCCCGGCCATGACATTTCACTGCAGGACCAAACCAAACGTCCAGAAACAAAAGGGACGTAACCACAGCCATGGGGACTGACGGAGCGTGCAGAAAATCGCGGCTCTAACTGGAGTGCTTGCGACTCAGCGACCCAGGCTCATTAAACGCCTAATTTGCTTTGATCAAAGCAAAAGTAACCATGGACTGCGATCCAGCCGTGAACACAAATGTTTTTGTTTGTTTTTAGCGTTGAGCATTTAGCGTTTTGTAACGCAGAACCGCTGTGAGCTTCAGTCGTCTCTCCCTCTCTTGTCAGTATTAAAAAAAATTACCTGCATGATCATTGTCTGCAGCCAAAAGGAGCATTCTTCAGCTTGAAAAAAAACAACAACAAAAAACAAAAAAAACATGAACGAATGAACGAACTCGATTTGTATAGAGCGCCTTAAAACAACAACAACAACAACAAAACCCGCAAATTTGATAGAGCTGACAGATGAAAAGAAAGGCTGCGATTGCATGTACAGTTGGAAAAGACAAAGAATTTCTTTTATAGCTGTTCGTTACACAAGCAATGAGGTTGACTCTCTCTCTCTCTCTCTCTCACACACACACACACACACTCTCTCTCTCTCTCTCTCTCTCTCTCTCTCTCTCAACAGCACAAGTCATTCTTACTAGCGTGAGTAAGTTCGTGAACCGACCCACAATAAAAGGTATATATAGGCCTATATTGGACTACAGTACACACATATGGATGCACAACCCACCCCCACCACTACACCCTCTCTCTCTCTCTCTTTCTCTCTCTCTTTCATCAAACACACATATACATATAAACGTATCAACATAAAACTCGTCATTTCGAAATTCCGTATTGTATCTGCTTGCACCAGTAATGATCTTAGTGATGAACTTACTAGCTAAGTGTGAAACCTGTGCATTTTGTAATGTTGATAAGAACTGTTCTTCACAAAAGATCAATCCCTTTAAAAGTTTGTGCTTGGCACTGTGTTCACACAAATAAAAGAACGTCGGAGGGGAGATGTATTATAAACCTCCATGTGGCGTGGTGTTTTTTACTCAGTTTTTATGAACACATTTTCCTCCCCTTCCTCGTCCGAGTCTTTTCTGTCTGTCTGCCTCTCTCCCCTCACACACACACACACACACACACACACACACACACACACACACACACACACACATTGATACTTTTAAACTTAAAAAAAGTTACACAATTACCTTTTCGCGACACGTGGAGACAGAGAGAGACTCGGAGACAGACAGACAGACTGAGAGACTCGGAGACAGACAGACAGAGAGACTCGGAGACAGACAGACAGACAGAGAAAGAGAGAGAGAGAGACTCGGAGACAGACAGACAGACAGACAGAGACTCGGAGACAGACAGAGAGACAGAGAGAGAGAGAGAGAGACTCGGAGACAGACAGACAGACAGAGAGACAGACAGACAGACAGACAGAGAGAGACTCGGAGACAGACAGACAGAGAGAGAGACTCGGTGACAGACAGAGAGAAAGAGAGAGAGAGAGAGACTTGGAGACAGACAGACAGACAGAGAGAAAGAGAGAGAGAGAGACTCGGAGACAGACAGACAGACAGAGAGAGAGAGAGAGAGAGACTCGGAGACAGACAGACAGAGAGAAAGAGAGAGAGAGAGAGAGACTCGGAGACAGACAGACAGACAGAGAGAGAGAGAGACTCGGAGACAGACAGACAGACAGAGAGAAAGAGAGAGAGAGGGAGACAGACAGACAGAGAGAAAGAGAGAGACTAGGAGACAGACAGACAGACAGAGAGACAGACTCGGAGACAGACAGACAGACAGAGAGAAAGACACAGAGAGAGAGAGAGACTCGGAGACAGACAGAAAGAGAGAGAGAGAGTCGGAGACAGACAGACAGACAGACAGACTCGGAGACAGACAGACAGAGAGATAGAGAGAGAGACTTTGAGACAGAGACACAGAGAGAGAGAGGGAGAGAGAGAGAGAGAGAGAGAGAGAGAGATTTGTGATGATAGCACAAAGAGATTTAATTGCACCAATGTTGTTGTTTTTTTTAAGGAAACTGTTGTGGTTTTTGTTCGTTCATTCATATTTGCGCAGCACTGCACATTACACAAGACTGAAACACATTCAATGAATGAATGAATGAATGCACCACACTCCCGAAGCTATAAAATAAATAAATAAAACTGGGAGCATGGGAGAGGGACAGACTTCAGATAACAATATGATTTACATAAAATCAGATAAGAAATTAAAGCTTATTAAAAATCATGAAGAAAAAAAATCCCTGAAAAAAAAGAAGAAAAAAAAAACAGTGTAAAAACCTCCACTTTTATAGTTAAACATTTGCAGACACACTAAAAGAAGTAAGAATGGGTGGCACTGCACTGTGGCGACACTGGGTTTTATTTTGTTTTTTGTTGTTGTTGTTGTTGTTGTTTTAATATAATTTTTGTTATTTTTACTTTATTTTTTTTTATATCTTTATTGTTTTTGTTTTTTTGTTGTTGTTTTTATTAATTCTTTTTTTTTTTTTCTTTTCTTTTTTTTTTTTTACTTTATTTATTTTATTTTATCTTATTTATTTTATTGGGGTGTTGTTGTTTTTTGTTTTTTTTCTTTTCTCAAGGCCTGACTAAGCGCGTTGGGTTACGCTGCTGGTCAGGCATCTGCTTAGCAGATGTGGTGTAGCGAATATGGATTTAACCGAACGCAGTGACGCCTCCTTGAGCTACTGATACTGATACTGTGGCGACGAATGCCATATCAATTTTTCCGTTCCGTTATAGTAACCATAAATCACCCGTGCAACTTGGCAAGCATCATTATATTTCACGAAAAATGTGCACTCGAGGTAACTGTGATATGGGTGACAGCGGATATTGGTTTCATTTGGTAACAGAATGTCCAACAAATTTATGACATTCGAAATAAGTTTATTCCTCAAAAGCGCATGATGTCACGGTCAGTGTTTATTACAATTTCATCATCATCATTACTCTTTTATCGTTTTATAACGATATTCAAAGCAGGAAGGTGAGTGAGTTTAAAGGTGGTGGAATCTAAATAAAGAAGGAAGAAATTGTAATGTGACGTGTTGTTTTCTTTACTTTATCCCATGTTTATGTTAGAGCGACTGCCTACAGGGTTTTTTTTTTATTATAAACTTTTTTTTTTAATTCATTTTAAATGTAAAACGAAATCGCTCAGCCGACTTTAAATATTTTCTATGCTTTAAGAAATGCTTACCATGCTGCAACTGTCTATCCACCAGGCTCCAGGACTTTTTTTTTTTTTTTTTTTTTTTTTTTTTTTGGATTCTTGTGCGTGTCTGTTGCGCCACTAACTGTGTCTGTCTGTCTGTCTGTCTGTCTGTCTGTCTATCTGTCTGTCTATCTGTCCGTCCGTCTATCTATCTGTTTGTCCGTCTGTCTGTCTGTCTGTGTGTCTATCTGTCCATCCGTCTGTTTGTCTGTGTGTCTATCTGTCCATCCGTCTGTCTGTCTGTGTGTCTATCTGTCCATCCGTCTGTCTGTCTGTGTGTCTGTCTGTCTGTCGGTATGTCTGTCCGTCCGTCTGTCTGTCTATCTGTTTGTCCGTCTGTATGTCTGTGTGTCTGTCTGTCTGTGTGTCTGTCCGTCCGTCCGTCTGTCTGCTCCAGGACCATGGGTGGGGGGTGGGGGAGGGGGGGGGGTGATGCAGGCAGCAAACAGAAGGAAGCAATCTCTTCACACCCTAACAACACGACACACTACAGTAACAACGATAATCCACGAGGGATATGGGGCGTCAACCCCGTTCCCTTGGCGCTCTGTTTACATACTGCTGCCGCCTTCCTGATACTGTGACACATAAATAAACAACACAGGGTGTGAGGTGTGGGGGAAGGTTTGGGGGGGGGGAGGGCTATACGAGGGGGGGCGGGGGGGAGCGGTGGAACTTCGGAGAGGAGAGGAAAACGGTGGGGAGGGGAGGGGGTGGGGGACAAAAAGTATGGAAGAGGGGGAAGGAGAGACAGAAACCAGAAGAGAGAGGGGGGGAGAGAGGGAGAGAGAGAGGGGGGAGGGAGAGAGAGAGAGAAAGAGAGAGAAGGGGAGAGAGGGAGGATGAGAGAAAGAGGGAGACAAAAAGAGACCGAGATAGTCAGAGGCAAACGCAGAGAGAGAGGGAGGCAGTACAGAGAGACAGAGACAGAGAGAGACAATGACAGAGAGCGAGAGAGACTGATACAAACCAAGAGGTTGAGAGACGAACCGATGAAGACAGAAAGAGAGACAGACAGAGACAGAGAGAGTGACAGAGAGAGACAGACAGACAGACAGACAGACAGGCAGAGAGAGAGAGCGAGCAAATGAGGGGCGCGGGGGGTGGGGGAAGGGGTATACAGTCTAAACACTGAGTGCCAATGCCAAAGAAAGTGATCTGATAGTGTTTGCTCACACTATGCATGCATGCATATTTGTCACGAAAAAAACAACAACAAAAAAAAACCAACAACACCGTCAAGCCATGCTATTTTATCTCTATTTATGACATAAAATCAAGGAAAATCGTATCAAGTGTACCTTCCATGACGAAGAAACCAATTTGTTGGTCTCATATGATCTGATGATCAGCGATCGAAGAGAAATATTCTTTCATTCTACTTTTAGTGCTCTGTGTACAGATATTCAGATCTGTGTGGAGATGTTCAGATCTTCTAAATGCAAAGTAACAGAAAAAAAACTAAACACATAAAAGTTCTCACGAGGATCCGCTAAACACACCTAGGTCTTCCATGAACATGCGTATGATGGTGCAGCAAAAACAAATAAAGAAAAGTAAAATAAAATTAAATTAAATTAAATTAAATAAATCCTAGGATCAAGGCGGGAGAGAGAGAGAAAAACGGGCAGACAGACAGACAGACAGACAGACAGACAGACAGAGAGAGAGAGAGTCAACCTCACTGTGTAACCAACAACTAACTATAAAAGAAATTCTTTGTCTTTTCCAGCTGTACATACAATTGTAGCCTTTCTCTTCATCTGACAGCTCTATCAAATTTGCGCTTTTCTGGGGTTTTTTCTCTCTTTTTTTTTTTTTTCTTTTTTTTTCTTTCTTTTTTTTTTTTTTTTCTTTCTTCGGTTTTGTGTTTGTTGTGCTTGTTTTTGTTATGTGTGTGCGTTTGTTTGCTGTTGATGTTGTTTTGGGGTGGGGTTTTTTGTGTTCGTGTGTGTGTGTGTGTGTGTGTGTGTGTGTGTGTGTGTGCGTGCGCGTGCGTGCGTGAATGTGTGTGTGTGTTCTTTTTTTGTGTGCATGTATTTGAAAAAATAATCGAAATGTTTTCTTTGTTTTTTGGTTGTTGTTTTTTATATTGAGATCATCAAAACATCCTCTGAATTATCTTTTGATGACTATGCAAACATCCTCTTTGGACCTAACATGTATTGCCAATTAACTGGTGTGCATCCAAGCTGCATCGAAATCAGCAACATACATCTGTCTGTCTGTCTGTCTGTCTATCTGTCTGTCTATCTCACACGAGTGAGACGGTGAGAGAGTGAGAGAGATAAATAGACTGAATTAATCTGGCAATACCTGCCAGTGTTGATCCTGCTTGTGTGTGTGTGTGTGTGTGTGTGTGTGTGTGTGTGTGTGTGTGTGTGTGTTTCTATGTCTGTGTCTGTCTGTATCTCTGTGTGTGCGTCTGTTGTGTGTGTGTGTGTGTGTGTGTGTGTGTGTGTGTGTGTGTGTGTGTGTGTGTGTGAGTGTGTGTGCGCGCGCTCGCGCGTCTGTGTGTGCAAGTACTTAAATGCGTGATTGTACGAGTTTGTCTCTGTGTGTGTGTGTGTGTGTATGTGTGTGTGTGTGTGTGTGTGTGTGCGCGCGTGCGTGTGTGTGTTATGAATACGAGTGTACAGACAGACAGACAGATAGACAGAGATTTATTCAAGCAATCACCAGTCAGTGTTGATGCAGCACTTGTGTAGGTGCGCTGTCGCGCGCGCGTGTGCGTATGTTTCTGTGTGTCCTTCCACTCGTCCCACTCCCACTACCATCCCCATCCATGAAGACAGAAAGAGAGAGAGACAGAGACAGAGAGAGTGACAGAGAGACAGACAGACAGACAGAGAGAGCACCCACCCACCGCCTAACCCATCCTGCAAAAATGGTATGCTCATTGAGATGGGTAAAAAAAATTTTTTTTTTTTTAAACACCACCACCAACAACAAAAGCACAACAGCAAAGTCAAGAGCTTGGCTGCCGTGCCGAAATTAATGTGTTTTCCTTGAACAGCTCTTCACTGATCTTCTCTCTTGGAGAGGTGCAGGAGGTAAAAAACGTCGAGCATTTCTGAGCACCCTGAGAACCCTCCGTTCAGCAAGTGCTCGCGAGTTGAGATGTTGGAAAGAGATCTGGGGGAAGAGGGGTAGACGCCTTGCTTGTCAGTTTGTGTGTGTGTGTGTGTGTGTGTGTGTGTGTGTGTGTGTGTGTGTGTGTGTGTGTGTGTGTGTGTGTGCGTGCGTGTCTGTCTGTCTGTTTGTCTAAGCCGCTGGCTCTTTTTCTTCCTTTTTTTTTTATCCTGAGGGATGGATAAAGATATAACAATAAACATGTAAACCTGCGCTTAATCTATGACTCATAGAAAACTCGGGGGATAAAAAGAAGTGATATATACATGCGGCTCTCCCTGTCTGTCTGTCTGTCTGTCTCTCTCTTGCTATCTATCTCTTGCTAGCTCTCTTTTTGTCTCTAATTCTCTATTTCTCTCTCTCACATCTCTCTCTCTCTCTCTCTCTCTCTCTCTCTCTCACACACACACACACACACACACACACACACACACACACACACACACACGCCTCCCTCTCCTTCTCCTCTTATTCCTCTCTCTCCCTCTTTCTTCTCTCACTCTCTCAGTCTCGTGGGTGGAGGAAAAACGGTACAGAGCACTTCAAGATGCACTGGTGAAAAACGGGTAAGTGTGTGTGTGTGCGGCAGTGCCGGTAGGGATGGGGTTAGGAATAAGCAGAATGGGAAAGGATGGAGGTGATGCGTGTAGTCAGGTTGTGATATGAGCTGTTTGGCTTACGTCATTAAACTATCGACTCTCCCCATCCCTCTCTCTTAACCCTTTCACCGCCAAGCTCGCATTTATGCACATGCGTGGTAGAGGACCCATGTCACTGAAAGGTGACCATTCATTGGTCTGTTATCCATGAACCTACTGCTCTTAATGTTCGGTGGTTGGATAGGCCATACAGTTTTCTGTTCATCGCAGGGGGAATCTCCAGCTATTCTTAGCCACTGTCTTCTCTGCGTTTACACCACAACGGAATTTTTTTTTACTCTAAATTGACTGGCGGTGAAAGGGTTAACTCTCTCTCTTTCCCCTCCCCCTCTCTCTCTCATCTCCCCCCTCCCCCGCCCCCCTCGCTGCCTCTCCTCTCTCTGTCTGTGTCTGCCTGTCTGTCTGTCTGTCTCTCTCTCTCTCTTATTGATTACTTGCTACCAAAGCGACGCATGTCAGTATGAATGAACCAGCTAAATGCTGATGGAGATAAAAGCAACATGATATTGTTTAGAAAAGTGCGGATATCTGTCTGTGAGAGAAAGATGGACATGTAACGGAATAATAATGCTTAATGCTGTAGTCTTCGGGGTTAGCTGGCCTGTGGGACCATTCCAACGCCGACTGATGGTCATAATTGGATTGACTATCATACAATGCCCGTAGTATATGTATACAAATATTTAGGTGTATATAATTATTTCAACACGTTCAAGCTCTACTGATGCCTGTAAAACTCTCACAAGTAGAGCTAAACATGTATTGACATATCATTGTCTTGAAGAAGTTCAGATTTCAAAGATCGAGTCTCCAAAATTGTTCTTGGAAATATTTGATGCCAACATTCAGCCAGTGGTACAATACGAGCAGAATTGTGCATGTGTGCGCGCGAGCGCGTGTGTATGTATGTGCGCGCACTTTTTCTTTTGATAACTTATAACTTTTGTTTTAAAAAGTTTGACGAAATCCCCATGAGATGGGAGATGGTGGGGGACGTGAGTGCCGGGGTGTGGGTGTGTGGGGCGGTAGGGTTATTGTTCATACTTCATGTTGCTTATGTGCCGTTGTATGTGTTTGTTTTGTTTTGTGCATCCTATTGCATGCATACATATCATTGTGTAGATGTAGCATTTGTTCGCGCGCGCTTGTGTTTGTGTGTGTGTGTGTGTGTGTGTATGTGTGTGTGTGTGTGTGTGTGTGTGTGTGTGTGTGTGTGTGTGTGTGTGTGTACGTGTGTGTGTGTGTGTGTATGTGTGTGTGTGTGTGTGTGTGCATGTGTGTGTGCATGTGTGTGTGTGTGTGTGTGTGTGTGTGTGTGTGATGGGCGCGGGTGCGCACGCCGGGAGGTATATATGTAGATGGGATTGTATGTGTGTGCCCTTGTGCTTTAGACATAGATGAGCATTGTTTCATTTTCTAAGTCGATTTTTAATGTATCTTTCAATATTCGTGGTAGAATTGTAAAGCTCCGTATTGATCAGTTTAGTTACGTGCTTCAGAAATATCCTTTAACATTGATGTTGTTCATGATGATGGTAAGAAAATACTACTACTGCTACTACTACTACTACTATTGCTGCTGCTACTACTACTACTGTTAGCACCACTACTACAACTACAACTAGCAGTAATAATGATGATGATGATGATGATGATAGTAATAACAACAATAATTGATTGATATGGATACTTGTATTGCGCCTATCCTCGGTCGGAGACCAAGCTCTAAGCGTTTCACAAACACTACGGGGTCATTTGCACAACAGGCTGCCTACGTGCATAACAGTGATAATAGTAATAATGATAATAATAATAATAATTCAGTCGTCCCAAAATGATGGGCCTCGGTCGGGCCAGCAACAAAATCATTATAAGACCGACAGACCAGAGATACTACCTCCAGTCTTCGTCATTGACTGTCTCCACACTCACCGCTCGTTTGCCATGCAACCTTTGCTGATTGGTATGCTAACACTGCAGCAAGCCTAAACTCCCGGTGGGAGAGTTATAAGTTGCATCAGTGTAACTGATAAGGGATTTTGCTCAGACACAAGGCCTCAAAATGCATCACACCCGCCCGCCCACGCCACTCCGTTCGGCGGCAAACAGTGCAACGGATAGCGCAACGTGTTGCAGCTGTATATGGCGCCAGCGGTTCGCGGCTCAAGAGCTGTCCATGTAACCGATACAGATGCGTTCACCAGGACTTTGCTGCGTTGTGGCCTAGACTCTCCGCTGCAGGGTGATCGCGACATCAACACATTGTTCCAGTTTATCAGTGTACTGATGTATAAGTATAAAATAACACACACACACACACACACACACACACACACACACACACACACACACAGCACTTTTACAAGGAAGGTAGGGCCTTCAAGACTCACTTGTAATACGCCCTTTATCCAATGTAGGAATCATGAGAGAGACAGACTGACTGACTGACAGCTGACAGACAGACAGACAGACAGGGATAGGGAGAAAGAATCGTCAAAAATGTGTTTTGTATTAAATACTAGTAAGCTTGGCGGCGGGGGGCGGGGGGGTGGGAGGCACTGGAGTGGGATTTAACCATGTTCAGGTCGGAAACAAGAAGACTTACTCACAGCGCTAAAATATCTACCTACTAACGACCAAAATTAATATTCAAACTCATGTTTGTTTTTGTGTGTATGTGTGAGTTGTTGTTGTTGTTGTTTGTTTGTTTTCTGCTGTTGTTTTTCTTTTCTTTTTTTTCTTTTTTTTAAGAGCAATAAATTGATTATTGTCTTCGAAGTGATAACGCCGTTTGAATCATGTTATTTCGATGCACTTCGATTATTTGACATTTCTTCAAAGTTCATGGTAAAGGAGACGTTGCCATGTCTCAGGCACACCACAACATGTAGCTGTTTTCGTCAGATCTACGCTGACCGGTGTACGCTGTGCCTACCGAAATTGAGAGGTTCCTTCGATTCAATTTTTATGTTTAATGTTCATCGATTTCAAATAACCACATGCAGTGAACACGTTGATGGTGTAGTATGTGGCATTGTATGTTTTCTGTCTAGAATTTGTATTTCTTTTAACTGCGAACAAGAAAAACGATGTCATGCTGTCTTCAAACCCAAACATACGTTCCGACAACTGGGAAGAGTCCAATAATAATTTTCTGGATCAAAAGCCTCAACAGATTAAACCGTTCATGATCCGGTAACACGGCTTACTCCGGGAGACTTACAACCTATTATTGGTATGACTGGAACGATTTTTACTCCACTATGTTTAATCGAAAATTGGTATTTGCAGACAATATTTCCTGAGAAAATGAATTTGTCAAAGTTTAGCGCGCGCGCGCACACAGACACACACACACACACACACACACACACACACACACACACACACACACACACACACACACAACAGAATGCTTGGCTATAACAAACATACTCTCACTTTGTTTACACAAGTAAGTTATAAACAACTTGAAGGTAGACGTGTGTACAATACAAAAACAGCTCGGGGGTCTGTCTGTCTGTCTGCCTGCTTGCCTGTCTGTCTGTCTCTGTCTCTCTCTATCTGTGCGTCTAATCGTAGACGGGTGTATATTTCAGAAATGGTTGGCGGTCTGTCTGTCTGTCTGTCTGTCTGTCCGTCTGTCTGTCTGCCTGCCTGTCCGTCTGTCTGCCTGTCAGTCTCTGTCTGTCTGTCTGTCTGCCTGTATGTCAGTCTGTTTGCCTGCCTGTCTGTCTGTCTATGCGTCTACCCACCGCGAGTACTGTACTCACAGTCTGCCTTCTGTCTGTCAGTCTGTCTGCCTGTCAGTCTGCCTTCTGTCTGTCTGTCTGTCAGTAAGTCTGTCTGTCTTTCTATGCATCTGCCCGCCGCGAGCAAGTACTGTACTCTTAGTCAGTCTGTCTGTCTGTCTGTCTTTCTATGCACCTGCCCGCCGCGAGCAAGTACTGTACTCTTAGTCAGTCTGTCTGTCTGTCAGTCTGTCTGTCTGTCTTTCTATGCATCCTGCCCGCCACACGAACATCACTCACAGCAGAACGTGGTCCGCGGCTTCTTCTTCTCCTGTCTCTTGACGATCTCGTCCAGATAGGCGTCTATGAAATCGCTGACGTTGTCACGGCTGAAGCGCTTCTGGTGGTTGTCCAGCCACTGCCGCAGGTAGCCCTGCACAAAGTCCACGTTGCGCAGCATCTTGCGCGACTTGAAGAGGTCCCCGGGCAGGCTGTGGAGGAACGGGAAGAAGTTGAGCAGGGCCGTGCCTCCGGCCAGCCCCATGTTCTCTTCGAAGATCTCCAGGAACCTGTTTTCAAGAGAGAAAAAAGGCAACTTTATTTGTTCCAAGACCCCTAAAGAAGTGGCGACAGAAAAGAATGATGATAAAGAGAAGAAGAACAACAACAGCAACGATCATTATCATCATCATTGTCATCAACATAATGATAATAGTAATAATAATAACAGTAGTAATGATAATAATGATGATGATATTGATCATAACAACAACAATAATGATAATAATAATAAGAAGAAGAACAATGAGAACAACAACGACAACAACAACAATATAAAAAAGGATGATGATGATGATTATGACGACGACGACGACGACAACGATGATGATGATGATGATAATAATAATAATATTATTATCATGATCATTATTATTATAATGATGATGATACTGATAATGATAATGTTATCAATGATAATACTGTAGAAAATAAAAACGATGGACTGACAAAAATTACAGAATGGACAGGAAACACCATCAGCAGAGACCCAGGCTTTGACACACAACCCACAGACCTGGAGGAATCTGCTGAACAGGTCTTTACGGCGCTCCAGTGACTCTTCACAGAGAAGAAGAATTCCAATGCAACCGATAATCAAACACAACAAACAAAGCTTATAACCGTGCTCTAAAATGGACACTTGCTGATGGAATGAGTGTGATTCTTAAGTCAAGTCAAGTCAAGATTTTATTTCATGATGGTAAATTGAATAAGCAACAACTGCTTTTTTACATCAAGTCATCAATGAAAATAATCATTAAAAAAAATAATAATAAAAATAAATAAATAAAAATCGAAAAGAAGGGAAAAAAAGAAGAAAAAATAGGAAAGAGAGAAGAAGAAGAAGAAGAAACAAGCAGGTGAAGAGCAACAATAACAACAAAATGCATATATATATATATATATATATATATATATATATATATATATATATATATATATACAAGAATATTGTGATAAAGAAATACACAACTGCATTTCCATTTCACACACACACACACACACACACACACACACACAAGTATATGAACTGGAATGGAATACAGAAAATATGTGATGATGTGAAACACGTTGGAAAGGGTGGGGTGGTAAAAAGACATATAAACTACGCATTGCTAAATCAAAGTTGCCGAACATATTAAAGGAAACCTTGCAAGTATGTCACCAGGTTAATATCGATGTTTATGTATGCACAGTGCGCTGTGTGTATATACGCGCGCGCGTGTGTTTGTGTATGTGCGCGCACGCGCACGCGTGTATGTGTACCTGACGAAGATGGGGTCGTCGTATTGAAACCGTTTCCCGAAGGCGATGGAGCAGATGATGTTGGCGATGGCGGTCTGCAGAGCGTGGCCTGGGTCAAAGTCGGCGCCGTTGGTGTCGTCCAGGACCTGGCAGAAGGCCCGTAACTCCTCCTGCACCTTGTCCTCGAAGGACGCCTTGCCGATGCCCAGGTTGCGGAGCGCGTTGAGGGTGAACTTCCGGTGCTCCTTCCACACGGCGCCTGAGGAGTTAACCACTCCTTCCAACACAACACAGCACAACGTATAAGGGAAAGCGCAGTGAAGTAGAGTACAACATATAGCATAATGCTGATAATGATAATAATAAATAATGATAAAAGAAAAGAAAAGAAATGGAACGAAATGAAATGAATAGATAATCAATCAAGTGAATAGATCAACACGCACGTTATTAACGATTCCTCGTTTACGAAGTCCTTTAAGTAATTTCCTGTAATTGTATTTAGATATTTAAAAAAATTCAAATTTCATTTGCCCAGTTTCCCCCAACTCTCCATTCATTCACATCTCCCACTCCTTCTAACCGAAAATACTAAAACGTATTCATAAATACTTTAACAAAATGTCTTCAATCACCGATATGTGTGACGGGACATGAAACAAAATTTCTCCTCCGCCACGTACGGACACATGCGCAGACACCGGCACGCGCACGTAACAGGTCGAGAGAGAGAGAGAGAGAGAGCGCCAACCAGCCAGACACAGACAGATAGACAGAAGCTGATTAACAGACAGAGAGATCGACAGACAGACTGACTGACTGACTGAAAGACACAAAAACACAGACAGACAGACAGACAGAAAGAGACAGAGCTTGAGGTAAGTCAATGAGTGTAAACAAGGGTTTGTACGTTAACTGAAAGACGAAGAAGCTACAAGCTTGTCTGATATTTTTGTAATTTAGTAACAAGCTATGTTCTTCACAGCTACATGATAACCTCATTCCAAAACTTGACTCAGACGTAAACCCATATAATATCATAAATTCGTTTTGGAGGACCAGTCAACACTCAAAGACAGAGCTCTTTCACAATTCTTTGTTCCCATCCATGTTAAACTTGTACGTTGATTTTCTAGAACCTCCGAAGTGTATATTATAATTTATCGAATCCGGAAAGTCGTGACGAAAACGGGAATGTTTTGAAACTTTGATCTAGATCTACATTATGATCGTAAAACAGTGAAATGCCGATTGATGGTGGCTGCAGTAGATGGAAATGTTCGGTTTCCAGCACAACACTTAACAAAACTTTCGTTTCGACAAAAACTCGTTACAGATGGTAAGCAAAAATGTGATTTGGAGTGGTACATTTTTGTTGCAAGTGCTGGTAACACTTCCTTTCCCCACACCCTTTCTCGCCACTCTGAGCTTCGGTTTCGTAAATGTACTGAAATCAGCAAGAGTCACGCGTGAGCCATTATTACACTAACCCTATCCCTAGTCCCTTCTTGGTTGGATTAACAACAACAACAAATCGACACAAGAGGAGGAGGAGGAGGAGAAGAATAACAGCAACAACGAGAAATGTAACTGCTGATTATTACCCTTGATAATACGTAACTTGCCCTGCCTTGTCTCGACGTCTTGTCTCTCTCTGTACCTCTCGCCTTTCATGAAGAATGTTTATCGTTCAAGCACCTGTGGCCTATGCCGTTTTCGTTTTTGTTTTTAGTGCAGATGCCTGTGACGACATATGGCACACACCGTGGGCCCTTCACCAACAGTCGATGGTCACACGGCAACCACCAGCACCGACCGAGACGGCCGCACTTCAAATCAGTGTCCAGCACAGGCGGTGCCAGCTGAAAGATGTGTCCCTGCTTCGGTTTTCCCTGGGGCATTTAATGGAGTCAGTGACCACGAAGGTCATCTCTTTTTACAGACCAGAAATTAAAAACGTGTCAAACCAGACACACTGGTCCTTAAACTTCGTGTGTGCACGTGATATATGTGAAGTGCTGCGATTTGATGTTGTGTGTGTGTGTGTGTGTGTGTGTGTGCCTGTGTGTGTCTGTGTTTGTGTCCACTCTCAGAGTAGCACATATGCGTACAATGCAGACAAAAGACAAGACTGTTGTGATTTTTTTTTCACGTTGAATTCATTGTCGGTGTGCAAACGATTACAGTTCAGGCCGCATGTTCGTTTTCGTGTCGTCTGCTGCACCAACCCCTTCCATAACGCAAGCGATACAATCATTGATCTCAACCATATGGGGAGCAGCGAGACACTCGATCATCAACGAGGGTAGTGATGACCATTCACACAAAGCTTTCTTAATTAAGCACAGTTGTACTGAGCGCGAAGACTTGGAATTTGTTTCATGTGTCACCTGTTCGGCTCACTGCAATCACGTGATAAGCACGCACGTGAGAGGAAGCGCGTAAACTATTTTCATTAGCAATTTTTTTTTTTTCAATATTTTTAGCTTTAATAGTTATTTTTTGTTGTTGTTTTCCCCCCATATCCCCAACCTCGAAATGCACAACATTCCAAATCAAATATATTAATTATTATTCAACTTTAAAAAAAAGTTTTTAACTGAGATCACATGACCAGTTGGAATGCAGGCCACAGACGGCAAAGGCCCGGGATGTTTTGAATTGTGATTGTGTGAGTGTGGAAGTGTTCTTTTCTCGTGGAGTATCCTGTGATGTTGCGTGAAACCTCATGGGATAGCAGCAGATTTTGGTCGTCCTTTTTCTTTACCAGGTGAGTGCTGTGTTTTGCGTCAGTGTCTGCCTGTGTCGGTGTTCGGGTGGTGAAAATGAAATTGTCGTCTGCTTGCACTCACTGTATGTGAACATCTCATGGTTTTGACAGTTCTCTGTCACGTTCATGGCTGGCTCGAGCATATCGAAGCACGAAAAAAGAAAACACAAGCTCAAATTAATACCGTGATTTCGTACTTCAGTCATTTATTCATGCACCCGACATCTTGTTTTAACTTGAAGCACCGGACTTGGAAACATAGCTGCAGATTAGAGTGGCTGAAAAGAGAACAACCCAGACAAACGATCACATCCAAAACGAACACAATAGATTATTGGAATCATCAGTTCGTGGACAAGACGGGCAGCGCAAGAATATAGCAACAACACAACAATAAATGTTGAGCTCTGGAACGGACATGTTCATCTGAACCCATTATTCAACTATATCTTTTAAGTTCTGTTTTTTTTATGTTCTTTTCTCGAAAATAAATGACATTAAATTAGATGTTCATGTGATACATAGAGATTACAAATCTATTGTTTTATTCTTCTTCGTTCGTGCGCTGCAGCTCCCGCTTTCACACGTATATACACGATCGGCCTTTTACGTGTATGACCGTTTTACCCCGCCATGTAGGCAGCCATACTCCGTTTTCGGGGGTTATTGTTTTTATAAGTCCTGATTTTTGTTCTGACTGTTGTTTTCTGTCATGAAAAACGTATTTGTAGCTGTTCAAACGTTGAACATTTAAAAAGCAGACATGTCTATTTTCCGACTTAGTCAACAAGGCCTTTGTGCATGTAGTAGGACCGGGACTACATGCCCAGTGTTTTGCTTATCTGAGCCCAGCATTGCGGTGCCAAACCCTGGTTTTTGTGGCATTGTGAGTGCAGACACCAGAGACGAGTGTCTGCTCAGCTCATGAAAACAGCAACAGCAACGCACACGCACGCACACACACACACACACACACACACACACACACACACACACACACACACGCTGATTTACAAGTATGAAGGATGAGTAGATGGTTGTGGATGTTGTGCCTCAGTGTCTGTTGTGTCTGATGTGCTGGCTGTGCTGTTACCTTCTGTCTGGTCTGTCCCTCGTCTTGCTCAAATCTCAAGGAAAAGTGTTTTTGTTTCCAAGACAATTCCAGGTTTAATTACCCCGCCCCGCCCTCCCCCCCCCTCTCTCTCTCTCTCTCTCTCTGTCTCTCTCTCTCTCTCTCTCTCTCTCTCTCTCTCTCTATCTCTCTCTCTCTCTCTCTCTCTCCCCCTCTCCCCCGTTGTCTCTCCGCCCTCGCTCTCCCCTTTTTCTCCCCCCTCTCTCTTCCCTTTCTCTTTACCTCTCTATCTCTCTGTTTTTTCTGTCATCACTTCCGTGTCTCTCACAGATACGTGGATTATGGCCTTAGTTTATCAGCAGGAAGCATCCCCTTCCAGTGCCATGCACCATTTGCCATCAGCACTTTAGCTGTGGGGAGTTAGAGCCATGCACCGCTGTTTTTGATGCCGTTCTTTGCAGTCAGTCCTCTGAAAGCTTGCTGCATACTTCAGTGCATCCAGTAGCATTTCGTGTGAAACCATACAACCACTGGGTGTGTGTGATAAGATGGGGAAGGGAATTTCTGCCATCTGCAAGCCATGTTTGAATTCTGAACTTCGATATGTTGGTTCTTATACAGACGTTCTAGTGTTACTACATTGTGGCCTGATTTTGTTTTGACGTTTGCTTTGACTGGATCATCACAGTATACACACACACGTGTACACACACACACACACACACACACACACACACACACACACATATATATATATATATATATATATATATATATATATAAGAATCAGATGATAGTTCATAGCCAATGCTGAGATATATAGAATCCGTCAGGGACAAAACTGCAGTCATATCAGGCATACGATTTGTTGTCTCCCACAAAGAGAATTCAAGTGACCCCCAGAAGCAGTCTTTGAAGGGTTTCCATTATATATATATATATATATATATATATATATATATATATATATATATATATATGTATGTACATATATATATATACCGAGAGAGAGAGAGCAGGTTGGTAAATGCCCGAGGAGAGTCTTGGTGTGGTATCAGACTTGGCACCGACACCGTCGCGGTGTAGCGACACAATCAGCAGATAACGAACCAGCGAAACTGGGGATCACCACAGCAGTTGCAGATCGGTATCAAACATGAAGCGTTTACTTTGCAACATCTGCGCGTGCATCTCACCGGCCGACCACACACACACTCTCACGCACGCTTGTGCGTACACCCACATCCATATACCCCTCACACACACACACACACACACACACACACACACACACACACACAGAGGCATCCTCCCATGCACGCACACTCGCCGCTCCCACACCACACACAGTATATTCACAGAGAGAGAGACACATAGAAAGATAAAGATTTCTTGTGTTCTGGATAAGCAGATCGTGGCTTGTTTACATCCTGCTGTCATCATAATGTATGTAAGAATTAAATGAAATTTAAAAAGCCAAGCCGAATATATGTGTGTGTGTGTTCGTGTGCGTGCGTGCGTGTGTGTGTGTGGAATAATGCGTGAGTGCGTGTGCATGTGTGTACACGTAAAAGGAAGGTAGGAAGAAGGGAAAACAGAGGCATATACAGAAACACAGACAGACGAAGAGAGAAAGAGCGAAACAGAGAAAGTGAGAGATTGAGAGAGGTGGGGGTATATGAAATAGAAGACGAATTCAAAGGTACAGACATAGTCACATAGAAACAGAGACAGACAGACAAACAAACAGACAGACAGAGAACGATTTCTTTATATCCAATCCAGGAAATGAATGAATAAGCACATGGTGGCCTGCTTTATCATGCTGTCATCAGAACATTTCAAGATGAAACGAAATTCTAAAAAGCCTTGCATGTGTAAGAAATAATCCAGGGTGTAACACAAACTTCAACAAGAAATACAAAACAAAACAAACAACAGACATGCGTAACCTCTCCTCGAACATCAAAGAATACAAGATTTGTTCATCAGCACTCACCTGGTAAAGAAAAATGACGACCAAAGAATTGTGTATGAATGATGTGTGTGTGTGTGTGTGTGTGTGTGTGGTGAGCTCTCTCTCTCTGTCTCTGTCTGTCTGTCTGTCTGTCTCCCTCTCTCTCTCTCCCTCTCTCTCTCTCTCTCTCTCATACCAACTGCATATAAAAACAAAGATCAAATGTATTATATTAGATACTGGCTTAGATTAATATAGCTCCCACTGACGAGAATAAGCAGACAAGCTTATGGAATGACGCTAAATCAGTTAGATTCTGGGAAAGAAAATTGGGCTTTTTTTGTGAAGAGATATTTTAACCACACAGGGCTTTGGGATTGTCTGGATGTGTCAGGGTGTTGGCAATGATCGAATATTTCTCGTAGAACTTAAAGACAGATTAATTAATTCGTACAAATATGATTGGCATGGCCACATTGAAGAGTCTGAAAAATACAATTGGTTCCTCTCTTTTAAGAGCATTTTTCAGACAGAAAAATACATTTAAATAATAATAAAGGGCACAGAACAAGCCTGGCTCGATTCAGACTTAGAACTTTAGGCATAAATGCTAACAAAAAAAGAAAAAAAGGGTTCTCTGCTGACACGTCCGCACGGTCGCCTTGTCCAATGTGTGGTGCTTCATTTGCAGATGAAACTCATTTCCTTTTTATGTGTAAGTATTATGAAGAAATTCGAAAGAAATGCTTAATTTTTCAATGGTGAAAACTTAGAGAACATGAACCTTACCAGTACGCTTTTGATAGATGATGAAGTAAGAATAAGATCACTAGCGAAATTTATCGCCCCAGCTTGGGACTGTCTGAAAAAGAAATTATTTTCGGAAGCCTTAGAGTTATCGAAAAAAAACACGGTTACCCTGATGCCAATTCCACAGTTTATAATTCTGAAGGACTTTGTAGAAAGTTAGATGGTCGAGCTTTTTATTTTCCTTTTTGATCTTAACAATATGTTGTATTTTATGATTTTGTTGTTGTTGTTGTTTGTCGTTGATTTTCTTTTTACTCTTAGCAATGAGTCAAGTTCTCTGTAAATCGCCGTTATTCTTTTGTTCATACATTGCCCCCCTTGCCAAAGGATAGTATTGTCAATGGCAATATAACAATGTCCGTGTCCGTGTCCGTCTCTCTCTCTCTCACTCTCTGCTTTGTTTTGTTAATTGTTCTCCTTCCTCCCTCTCTTTCTCCCTCCCGTCTCTCTCTCTCTCTCTCTCTCTCTCTCTCTCTCTCTATTTATATGTTTTTCTCCTTTTTTGAGAGATACGTCTCTCTCATTCTGTGTCTCTTCGTGTCTTGTTCTGGCTCTGTCACACACACAGACACACACAGACACACATAGACACAGACACACATAGACACAGACACACATAGACACAGACACACACAGACACACATATACACAGACACACATAGACACAGACGCGCGCGCACACACACACACACACACACACACACACACGCACACACACACACACACACGCACGCACGCACACACACACACACACACACACACACACACACACACACACACACACACACACACGACCTTCCTATTAACACCACATCATACGCACACACTCACTTGTTCACATCCACTCACCATACCTCTTCCTCGTTCCTCTCCCTCTCTTCTGACACCAACCTCTCCACACGCACGTACGCACAGACACACAGACACACACACGCACACACACACGCACGCACACACGCAGACGCGCACACACACACACACACACACACACACACGCAGACGCACGCACACACACACACACACACACACACACACGGTTTGATCGATAGGACCTGCTGTTCCTCTCAGTGTTTGGGAAGGGCGCAGAGGAAAAATGAAAATAAGTCTGCAGCCCCCCCCCCCCCACCCACCCCCTCCGCCAAAAAAATAACAAAACAAAAAAAAACCCTGACAATAATTGGTTCATCGTCTGGTGCCAGTACTTCACGCTTCCTCGGCTCAAGTGGCTGAGCGCGGAACACCCCAGTATGAAAGGAAAGTAATTAAGTCAAATCACAGATACCCACTAGTGAAATGGCATTCACGTTGCCCATCCTAACGTGTTGTAGTTTTGGTGTTATCAGTGCACTGTTAAAATAGAGTTGGTATTTTTGTAGTAGTTTCGGTGTTGTCAGTGCACTGTTAAAATAGATTTGTCATTTTTGTAGTAGTTTCGGTATTATCAGTGCACTGTTAAAATAGATTTGGCATTTGTGTTGTAGTTTCGGTATTATCAGTGCACTGTTAAAATAGATTTGGCATTTTTGTAGTAGTTTCGGTATTATCAGTGCACTGTTAAAATAGATTTGGCATTTGTGTTGTAGTTTCGGTGTTATCAGTGCACTGTTAAAATAGATTTGGCATTTGTGTAGTAGTTTCGGTGTTATCAGTGCTCTGTTAACATAGAATTGTCATTCTCGTTTCCCGTCTTTACGTGCTGCCGTTTCGGTGAACCTGTCAGTGTAGTGTTAAAAAATATGAATGCTGTATCAGACAGGTAGGCAGGTAGGTCCTCCCTACCCCCCCCCCCCCCCTCCCCTCCAGCCCCTCCCTACCTCCTGTTCCCGGGGTAATTATCCACGTCGGACGTTTCACCTGAGGTGGATGTCGACGTGAAACTCGAACATAGCTAAGTAAGTAACGAGTCCTGCCAACGTAAACACTCAAGCCTTGCACTCGTGCCGGGATCTGAAGCAAAGAAGACTGAAAACTGCAGGCACAACCCACTGCCAGGGTGTCTTCGTTTCCATGGGAAACACGCACTGATGAGTCAGGTGAGACTGTCCCTAATACCGAGGTGTGCTCAGGAACGCGTCAGTGCGTTCACTTGGTTTCATGTGCGCTGTTGTGTGTGTCACGTGCGGCAATAAAAATCAAAGAAACTACGACGAGATTACACCATCGTACACAGTAGCTGCGTCGTGCATGTCAAGACATATCACTGATACCCTTCTCTCGCGAATACACAGTCTACACTGTCTGTCAAAGATACTCCGAAATACAGGCACTGCCTGAAATCTGTCAGTATACCATATCCCAGTTTGGCATTATCAAAAAATCAAGAATTCTCAGACGCTATAAAAGGTAGCTTTTTAAAATGTGTGCAAAGATTTTTGACACATCTACAATACATTTCAGAGACTTTTAATAATGCAGCTTTATTATCTTTGATATGGAAAACAGACATTTTGGGTACATGGTGTTCCAGCTTACCCCCCATCTCTCTCTCTCTCTCTCTCTCTCTCTCTCTCTCTCTCTCTCTCTCTCCCTCTCTCTCTCTTCCCCGTATACACACATATACACGAAACACAGGCACACACATACACACACGAGCGTGTAATGTTTTTGACTGTATTCTATATGTTAGATTATTTTGCGTATTGTGAAAATATTGTTTAAATGAACTATGAAAATGCACGTGTTGTTTGGGATGAGGATTGTATCACGGATTGACACAAGCTTACAGTTAGGCCAACAACAAAATGATAGTTGTATGATTAATGGTTCCTCCACTGCAGTGGGAATTCATTTACAGTTTAGTCTGTTGTGAAGGGCTATGATTCTCAAACTAGAAGGCCATATTGCACTGGATCTTAGTGCCGCAGCCTTGAAGGCTAGTTAGCCTTTGCGGACCATCCCGACGCCGCCGACTCTCCTAAAGCCCTCTCTGTCCTAAAGACACTTCCCACTTTCATCAAATTCTGGCACCAGTTGCCTCCGTTGCTTTTCTTGTGGTTATAGTCGGACACTAATGACTATCATACAGTATAATGAAAAGTAGCATTTTGAAATGCGTGCAGTAGATTTTTTTTTTAAAGTTTAAACATTGCTTTCCATAAGGTTTTTAACATTGCATAAACACACACACAAACAGACACACATGAGCGCGCGCAATGGTCGACCGTATTCTATATGTAAAATTATGTTGTGCACAATGAGACCACCGTTTAAATGAAGAATTAGAATTCACGTATTGTGCAATGTCAATATAACTTTGGTTGGATACTTTACCAAGCTGATGGTACGGTAGTTGTGGCCTGACTGAAGATCCTACTGAACAGACTGAAACCCCAAACAGAGACGATTATTGCTGAAGAAGAGGAAGGTTTCAGGATGGCTCGGAACACCATCGAATAGATGATCAAATTTAGAGTAATTTGCGGAAAGTACCTTTTGCATTACGAAAACTTGTTCCTGCTCCACAGGATTCGTAAATACAGTCTTGCTAGGGACAGTCAGAGGAAGTCGCAGACGAAGAAGACAGAGGAAGAGGCGGGAAGTTATATCCAAGAACAGACAGGCATGGCGGAATCCCAACAGAGTTGTGGAGGACAGACAGGTGAAGGAGAGGGGTGGCGTTGCCTTTACTTGTTCCCACCGACATCGGCAGATGTCAGAGGATATGTGAAGGTGAAGGACGATGTCAGAGTGCGGAAGTGTAAATAAATCCTATTAATGAAAGACCTATAGGGCCAGATCCTATCGTAGAGTCAGTCTCCCCAATCATGATGTGGACGTCTGTCAAATCCCGTTACACCACTTGTCATTGGTAGGGGACAAACTATTGAATCCCCCCGCACCCAACCCCCATGCCCCCACTCTCCGCCCCAGGAAGGCAGGACAATTCAAAGGGCTCAATAATTAACCCCACGTCCATTGCTGTGTCGCTTGCCCGTTTGCCTTCAGTCTATATAATCCGATACACCGCCACAACTAAGACCCGGACCGGCGACCGGACCAGGGCATTTCCCAGACCGATTCTGAAAGCCAGTCCACTCTATTGATGGCGACCGGACCAGGGCATTTCCCAGACCGATTCTGAAAGCCAGTCCACTCTATTGATGGCGGACGTCAAAAGCGTTACTGCCGCCTCATATTCCGGAACGGCTCTGGGGAAATCAGGCAATCGCATCCTCCGATACAAAGGCAGAGTCGGGCGTTTGAAAGCCGCTCCCGGAACGCCGTCGGGAGAAATGTCGCACATAGTTCTACAAAGAAGCACTTAAAATTATCCTCTGGCAATGTGATAAGCGCCTGAAAACCAGTTTAGCAGAACAAGGTTTTTTTGGTTGAATGCATGATTCGTGCGATTCCCTGGGAATGTTGGCAGTTCCCTTCCCAGTCTGTGTGTCAGTCGTCTGGCTCAAATAACTTCGTCATACAATGGTCACGAATGCAGGCTTGTTTTTTGTTGTTGGTGTTGTTGTTTTCCTGATGTCTCTTTCGTGTTCAACGCAAACGTATTTTGAGTTGTGTAGTATCAGTTAGGTAACGCAGGTGTTTCACATCCACAGAGGTATACCGTCTTTCTGTTCTCGCTATCAACTGGGTTTCGAAGATAAGTTTCGCTGTCTGTCTGTCTGTCATCAGTCGGTCGGTATTCACTGTCGCTTTACATATGCATGACCGAGACGGGAAAACAGTGGGAGAGGCGTTTATCATAAATCATCATGCTTGCTATGAACATCCTTCACCATCGTAAAATGACAAATTTCTTCTGAAATTAAATCTATTGTCTCTTTATATCTGTCTGTCTTGATAAAACAAGATTATATTGAATCTGTATTCTGTCTGTGTGTCTCTTTCTCTGGCTCAGTGTGTGTGTATGTGTGTGTGTGTGTGTGTGTGGCCTGTCTGATTCTCTCTCTCTCTCTCTCTCTCTCTCTCTCTCTCTCTCTCTCTCTCTCTCTCTCTCTCGCTCTCTCTTCTGTCCCACGCGCTCTTACACACCCGCATCGTGTTACGTGGGCGAGATGGGAAGGCGATGTTTCTGTTAAAAACTTGTCTAATAGAATTCTCTTATAAAATAGTAAGCTATTTCACGTCATTTAATCTCTCTGTGGTGTCTCTCTCTGTCTTTCTATCTGTCTTTCTATCTTTCTGTCTGTCTGTCTGTCTCTATTTTCTCTCTCGACCCCCCTCTTTCCTGCGCGCGCGTGTGTGTGTGTGTGTTTGTGCGTGTGAGAGAGAGAGAGCGTGCGCGTGAGAATGTGTATGTGAGTGCGTCTGCGCGTGTGTTTGTGACATTTTCATATGTATTTTATTAATATCATGCGTGTTGCCTCTGTGAGTGAGTGAATGTGTGTGTGTGTGTGTGTGTGTGTGTGTGTGTGCGCGCGCGCGCGCGCGCGTGTGTGCGTGTGTGTGTTGTTATTGTTACCATGCCTGAGCCTTTATGTAGTATTGTGTACTGCATGCTTATGACATTGTGTAGTATACCATATTGTGTAGTGTATGCTATGACTTGTATGTGGTGTTGTGTTCTGTAGACCCTGTTTCAGGGAGGGGACTGGATGTAAAAAAGCGCGCCAGTGCTTTTCTATTATCCTTCGAAAATATGGAACTTGTCTTGTCCTGTCTTGTCTTGTCTTGTCTTATCTCGTCTCGTCTATTCTCGTTTCGACTCGTTTTGTCTTGTCTCATCTCGTCTCCCACCCCCTCACCCCCGCCCCCCTCCTCCCGCACCTCCCCCCTCCCTGTCCCACGTCAAGCCCCAGAAGAGAGTCAACCATGTAAGGTATCGGCGAGAGGGCCATCCCGACTGTCACGCCTCTCACTGCTGTATCGGCCAGGCCTTACACTTTCAAAGCTCCCCTTCACGCATTGCCGAGTTTCTGTGTTTGCCCTTGGCCGACAGTCCAGTGGTGCTTTTGACAGCAGGTAGGATGGTCCTGCCCTCCGGAGGACCCTCTTTTACACCTGTCATTTTCTGCCTGCCTGACTCCCGACTCGCATCGTTTGCCAGCTGGTCCGCCACCCGTGAAACAGACGAGACGTGGCCTGGAGGGTGGGTGAGGGTTTGCCAGCGTGTCGCGGTCCGACGACCGACACCTATATCGGGTCGGGTCTATTTGTCTGCACGCCCAGTACTCTGTCCAGTCTTATCTTTTCCGATTCGACGTGCGTCCACCCGTCCACCCGAGTACGGATGTTTATGCTTCCAAAAGGAAACAATTCCCCCAACCACCTTCCATCCATCCCCCGGGCCCCCCGCAACTCCCCAACCCCACCCCCACCCCCCCAAAAAGGAAAAACAAAAACAAAAAAACAATGGCGTGTCCATTATTTTCTCCTCTCTCAGCCACACCCACGCACACACAGGCGCGTGTGTGCGCCCATACACACACACACACACACACACACACACACACACACACACACACACACATGTCGATGTTTTGATGCAAAAAATAACATTTGCTGCTTATTCAATTTACCATCTGAAAATGAAATTTTGACTTTGTCGCAAATACTCATTCAAACCGAATGTTCGGGTGTGTTTTAGAGAATGAAATATACGAGAACAAATGTCATAACATGTTTGATTTGAAAATATTCAATTCTTGATATATATATATATATATATATATATATATATATATATATATATATATATATATATATATATATATAGTCACACTGATGTTTTCTTTCATTGGAGCCGTACAGTATTTTCTTATTAACTCTCTCCATACGAACGGCGAAAGAGACGACGTTAACAGCGTTTCACCCCAGTTACCACCATCAAAATATTGCAAGCGGAACGCTCTTATACTGAAGAGGTGAATGTTGACAAAGAATACCACAATTCTGAAGACGGAAGCTAAAGGTTAGGTCAATGAGACAGCCACTGGACATCCGAGGGGTCTGTGTAGAGGAGAAGAGAGGACTGGCCGTAGTGAGTGAGCTAAACGTTGTTGTTGTTGTTGTTGTTGTTTTTCATTGTTAGTGCATTTTACTAAGCTAAGCTCATAGCTTGGCCATTTCTGTGCATATCTTTATTTTGTTCGATGATGTCGATAATTTTCAGTTTGAAAAGAATTAAATAAATTATAACAAAAGCAAACAAACAAAAAAGATTTCAACACTCCTGCACAAACATCCGTGCACACTGACACAGACAGAGAAGACAAAAAGGCGCGCGCGCGCACGCACACACACACACACACACACACACACACACACACACACACACACACACACACACACACACACACACACACACGACAAAAAGGCACACACGCGCGAGTGAATACCTTATTCAGGAACAGCGAAAGAAAGATGGAAGGGCACACAGAGAAATGTTGGGTGGGAGAAATGCAAATTCGATGTAGCGAATAATTTATTCAAACAGAGGTCAAGACATGTTAACTCAGCAAATTAATATCAAAGAGAAGGGGCAGGCAGGAAACGACGGACAGACACCAAGGCCCACCAGACGTGCTCCCAGACCCTACAATGATCAGACACACAGATCCACCAGACGTGCTCCCAGACCCTACAGTGATCAGACACCAAGTTCCACCAGACGTGCTCCCAGACCTTATAGTGATCAGACACCAAGGCCCACCAGACGTGCTCCCAGACCCTACAATGATCAGACACCAAGGCCCACCAGACGTGCTCCCAGACCTTATAGTGATCAGACACCAAGGCCCACCAGACGTGCTCCCAGACCTTATAGTGATCAGACACCAAGGCCCACCAGACGTGCTCCCAGACCTTATAGTGATCAGACACCAAGGCCCACCAGACGTGCTCCCAGACCCTACAATGATCAGACACCAAGGCCCACCAGACGTGCTCCCAGACCTTATAGTGATCAGACACACAGATCCACCAGACGTGCTCCCAGACCCTACAGTGATCAGACACCAAGGCCCACCAGACATGCTCCCAGACCCTACAATGATCAGACACCAAGGCCCACCAGACGTGCTCCCAGACCCTACAATGATCAGACACCAAGGCCCACCAGACGTGCTCCCAGACCTTATAGTGATCAGACACACAGATCCACCAGACGTGCTCCCAGACCTTATAGTGATCAGACACCAAGGCCCACCAGACGTGCTCCCAGACCTTATAGTGATCAGACACCAAGGCCCACCAGACGTGCTCCCAGACCTTATAGTGATCAGACACCAAGGCCCACCAGACGTGCTCCCAGACCTTACAGACAATGATCAGACACACAGACCCACCAGACGTGCTCCCAGACCTTACAGACAGTGATCAGACACCAAGGCCCACCAGACGTGCTCCCAGACCTTACAGACAATGATCAGACACACAGACCCACCAGACGTGCTCCCAGACCTTACAGACAATGATCAGACACACAGACCCACCAGACGTGCTCCCAGACCCTGCAGACAGTGATCAGACACCAAGGCCCACCAGACGTGCTCCCAGGCCTCACAGACCGTGATCGGAATGTGAAGCGCGATACGAAGAATGTCACAGCCCACAGTGTGGTTCCTGCTGGGACCTCTTTCATTATCGGTCACAGTTCTCCGTCCCCGGTGATGTCTGCTGGTGCTACAGAATAGGTCAGACTGACGCTGACTGGGACAAGTGTGCTTAATGAACCTCGAGTAAGTTGTCAGCACTACCTGACTATCATACTGGTGTTTGTGGAGGAAAGCAAATGCGAGAGAACGTCATTTCAGAAAACATCCCAAGATTTAAACGTTGTCCCACTACTCCTTCTAATAATGATAATAATAAGAAGAATATATTATTATGATGATTATTATAATTATCATTAATGATCATAATGATAATAATGATGATGATGATAATAATAATGATGATAATGATAATAATGATGATGATGATGACAATATAATAAAGGAATAAAATAAATTGAAAAGAATAGAATAATGATACTACTACTACTACTACTAATAATAATAATAATGATAATCACAAGATCACAAAATCACAAGATAATTTATTGTCCTTAAATGGAGATGTTTGGTGTGGTGGCACACAGTTAAATTCTATATCGTACAAATATAGACATACATAAGCCATTTAGCTAATTTGCATACGCTCAGAAGCACACAATCTCAGCTGCATCAAATATCCATGCGCCCGCCATCAGTCTCCATTTCACACTCGTTATAAAAAAATTACTAAAAACATGTAAAACGACCTTCAAATATAAACAAGTAGGTTACAATAATAAATAAGCCCCAAAATCTAGAATTTATAACATAGATAAATAGTCAAATAATCAAATACATAAATAATATGATTATGATAATGATGATGGTATTAATAATAATAATGATGATGCTG